>NC_089539.1:20572161-20917161 GCF_963924715.1 Thunnus thynnus | reverse complement strand
TGAGATTAACTCTCCCAGACTGGTTTAATCCCCTGATGCCCAATCTGGGCTGTTTCCTCCGGGACGCTGTAGCCCAGTAAGCTTCATCGAGTAGAAATGCTGAACTCTTAACTAAAACTAGTTTAGAGATAAAGACTGAGTCACATAGTTGACACTGACGCCTAATATTCTGAACAAAAGCGTGCGGATGGTTTCCTCTCCCTGAGGGTTATGAAACTTGTTGAACCAGTGAAGGGACCAAATCAAGGAGAAAAAAAAACACACAACATGCTCTCACAGGAAGCTGACTGAATCAAGTTGACTTTTTAAATGTTTTTTTTTTCTCTAGCTATGATTAATTACAATATGTCACTTTTTTTTTTTTTTTTTGGAAGAGGATGAGGGTTTAGTTTCAGAAAGTCTTGATCTTTTCAACCCACACAAAAATTACTAATAAAGACCCCGGCATTGTGAGGAAAAACTGTTTTTTACATATAAAAGTGGGTCGTTTTGTTTCTACAAAATGTGGAAATATGAAACAAGAACATTCTTTAAGACCTCAGGGAACTTTTTTAAACTTTTTTTTCTTTTAAATAAAAAAAAAAAGAAAAAAAAAAGAGTAAAATATGTGACGTTTTAGATTCCAGAGGACGTACAAAGTTCGCCAAGATAATAAATATGTCAGGGTGAATTTTGGAGAAATGAACAACACAGTCCATAAGTATTTGGACAGTGACACATTTCCTGTTGTTCTGGCTCTGATCTCCAGCCAGAGAACTGGATTTGAAATGAAACAACTTTCAGCTGTAAAGGTTAGAGGTTTTTCATAGTGAATGATCAATGTAGGCCCTTTTTTTTATTTTTTTAATACATAAAAAATGCAGCACAGTGATGAAAAGGGCTCCAATTTCAACACTTTTTCATCTGATGTGGATGTTAAAACCCTCAAATTAAAGCTGAAAGTGGGTACTTTGCTCTCGTGGTCTTGGCTTCATTTCAGATTCGATGTGTCGGGAGAGCGGAGCAAAAACATAAAAAAAAGAAAGAAAAAAGTGTCATCTTCGAGTTTTTAAGAGCTCGCTGGAATACTTCCATAAGGGCTTTAACTAACAAATGTTTTTTCAACCATCAATTATCAATCATTTAGTCTATAAAATGTTGCCAGAGCTCAAGGTGAAGTCTTCAAAAACACTCCAAAACTGAAAGATACTGAACCCACAGTGATGTAAAACTGAGAAAAGCAGCGAATCGTCACATTTTCGGAGCTGGAACGAGAGAATAAATCGCGTTTTTGCTTGATAAATGACTTATAGATGACCAAAAAAATCAATTAATATTCTGTTGAGCACACAAACACCGTTTGCTGTTTTTGATGATGAATGGTTGCAGAATATCTGTGTGATGTTGTCATTTTGTGTGTCAAGGGGTGGTGGTGGTGGTGGGGGGGAAGTCCTGCTTAAGGGGAATTTTAAGGGAAAAACCAGGATCTGTGAGCAACTTGTACTGTTTGATACCAGTGTTTGAGTGCACTTTGAGTTTTAATGAGCACTGTACCCGCTGCTGCATGCTGACGACAGCGATGTGTCAATGCTGCAGAAGATTGTAGGGCACTTAAGCAAGAAACACTGATAGGCTGTGAGGTTGGTGGGTGGGGGGGGTGGAGGGTGGAGGGTTGGGGTGGGGTGGGGGGGGGGGGAGAGAGAGAGAGAGAGAAGGGCAGCAAACGGCGTCATGTGAGCCAAATTAGCTCAGCTTGTTGTTTACGCAATGGATGTATGCTGGAGCCACTGTGGGGCGTCAGGGGTGTGTGTGTGTGTGTGTTTGTGTGTGTGTGTGGTGAAGGGGGTGACACACACACACACACACACACACACACACACACACACATTCGGGTGGTTGTGGAGACTGTCACAGCCTCTGTAGCCTCACAGTTCTGTAAATACTCGCAGCAGAAACAGCAGCTTGAGCGTTTTCCGTGTGCTTTCGTTTTCTCTGGATCTTTTTTTTTTTTTAAAGAACTTGTTTTCATCAAAGGATTGTCGGACTATCACGTTTTTTTTTAAAAATTTATTTAACTTTTCCTGCCTGCGTACGTATCAAGATGGCTCTCCTAATCAAATAAGGATACTTCCTGCTTTTTTTGGATATTAATTTCAATGTTTAGATTCTGGGGTTTGTTTTGCTTTTTTTGGCTTTATTTGAGGATTGCGAGCGTGCCTGAGTGTTTAACTGCCAGGTTGATGTAAGTGGGTGGAAGCCGGTAAGTGAGTCACTGTTGGTCCATGACTGAGCGATCAAGGACAACCACCAGGCAAGTGACAATCATCGTCTGTTGTTTGAAGATAATGATTTTCAAATATTGTCTCACCGATTACTGAGAAATAAGCAGGTTTTTTTTGGAGAACTGTCTGCTTTTCATCCTGTTTGTGCTTCGCCATTTTACTGTGGGTTGCTTTTTTTTTTTTGTCTTAAAGATGTAAATTCTGCTGGTTTTTTCCATTTAAATAGTTTTTTTTCTGTAACTTACTCTTAGAGAAGTTTTGAAATTACAAGACAAATAGTTTCCATGTGTCATTCATTTATTTCTAAAACTTTAATGATGAACAGGAGTGCTTTAGGTACACACAGATATACTCAAACGGGCAAAAAATGCCCCAAAAATACTTTAAAAAAAGATATATTCACTCCAAATATTGCTTTGTTCTTGTAAAATACCATCTAGCCAGTAATAATTGCTTAAATGAATTCACTCTTTGTTGCGACTGCTCACTTCTCAGGCTTATTAAGCTTCAGGAAAAACTACCAGCAAAGACCCAGATTTAACAAGTGAGTCGACTGTTTAAAGAGTCATCTAGTAACATTGATAAGGAGATGAGATACATCAGGATGTGTCTGATTTAGCTCAGCGGGTGATTCATTGACTGACTGATCATATCGTATGTTTCACTTCACAGTAATTAATCAAGGCAGCGTGTTGCAATTTCATGAAAAAAAACCCCAACAAAACCTGCAAAGTTTTTTTTTTTACAAGTTTGGAAAAGTAAAGATTAACGATCCAATCAGTCACAATCAGGTGCTGATGTGTGAGGGTGAAAAATATCTCACCTCTGTACTACATGCCAGACACATCAGGTTAAACTTAGTTTGATAATCACCAGTCGGACATGTTTTACCGGTGAAGTTGGTTTAAAGTAATACTGTCTTTTTGTAATGTTGTTTTAACGTATGTTCTTGTTTTTAGTTGTATCTACTGTTCCAGGAGTAGCAAAAGTCATTTTTGTTGTACTGGAAATGTGCAATATCAGTAAAGGCATTTTATTCTATTCTAATCTAAACATAGACTGTAAAAAATAATGGATGTAGCCACCTTGAGTTTGCATTTTGACTGTCGCCATCTTGGATTTTTGGATGAGAGGGTTGAGCTGACGCTAATGCTAGCTGCTAGTTTAGTTAGAATGGTGCGTTTACAGGCTGTGGTTAACTGTGCTAATGCTAATGCTAAGTTTTGCTAGTGAAAAACAGGCTTAAAACCATTAAAACAAAACGTGCTTACCTGAAAAAACTGAACGCCCGACTCCTTTAAAAGGTCCTTTAGTTCAACCAAACACTGAACAAGACTTGCTAAGGCAACCAAAATGTTACATTTACCATGGTAACGTTACCTAACCAACATTGTCGCCGTGGTAGCGACTTGCCTGTGACAGCAACCACCTGTCATTCAAAGCGGCCAAGCCCCCTGTACAGTTGTCATGACGTGGGGAAATTAGCCATAGAGACAAAAAAACGTTTTTTGTACCAGGCTGTAAACATGTTTATTTCTGCTGTGAGGTTGGGTATTTTAACATGGGGGTGTATGGGGAGTTTTTGAGCCAGACTCAAGCGACCGTACGACAAACTTCAGTTTTTGGCTCCATTTTTCAGTCTTAGAGGTTTCCGCTTGATTCAGTTTATTGGTGCGAACCCCTGAAGTAGACACCGCTTCATTTTAAGGGATCATAAACCAAAAAACTTTGGGAAACACCTTTCTATGGACATGATAGTTGTACTGGAATGTGATATCCACAGTAATCTTTTTATAACTGATGTGTCATTCCAAGATGTATGTTGATAAAGAAACATTTGCTAATTAATACATTAAATATCTAATTAATAGCCTTGTTAGTGAAACTGATTGTGAGTCATATATCACGGTGATTATAGCCTAACAGTTTATTCCATATCAAGCTTCATCATGACATTGTTCTGCAGTTGTGTATCATTTTCTCTCCACCGTTGCCTGAATGAATATTTTCTAGTCTGACTAATTTGTTGTCTCGCCCGTGTCATTCCGGTTTTTCTACTTTTCTTTGACTCTGATTGGTTATCTGATGGCGTTTTGCTGTGGTATGCAAATCCAGGCTGACCAGACAATATGCATAACCAGATATTATACTGTAGAAAACTCACACTGAACCGGTAGAGGCTGGTCTGCAATTAGACAAAATAACAGGCTTTTCACTCAAGTTTAACAATGCTGAAAATTAGCTTGAGTGCTGAAAACTGCAAAAATCTTTTGTTTTTTTTTGTTGTTTTTGTGTCTTTTCTTAAACTTTGTGTCTGCTTTTGTTGCTAAGTGCTCATTGCAGCATAGTTTTTGTTCTGCACGTTCCCAGAGATGAGCTGACAGTCAGTGCAAGCTTTTTTTTTTTTTTTCCTTGGATCTTTTGTTTGATTAAGTGAAGGTTTCTGGAGGTGGAGACTCTTTTCTTTTTTGTCCGTTCAGCCCTGTGGCAATCGCTATTCATTATAATAACCACCCACTTCTTCTTTTGTTTATTCTAAAGAAACTGGAAATGCATAGTGCATCATTTCCTGTCTGCTAGATGATTTTCCAAGGAAATACTTATCAAATAGTGGATGTTTGTCTGAATAAACGCCAAAGCTTTCATTAACTGTCTTCAGTTTCAGGGGATTTGGAGAGCAGTGGCAGCAGATTTAACTCTTTTTCTGGGAATTTTATGGATTTTTTCTAAAAGATTTTTTCTGGCTATTATTAGATAAATCACGACATTACATCTGTTTCTCTTTTCTGTAACAGGGATTTCCAGGAAAGTGAAAGATGCAGTGAAGAACTGCCGCTTGCACTACGAGTCCAAGGTTAACTCACTCTCACCAGGAAGTAGAGGAGCAGGATGCAGTCTCGCACACAGGAGCAGCTGTTGGCTCCCACTGCTGTGAAGTCACATTATCCGACCAATGGGAAAGAAGAAGAGGTGAACACAGGTGAGGCTCGGAAGTTTTTTATCTTTTTCCTTTTAAAAGTTGTCAGGTTGGTTCAAGGATGCCACCCTTATTACATCAGCAGACTGGAATGTTAGAGGTAGGTTAGATAAGGAATCGCTTCTCTTGCTTATAATATGATTTTAAATGTGATTTTATCATATTTTTTTGAATGAAAGGAAACCTTGATTTTGCTTCTTCTCTGTATTATTGTGGCTCTTTTAGATTTCCTTATTGTTTGCAGGAAAGAAGCTCACATATCTTAGCTAGACATGCCATATATTGTTATATTACACAACTTAGAAATGCCATAATTTAGCATTTAAGTAGTACTACACATGTTTTTCCCCTGTAGATTCAAATCTATTTGAACAGACAGTAAATATCTATATATGAATGCACAGAAGAAGCGTATGAAACACCTCAAAACATTTAAGTTTTCTGTGTAACTCCACACTCCTGCGCCGTCTTGATGTACGTCATTGTATGTAAGTCGTCACTGTCCTATTTCCCATCCCCATTGTTAACGCGTCAACCCTCCACTAAATTATTACATTCACTCCCGGGTCGCCACATCTCAGCTATTGTACCTCGACTATTTCTTCTTGTCTTTTTGACGTGTGGAATTTGTGCTTTGGGCATCACTTGATTGCATCAGATGACACAATGCTGCATGTGTTCAGTATTTGATGTAATGTATCAATAGCGTAAAATGAAAAGAGGGGGAAAAAAAAGCCAAGTTTCATGTGTTTTATCACTTTGATTGATTTTCTTTTTTGTTTTTTCCATTTGGTATGAACATATTTTGGCACCACAGTTTCCATAACAGCACCATTACACTCACTAATACCAAAGCAGTGGAGTCATTAAGTTAGCTGTGGGCTACACCTTCAGTTTTTTTTTTTTGTTTGTTTTTTACATCTAGGCAAATCTGGATCTTGAAAAGTCTTGCATAATTAGTTAGTAGGAATTCCTATTTGCTCTGTAACACTGACAGACAACTGATTATTGAGACCAGATCAAGTGTTGCGGTGTTCAGCCGCAGGATCAAGCGGACGTGTGTGGGGGTTTTGGGCGTAACCGCTGTGAAACAATCACAAAATAACATTTTTATCGATCTGATTCATCGGCTTTCTTGCTACTAGCGCTCCCACCCTTCATTCACTCTCTAGCTCGCTCGACCACAGCTGCTCTCTCTCTCGCTGGTGCTCTCAGCTGCTCTCTCTCTCTTTTTTTACCTCATCTTTTTTTATAATGAGTCGGGAAGCTGACAGCAACGTCTAACTTTACTTTTAACGTTCGAAGAGAGAAATGTCCTCCCCTCGTCCCAGTAACGTCTTCGTCCTCCCTCAGGGCAGAGTTTACAGCTCTGATCAGCCTGATCTAAGACTGTGATTGGCCACCGCAGCCTTCAGCCGCAGTGACGTCAGGTCGCGTTTCTCCAGAAGTTGACTCTTGCTCAACTTTCAGGTTGCAGCGGCTAAACCTGCCTGATTTGGTCTGAATACGTCTTTACTGTTGATACTGAGGAAAAAGTCTGAATTTGATGATTAAGAACATTAATAAAGGAGCAGCAGACCTACAGCAGGCTGACAAACTGTAAACTGATGTGTGTCTTGACGTCTGTGTGTTTCAGTTTGACTGTGGAGAAGAAAAAAATCAGTTGTGTGCGAAGGGTTAATCTCTGTTTATTAAAAAAAAAAAAAAAGTGTGTGTGCATGTAAGCATTAATGAGAAGAAGCAAGCCAGCCCTGTGATCTATTTGAAACAAACTCCATCAAAACGTCAAGCTTCTTATCGGCCCCTCTCATTAGACGGAGCAGGTTCAGTCCCGCACCGTTCACACAGGAGGAGTCTCCAGAGGCATGTACACATAGGAAAACAGCAAAGAAAAAAAAAAACCCCTGACACATTATACTTCGGATATATCTGTCTCCCTCAGGCAAAGCAAACAATTCTCACCTGCAGGAAAAACATTAGTGGCATTACATAAGACAACTTGAACATGCTGCGCACACGGATGCACACTCTAGATTATTTCCTGTGACTTTTATGTTTTGGCACGACAAATTACATTTACAAATCAAGAGATTGTATTTAATTGCTGTTCTGTACACTATCATCTCCTGAATAAAATGCATTTTTAGCCTCCAGCAAAGGCGTTTTTTTTTTTGATGATTGATGGGAGATTTTGTTTATTCAGATGCAGATTCCATGGAGGAAGAGGCGGAGTTTAACTGGGAGGAGTACATGGAGGAGACGGGGGCCGACGCTGCCCCTCACACCACCTTCAAACATGTAAGTGACTGCGTATGATCTTCACCTAGCGCTTTAATCCCATCCCTGGTTGATCCTTTAAACACAGCCTCATGGATAAGTACCATTATGCAGAAATCCTTTAACAACATATTGGAAGAGAGAGAGAGAGAGAGAGAGAGAGAGAGAGAGAGAGAGCAGCGCTGCTCTAACACAGTTCAACAGTTCCCTCTCGGAGGCTTTGTTCCCTCGTGACGCACAAGTTGTCAGACGACCTTTGCCGGTTTTTGAAAACACAATTGAGGGTAATTACTGTAGCAATAAAAATACAAAACAATGCAAGAGATATAAGTGAGTGACATAGTGCTGGGCTTTCCAAAAGGATGTGGAGTAGCCAGTAGCGGATGTGGCCTCCGTTAGCCATCATATACTTAATTATTACATATTTTAATGAGTTTGCCTCCTTGATTGTGAACATGTAGTGAATTATTATGAAGGAGAGTTTTAGCCCACGCAGTGTGTAAAATAGCTATTAACATTTAAAACAACACCTTTTCCAGACCGACGAGAACTTTTGTAATTAAGAATCATTAGACCTTATTTATTATTTACTAATTGACTCCCTCGCTGTAACGTTTATCAAGACATGCCACAATGACGGTTAATGAACTGTTTTAATAGAAACATAAATGCATTCTCATTCAGGGAAAATAAACAAGATTATCTTAAGAGGGGGGGGGGAGGGATGTTTTTAATCCCATATCTTATCTAGCTATGTATTGGTTTTAAATTCAAACCATTTATAAAGTAAACTTACGCCAAAAATAACTCTTAAAATAACAAATCATGTGAATCAAATCATGTGCATCTGCTGAGTCAACTCAACTTCTAGTCATCTTCATCTTCACTGTTATCCTGAGTGTGATTTACTTTGACAACATTGTGTGTTTTAATGTGTTTGTAATGAGATGGCTCTGCTGTAAAAAGCTCAATGTAAGTAAAGATAATTCATTAATTAGTTCATTCATTAAGCCCGTAAACATCTGTGTGGCATATATATAGAAAATGCAACGCTTTCAGTCAGTCGGACGTGTTAATACTTACTGTGCAGTCGTCACCAATATTTCTGAAGTAGCCTGTCTAACGAGGACGTCTGCAATTCTTATTTTGCTTCTTCTATTTTGGGGGGAGGAGGGGGGGGGGGATCGATACAGACAGAAAGGCATGTTTCTCCATCATCATGCTCGTGTTGTTTTGACGCGGAGGCTAAGTGGTCATAACTGTGCACGCATAATGAATCGCAACTTGTCAATCAAAACTATTTTATTAGAGTCAAAAATCAATATAATAAAGTAGCCGGCGCTTGTGGGAAGCTCTGCGTACTGTTTCATTTCTGGTTTATTTAAACCCGAGGCATGTATTTTAATTGCAGCATCCTTAAGGTTGAAATCATTATCATAATATTAAGATATTTCCCTACATGTACAGATATTCTTATACATCACATCATTTGACCAGTGGTTTCGGAATCACATGTTGTTTTCTGGTGTTTTTTCCGTAACTTCCTTATTTCTCATTTCTACTGAATGAACTAAAAACGGCTCCTACATGTATAGTTTCATGATCTAAAAAGGCTCAGTAATGTCCTAAAACAGCTGGGCACTGCAGGTTTCAGGAAATGCAACTGAAACCGGAGTAAAAACTGCATTTTTAAGGGGATATTTTCATCATCAGCGGATTAATACAGCATATTTGGTGCTCTAGTGAGTATTTACAGCAGCAGGTTGATGCATGTGGGATTGATTTAAAATAAACTTCAGTGTGTGTGTGTGTGTGTGTGTTCACGGTAATGAAGGAAGACGTCACCCAGAGCAACGGTGTGGCTCGCTGATGTGTTTTTAATAGTTTTTTTTTTTTTTTTTTGGATAATAATGGAGCTCTGTGGCACAGAGGAAGAAGATAAGAGGGTTTTTCCGTGGTGGTTGGGGTAATCGAATGTGTTTTTAACCACACAGCATGACGAGGTAAAAAAAGTGGTTTACCTGGATGACGTGTTGGAGGTTTGCTGGTTTGCGGAAAATCCAGTAAGAGGCCCTTCATCTAACGTCTCACTGTGGCTGTTTCTGCTTGTACTGTTCACTCCTGCAATGTTTAGAACTGATCTGTTGACCAAACATCATCTTATCTCTTTGTGTAGGTCTGTTTTTATTGATGAATAAAGCCGCTAACTCTGTCATTAACACATTTAGCTTTAATATGACGCAGGAAAGGTTGAGTTTTCATCTCATACATCAGTAAAATAGTTGCTGTTCTTCACACAGAATCATTAATTTGGTCAACAGACATTGATAAATATCATATTGTCATCTTATGATTATGCTAAGTCAATAGACAGACAGTTTATAATCAGCATTTTTCATGCAGAATCACAAAGCCTGTGTTGCACTAAAGCAAACTGCACTATGTGTTAGCCACGACTGTTCTGCAGGATGACTGATTTATATCTCGGATATCTGAGTCAGGAAACGGCTTAGTGCTTAAATTCTCTAGAAAACTGAATCATCAGGTTTAAAAAGAAATGGGGCACAACTTAAAAACCTGTCTGAAATCTATTTAAAGCAAGCGAGCATATCTACAAGATCATGAATGCAGAATGGTAATCATTCAGCCCCAAAGTAGAGAACCGTTATGGAGAGAAAGGAGGTGGCATGAAAGGGGAAGGTACCTTTTTTTTTTTTTTTTTTTTTTTGGCAGTGACTCTGCAGGCCAGCTGTGATCCGCTCTGATTCGCTGGAATGAAACTCATATCTGATACCAAAGTGAAGTGAAGCGCAGCCTGCTGAGTTAGTTCAGACAGTCTGACATAGTCCAGGTCAGCTGAGGGGTCAGCTGAGCCGCATGTTGCCATTACCAACTGGGCTCTGCCTGTTTAACATGTCAAACTCACCTGCTTATTCTCTGCTGCTGCTGCCTCGTAGGGATCTCACCTCAGGAGCAAAATCACATTTACATGAGTTTTTCCTTGAAATCTTCCTATTCAGTGTCTGATCTGGTTGAACCGATAGCTGCTGTATGTTAACAAGGCACGTGGGTGCAGAGTAACTGAAAAACTGAATCAGCTAATTAGCTTTCCGCTGTACGTTGTTGTTCTTCGTGATAATGCCAAGCTCAGCAAAACCGCTGCCGTGCCAAAGTGATGAATTTACTTTCTAAAGCGAAGCTGAAGTTAATCACATGTTAATCCTGTCCAGATTAAAATTTGAATTAAATTCAAATGTAAAAACATATTAAACGTCACTTCTTCTTTGTGTTTGTCATAAACACGGAGCACAAAAAAGCCTTGTTGTCCTTCTGAGTCTCCACCAAACCATAAAGTACCAAAGGCTGGCGTTGAATGTTTGTTTACGGATTAATTAGATATTTTCTTATTTAAATAACTTATTTTATTAACATTTTATTTGGGTAAAGTCAGTGTGTTGCTGCCTTGTTAGTTAAGACAACATTAAACACTGATGCATTTGAAATGTTCGGCTTTTTTGTAGTTTTTTTTGTTTTTTTGTGCAAATTTACACCAAGTCAGGTGTTTTTCTGCATGTATGAAGCTGTTGTATATATTTATGTATGTATCTATGTTTTTGAGGCACTGTGGAAACAAATTTGTTCATGTGGACAGTAAATAAATCTGTCTGCTGCTGCTTTTGCGACACAGCTGCTGTAGACGAGGTGTAAGGTATCAAATCATTATTTTGGTACCTAAATGCAGGTTTGGTGCAGGATCTGGCGCCTGTATCGGCTGGACCACGTTGTTGTTGTTGTTGTTGTTGTTGTTGTTGTCAGTGCCTTACAAACCGTCACACATGACCATTACAAAAACAATTCATGTGACTGTTTTCTGATCTGCCACAGCTACGGTTCAGGTTTAATAAGGTTTCGGTTCCTCACGGTTAGAGTGTCTTGAAGAGTTGTTTGACTTCTTTAAGTAAAGTTTAAAGGACGAGTTCACAATTTTTCAAGTCTGTCTTAAAACAACAGTCAGGTATGAACAGTGTAATCATTCCTCCTGTTCATACTGGCTGTTAAAAGATCCTTCAAATGTGATTTCAGTGTAAGTGATGGAGGCCAAAATCCACAGTGTGTCATTTAAAAGTTGATATGAAGCTTATATGAGGCTTCAGCAGTCATGAGTTAGTCATATCAAGTGGATATCTGACACATTTAGCATCAAATTGCCTCTTTGTGTTTCCCTTTTGAGCTGCAGTGGAAGTATAATAACAAAAAGAGAGACTTTGGCACTAAAAAGACTGTAACATTGAAAGATATCTACTTGATTTGATTCATTTGGACTTATCTGAGGCTTCATATCAGCTTCAGATAAACTTTTAAATACATTTTTTGCACAGAAGGAGGACTGTTTATTTTGTCCTCCATCATTTAAGACAGACTTTAATCCCTTTTCCCAGAATTATTTCTCAAAAACAGTGTTAAAGTGGCTGTATTTACTCTACTGCCAGCTGTCAGGATTTCAATATGTTCAATATAACTTAACCAAACATCATAAATATCACTCATATTTTAGGAAGGTCATGTAATTATTGTGTTTCATCCATTCTGAGTGAAACATCTGAATGTCGGGTCAGTTTCATCAGCATA
The DNA here is from genome assembly GCF_963924715.1 of Thunnus thynnus. Classification (NCBI taxonomy): domain Eukaryota; kingdom Metazoa; phylum Chordata; class Actinopteri; order Scombriformes; family Scombridae; genus Thunnus; species Thunnus thynnus. The sequence goes on along the minus strand of NC_089539.1, from coordinate 20,905,017 downwards.
ATTTTACCCGACTATCCGCAATCCTGAATAAACCGTCACCAGCTACGAGGCTTTGCCGCCGTTAACATGTTACATCACAGTAGACGGCCAGATGGGCGAGAGCAGTTGATCCTGCATGCGAGGTCTTTATCCACCTCAGCTGACTGTGTTTGACCGACGGAGCAGCTGTCCGCCCCGATGAGGCTCACAGCTCTCTCCGCTCTGGGCAGGGCCGCGCCGCGAAAGGTGGAGACGTGTCTGCTGGTAATTTAAGATTTAAAGAAGTGTGTCAGTGTGTTTCAGTTTCTTACATCACTCGGAGCGATGAATGTAATGAGGGCAGGAATAGAATATATGGGTTTTTATGAGTGCGCCACGATGTCGGACAAATTGTCTGTGTGGTGATTTGAACAGCTGAGGTCTCTCGGGAAGCTAAATTGCCTTGTTGGTAAGTGGATTGAGTCACTGGGAAACAGACCATGAATTCCCCAGAAAAATGTGATTCAGTAAAGTGCAGCCCTCATCTCTGTCTCTCTCTCTCTCTCTCTCTCTCTGCCTGGACAAATTGAAACAGTGATTTCTCTTGGGCCTGTACACACACACACACACACACCCCCACACACACACACACACATACACACACACACAGGCAGTGTTTGCTGCCGAGGCTGCCCGTAGCTCTCTTACATAAGCCAACCAGAGTGATACAGCACGTTTGCATTGTTGTAGCAGGAAGTCACGGGGCCATTCGTATTGTGTTTATTTCTAAGATGTTGGCTTTTTCCATTCACTTGTGAGTGTGTGCGTTTGTGTGAGTGTTGAATGTGAACATCCTGTTGGGCTTGTAGTGTTCTCAAGCATTGTATGGCAGCCTGTGGCTATGATGGAAGAACAGTATACTGTGCTGCGTTCACTGTCTTGCGGACTTTCTCCGCACAAGGACAAACTGTAAGACTTATGTTTAGTACAGCAGAGGTTTTTTTTTTTTTTTTTTTTTTTTTTTGAGTCACCAGGTTTATTAGTTCTGCTCGGTGATTAACTAAACCTCACCTGTGGTTTGTAACAGTGTGAAGCTCTTCCCAGTTCCAACGCTCAAACTGGAAAATCCTTGCTTGTTAAAATTAATCACCTGGCACCAGATTCAGGTGATTATCTGTCAATAAGATACCAGATATCATATGAGATTTTGGTTAGTGCTGCAACTAACAATTACTGTAATGATATTGACTGATCTCTTGATTATTTTTTCAATTAGTTAATAGTCTATAAAATGGCATAAAACAGAAAAATGCCCATCACATTTTCCCAAAACTGATGGAAACATCTCAGAATCGCTTGTTTTGTCCAATCAGCAGAGCAAAACCCAAATATATGAAGCTTACAATGATTTAAAACAGAGAAAACCAGCAAACATTTGGCATTTCTTACATGACTTAAACAATTAAACCAAAAATGATATTGCATTATAACTTAACTTACAGTTAAAGCAGCCTCCAAATTGCAGATACATCTGTTTTGCACAAGTTCCAGAGGAATAAACACCTGGCAGCACCTTCGTGATCACCTGCTGTGAGAAACGTCTCCGGAGAGAATCCCATTAAATCAAATGTGCTTGATATTTGTCATCCTGTCACTGTGGACATGACGCTTCAGCATTCAGCAGCACATGAAATCTGCTGTGTGGCCACTAACTGAGTGTTTTGCTGGGAGTTTTATTTAGTGAGTAACCACAATAAGAGAGTAACCACAATAGATGCACTTTAGTTATTTCAGTTTCTGCTCTGCCTCTCTCTCTCTCTGTCTTTCCTCTCACAGTTTTCTGACTAGGATTTTTATTTGGGTTGTTGAGGGAGAAACAGAGAGAACCAAAACATATGATATGATTCATGACTGGAAGGTGACTGTATCTGGTGTTGACCGCCTTTCCACAGAATATACTGATGGGGTATCAAGAGAGCAATTTTTTTTCACCAGATGTACCAAAGTTTCATCAGATTGTAATGTAATGTGCCTCCACCCTTACATGACTAATTTTTATAAGGTTATTTGGCTATTTTAGTTAAACTACTGTCATATCGGGGTATTCGGTCAAAACATGGTGATGTTAAATTTTGTTATTTTGCTCCACATTGTGACAGAAGCACAGATGAAAACCTTCTCTTATAATAAAGCTCTCTTTTGGAGTCAAATTGTTAACGTTTTTGGCCATTGTTACTATCGGTTATGGTAACATTTTACTTGAGATCTGGGAGACAAATTATTCCTGCAGCGCAAGAAACAAGAAACGAGCAATCAGACAGGCTGTAAACAAATTTTTACCAAACTGTTAGGGAAGTCAAACATTCAATTTGTTTCCCAAAACTGTCAGTAAACATCAACATGAGATTTTGCAAAGCGACTTCCTGCTTCATCTCTGACCTGCTTTGAACGTTTTAAACGTTTTTTTTTCATGCAACAAGGTATTAAAACCGAATAATAAAGTGGTTTAGCTAATAAACTGGTTTAAATAATAACTTGTTCGATAAAATGGTATCATAACTGATAAGAAGCTACAGTAACTATGAAAACAAGGTTGTGAAAAAGACGGAATATCCCTTTAATGTTCTGTTGTGTCTGTCCCAGGTGGAGATCAGCCTGCAGAGCAGCTTCCAGCCTGGTATGAAGCTGGAAGTGGCCAATAAGAACAGCCCGGACACATACTGGGTGGCCACCATCATCACCACATGTGGCCAGCTGCTGCTGCTGCGCTTCAGCGGCTACGGCGAGGACCGCAAGGCCGACTTCTGGTGTGATGTCATGACAGCCGAGCTGCACCCGGTGGGCTGGTGCGCCCAGAACAACAAGACCCTGATGCCCCCCGAAGGTAGGAAGAAACACTTTGATACACACATGCACCTGAACCTGGTTTTCTTACACACACACACACACACACACACGAGCCAATGTTAGATTAGTATCAGCAGAATCAGATATCAGACAGTCGTGATAAGGATGGAGGCTGCATAAGAAAGCAGCTACTGTTCTTTTAGACTAATCTCATTTAAAATTAATCTTTTACTTTTACTGTCCTATCATCAAGTTTCTTTTTTGAGGATCATGCTGAGCTATAAATCTACTTACTGTGCGTTATTTTCAATACAATCATGTGACGCTAATGAAATAACGTCGTTGTCTAATAATCAAATGACCTAATCTGATACAAAACGAATACATTTTGTTCTATAATTTGAAGGTACTGTACAGAGCTTTGGAAAAATGTTTTGAGTAGGGGTTGCTTCGCCCTCGTCTGAATGCTTGAGATGCAGAGAGGCTGTCTAAATCCTGTCCAAACCAAATCTACCACACAACAGATCGACATGGAGAAAATACTCTGGCACACTATCAAAAATATTATATAGCTCATGATAATCTCAACAGGGAGAGGTGGAGTGTATGTGGGTGATAATTTGGGTAAAAAAACTGAGTGATGAGCCTTCATTTCATGTTATCTTGTGATTCATTATATTGAATAATTATTATATTTAATTTCCTGTGATTGTACAGTTTGTGAGCAGACTTTGTCCATGTTACGCAGCCTTTTTGTCAAAGCTTTCCATCCATGAATTAGTAGAAAACCTATCAAAACCTACCTATTTTTTGTCATGAAAACAGAGACTTTCTATCAGCACAAAAGGTCAGTCAGTGGTTGATTCATTTCATTCGTTTAGAAGCATCTCACACACACACACACACAAAGGCTGACATGAACACACAAACCTCCCATCTTTACCTTCTCAAAGAATGCTTTAAATAAACGGAGTGGACAGACAGGTTTTCCCCAAAGGGCTTCGATTGTCAAGGCGGCTCAACTGTCATTTATCTCACCGACACATCAGACCCACGCCGTCACGTTCAGTCGTACAGCCTCAGCAATGCAAGAAGGGGGTCGCCTCTTTTCTAAAACAACCGTCTCTACTCTCTTAAGAGCATCTTTTTACACCTGATCTCAACCTTTTCCCCCCGAATAAACCCTCAACTTCTCCAGCGGTTATTCTTCCCGCTGTCCCTATCACAATATCACAACTTTGCCAAACCTTTTAGAGAGGAGACATTTCCACCTGCAACAAGCCCTCTCGCCCTCAGACAGATGACTCACCCTCTCCAACCTTGTTCAGACCATTTATTTTTCTCGACACTTCCCCGTTGATGGATAGCATGTGCCTCTGTTGTTGTGGAGACGACCTGGATATGTTTCCACCTGACTCAGGTGTCCTCGTCCTCACAACAACTCCATATGTCCTTTCCACTCAGCGCCGGTCTTTTCACCAACTTCCTCTTTTTGCCTCTTTTGTAGCAGCACCCGGTTCATAAAATGTCTGTATTCACAATCAAACCTTTATTTAAACTCAAAGAACCATTGAGGTTGCCCTCGTTTACAATGATGTCGAGTCACAGACAAGTTAAATAGGACAAAACACAGATGAGAGTAAAGAACAATCAGTTAAAGCAGTTACACATTAAAGGGAGGTTTGTGATCATGGTTTTACATTTTCCATTGGTTAGTAGAGTCTTGTATCAGTCCAAGAAGTTGGGGCCTTTAAATAAAAGACTGACTTTCCAAATTCAGACCGTGCTCAGGGGACCTTAAGCATAAGCCAGTCATTTGAGTGAGTTTCATAGGGTCCAAAGTTCGAACCCAGCATCATAGCGATGTAAGGTGGTAGCTTTTCCTTTATAGATAAACAAATGCCAGTGTTTATTACTCTGCCAGAAAAGACCAACCCACCTTATCATACAGGATACAATGGTGAGTACAGAAGCTATCACCAGTAATAAATCACAGGGAAGCATGATAGACTGTGTCTAGTGGTTTGAAGAGTGAAAGCAACAGCATTTTTATAAATTACATCCTCATAATCCAAAACTGATAGGGAAACTAGTTCTGTTGCTGTGAAAGAAGCCAATTTTGTGACGCAGTGTGCTGACAAGGTTGTCTTTAATGGTATTTAAATGTAGATTTCTCATCAAGCCAGATGCCAAGATATTTATATTCAGTAACTCTCTCAATGTTGGATCCATTCGCAGTGGATGTATGCATACTATTATAATCAATGGCTCTAGTAAACAGCATGGTTTTTGTTTTGTTTGCATTAAGTACCAGTTTTAAGATTAATAAGAGCATCTTGTAGAGCATTAAAGGAAAGTTCTCAATGGCTAGTTGTACAAAGTCAGCAATACAATACACAACAGCGTCATCAGCATAGAGTTGGACTTGACAGCCACTCAGTGAAGAGACAATATCATTAATATAGACAGTGAAGAGGACAGGACCCAAAATTGAACCTTGAAGAACCTTTTATTACCAACGAGAACTCAGACTGGACACTCCCCGACTTCACACACTGAAGTCTCTCAAACAAATCATTCTGAAACCAATCACAAGCCTTTTCCATCAAAGCCAATACTGTATAACCTTTGTAAGAGTGTAGGATTATCAACTGTATCAAATGCTTTTGACAGATCTATAAAAAGGGCAGCACAATGTTTCTTATTGTCTAAAGCGGATACTATATTGTTTGTAACTAATGTAATAGCTGAAATAGTGCTGTGATTAGCTCTAAATCCAGATTGGTGTGGACTTAATACAGAGTGGCTTGAAAGAAATGCCTTGAGTTGATGGTGAAATTTGCTTTCAGTACAGCAGTGGAGTGGCTTTTTCTTTGGCTCTTTCTCTTTATAGTACAAGCCTTCAGACAGGATTTTGTTAGAAATATTAAATTGTCAAGATTTGGCAGTCAACTGAGATGAGCATTGTAGCGTTACTTTATGTGTCTTTGTTTCTTTTTTCATCTGGTTTGAACTCTCCAAACTCTTTGCACTGCAAATGATTATATTGTTTCTGTTACATCTACTGTTATAAAACGATATTGCGTAATAATTTGGCAAAGTTGCAAAAGTCACTGTCAACACTTCTGTTTTTAAAGGGGACATAACATGCTTTTTAAGATTAATGTTACAATGTTGGATGTTTATTTTAAAAATGGTCAAAGTTCAAAAACTTGAATTGAACGTATGTAAAAATGCTGCCTGCAAGTCAAAAGTCAGGGCTTCAGTCAGCTCTTAACACTCCACTTGCAAAGTTACCTCTACTTCCTCCTCGGGATGACGTTATATTGTTTCTGCACGCCCACAAACGATCATCCCTTCTGTAGCCTTTGTTGCTAAGGTTGTTTCATGGGTTGTTCTTGTCGTCCAGTCACGTATTTCAGATCTGATTCAAGATGTATTTGAGAAGGTCTTAAAGAGACACGAGCTAAAACGGCCTGTTTCAGACAGAAGCTGAACTGAGGGGCTGATTAAAGGGCCTGTATAAGATAAATAAGGAGTTTATTGAAATGTGAACCATGCAAAGATAAACAAGTAGGGCCCCAGAATAAAAATATAGACCTGGAGATGTGCATGACTGGTCCCCTTTAAGATAAAGGCTTAACAACTGTCTTATTCTGAAGAACAGAAAACTGTATTTTATGTGGATTGTTGACATTTGACGGTGCATTCCTACTTTATACTACAAGTGTTGCTGGAGTTTTGGCATTTTTTCTTAGTTTCTTACATATTTGCAAGATGTAGAAGCTTAAGAAAGGTTAGAAGGTTAAAAAAAATACTGATATATAACACTTAATACTCAAATACAGGAGAAACAGCAGCTGAATTGTTCCAGTATGCGGTGAAAACATGCTTTTAAACCAAAGTTAGCTACTTTTAACCGTCTTCCCAAAAGCTCTTATTTCCAATTTTTTGTAATTGTGACGGACAGCTGACATCGCTGCAAGTTTAATGATGCAAACAGCAGTGTAGTGTAATTGAAGGCAGTTTTCTATTGCCAAGAGGCTTCTGCAAGACACTGTCAATTTGTGAAGAAAGGGTACTTTGTTGCTTCATTTCAAGGCTTTGCATCATGTTATCCACATTTTCGTGTGTGTGTGTGTGTGTGTGTGTGTGTGTGTTGCTTAGTCAGCTCTAATATTAGAGCAGAGAGGAGAGAGAGAGAGAGAGAGAGAGAGAGTGTACTGTTGAGTGCTTACACCTGTGTCACATTTACCTGTTTTATTTGTTCTCTTTTTGTTTGTTTTTTGTTTCTCAGATAACATTTACCTAAGAAAAGGTAAGCAGCTGAACAGCGCTTCTGACTAACTGCCCTTCTCACTAGTTGCTAACATAAAATCAACACTGTGTCAACGTTAGGCCTCAGAGCTGCATGTACAGTGTGCTTCCTCCTCCTCCTCCTCCTCCTCCTTCTCCTCTTCACCTCTTTTTACAGGAAGTGACCTCACAGCTCAGTTGCCATGCCTTGCTTTTTTTTTTTTTTTCTTGCATGTGACTCCCTTCTAGCTGAGTGTGGAGTGAGTGTGTCTTAGCAGAGTGATAACACACACACACACACACACACACACACACACACACACACACACACACACACACACACACACACACACACACACTGCTGTTTGTGCCTGCTCCACTGTAAGAACAAGCTGTGTTTGTATGATAACTCGCAGCAGCTCAGTGAGAAATGTGATGCTTTGATAAACAGGCCTCCTCTCATGTACAACAAACAAACAAACTGTGTCCTACATCAGAAAAAAAAAACATGCACAAGTTGAGCAAAGACAGGTCAGAAATGTAAAAAAAAAAACCCAAAAAATCATGTTTGGCACATAAAGTCAACATTTGTCACCAGACTAGCCAGGAACTTTTTTTTTTCTTCTCTCTCAAAGGAAGACATTAACAATAACCGCTTGCTAATTAATATAGCAGTTGATAGTTTATTCTTTAATATATCAAAGTTATGTTAGTCAGGGTGATTTGTAAAGACATTCCACAGACAAGATGCATGTTTTGAATAATGAAATGAAAAAAAAATAGGCTGCTCCAGTACTGCTTCCCTTCCTGCTTTCCTTAAATTATTTTATCATTGTCTATTGTATATTAGTTTTCTACTGCGGATGTTAGTTGGTGGGTAATGATGTAATGATGTGAGGGTGTTGTTCTGTTTTGACTTAATCGTGATATGACTAACAATCTATAAATAATATATTAAAATGAGTATTTAATGTCATAAATACTGACAAATGTAAATAATGTGCAACAACAGCTAAAGCATTTGTTTTACAAGTAACATCAGGAGCCTTGTAAGAAGTATTTCAACATTTTGTATATCTAAAGTTAAAGACTGTGTTGACACCCTTATTTAAAGTTGAGTCTCAAAGGGTTTTTCATCCAAATTTAAGAAGCAGTCCCTGTGTAAACTGTTGACAGTGAGCTCTAACAGAGACGCTATTTCTGTAAAGTTAGTGTTGAATCTTTAAATGTAATTTTTCAACACTGTGAGCACCGCAAACCACATCTGTTCACTTTCATTTTGGCGAGCTGGAGGCAGAAATCTTGAAGATAAATATCTCCAAAATCATCTGCGTGGCTTGACGCCACTAGAGGTTAGTGATAAAATATGTCCATTTCATTTATTTACACTAAAAGTATTGGCATCATTATTTTATATGAGACTTAAATGAATAATCAAGTATCAAAAATCAACTTTTACTTGGTGCATTTTGTTAAAAAATTAAATAAAATACCAGACATTAAATGTACAAATAATAATGATAAAACTTTGATGATGATGTCAGTGAAGGGGAGGCCTTCACATAAAGCTTTAGTAAGATTTATAAAGCCGACTGTGATTTTTTTTTTTTCCACCTTGAGATCTTCAGGCAGGGAAATTTCACTATGAGTCAGCCAGCAGGAAGCCAATCACATCCGATTGGTTGTTAACGTTGCTCTAGAAGAAGCAGAAGCAAACGTCTTCCCTCAGTCTCACCTCCATAGTTTCGGATTAACTTTTTACAGACTTCCCTCCCTTTAAGTTAGAGTCATCTTGATTTATTTTCCTCTCAATACGAGAGAAGACACAACCACGATACATTCTGATTCGAAAAAGGTCTTTTTTAATTCAGCAAATCGCATAACAAACACACCTAAATCCCTCGTCAAACTCGCTTACTCACAGTTGCCTCACTCATGAAACTCACCCAAACACACACACACACACACACACACACACACACACACACACACACACACACACACACACACACACACACACAGTCTCCCTCTCAGCTCCTCCACTTCAAATGCTCCTCAGCTAACTCATGCGTTCAGCAAAGCTTTTGTGCTCATCGAATCAGCGCCCTTGTTAATCAGCGACCCTGTTTGCAAGAACAGCGCGCGAGTCTGCAGAGCTGCGAGCGGCTCTGTTGCGTAATTTGCTAATTTTTTTTTTTTTTTTTTTTTACAAATTAAAAAGTCATTTGAAAGACAGTTTAACAGGATAAACTTTGTCGATCTTTCCATCTCACTCATAATTACTTAATATTAGTTGAAAGTTATTCATATGAGGCCACTGATGTCATACTAAATTATTAAAGGATAGGCAGGTGTCCGTATGAGCAGTGAAAGAGGTTTTTTCCCTCGCTGTGATCGTTCCTCCTGTTCATACTGGCTGTTAAAAGATCCTTCAAATGTGCTTTCAATGTAAGTGATGGAGGCCAAAATCCACATTGTGTCCACACAGTCATTTAGAAGTTGATGTGAGGCTTATATCAAGTAGATATCGTCCACATTTACAGACTCTTAAGCATCAAATTCCCTCTTTGTGTTTCCCTGTTAAGCTGCGGTGGAAGTATAGTAACAAAAAGAGGCATTTTGGCACTAAAAAGACTGTAAGATATCTACTGAAGCTTCATATTAGCTTCAGATACATTTTTGTACAGACTCTGGGTTTTGTCCTCCATCATTTACATTATGAAGGGATCTTCTAATGAACAGGAGGAATGATTACAGCAAGAATCATCTGGTCTCCTCACTGTTGATTTAAGGCAGACATGAAAAACTGTGAACTCGTCCTTTAATGTGCAGGTTTTAGATAAAATTTGGTTTATTTCTCCAACATTTTACAGCTGCTTGACAACTTTAAAGTAGCTGTTTTGGTGATTAAAGGCAGATCTTGGCAGGAAAATCTTTTTCTCTATAAGCTTCTGGCAGGTGAGCCAAAAATGTTAATTCACCCAGCGCAAATATAATCCAACCTACTTTACATATTTATGGTATTTTGACTGTATATGAAGCCTCGAGGTCAGACTCAAGGAGGGAATCTTTCTCAGGCGGAGTGGAGTTTCCGCCGTGAATTCCCTCAGTCTCTCCTTGTGCATGTGCATGTAAAGTGCGCCTGCGTGCATGTCGGATACATCCATCCATTCATGTAAAGAGAGCTTTTTTTAGGCAACATCACAAGTTTGGTCATGTGGTAAGGTAGTTGCTCGCTGAACAGATCCCAACAGAGGTCATTTGCATAATGAATTCACCACACTGCTCCCTGCCAGAGCCTGCTGGAGATGAGGCTCTGAGATAGACCTGTCTTCTGTTTTGTGTGTGTGTGTTAGTGTGTGTGTGTGTGTGTGTGAAGGGTAGTGTGGTGTTTGAAGAATTGAAGGCTCAGGCTCATGCTGACAATAGGATGGTGTTGAGAAAAATACAAAGGGCTGCGTTGCTTTGGGTGTGTCCCTTGTTACCCTCCAGAGCCGGTTGCAGCAGCAGTTCATAAGTTCAAACTTAAACAACGTCCACAAAATCTGAAAACGCCGGCTTGGCGTTGTAGTGTGCGCAGGGGAAACGTATCTTTGTGGAAACGTTGTCATATCGTTGATAAAACAGATGGTTGCGGTAGCTTTTCATTGGAAGATGTAGGAGGACAGAATGTCAGGAGGCTGTCCATAGTATACGTTTCTTCTTCACTGGTTTTCTGTGGTTGAATAAATGAATAATTATCGTTGGTTAGCTTAGCATAATCTGAAATGTTCTTTTCACTGTAAACTGCATGAACACTACTAATCCTAAGACTCACGTCTTTCTCCTGGTGCACAGATAGAAATAAAACAAAGTCAGACCTACATTCTTGATCTACTTTACACGAGACGTCAGAAACTTCTGCAAGTTAAACTGAGCTGAAGAAACACTTTGAGGTCTGACTGAAGCTGGAAGACTCACTAAAAACAGACTTGAATACACAACATTAAGTCTACAAACAACCTATAATGAAAAACTCTGCACTGCAGGAGCCGGTGTTACAGTAGACAGTACTTTCTTCATTCAAAAAATGATCTCTGAATGCAAAATTGTTGTCGACTTCTTGTGATGTAATTTCCAGAATGAAATCGTATATTTAGACGAATGCGGTGGTTACTGTGCAATAAACCTGCAAAATAAAGGGACTGAAAACTGAGCAAAAACAGCTTGAAGTTCAAATGGTTGAAGTCACGTTTGAGACAATCATTAAAACAATCATGTATTGATTTTTGTCCTCTGCGGCCGCACCCTCAGTCATCTCATTAAGTGAATGAGAAGGCTGCGTTTTGAACACTTTCTACGATCAGTTTTAAGCAAACAGAAGACAGTCGGTCCGCCAGGCAGACAGCTCTAGTTCGGCCACTTCACCTGCTGTAATCTCCAGATTTGCATGACGCCACAAAGCTTATGTGTTTGTTTACACTAGAAAACAACGTATGTGTGTGTGTGTGTGTGTGTGTGTGTGTGCGTTTTTGCATTTTTGTGTGATTGGGATTCATTTTCATACACAGTTCGTGACCTGAGTAGGTTTTTTTTTTTTTATGAATGGAGGATAGAATCACAATAACCCTCACAAGCACACACATCTTTACTAGCATGTGCTAGAAGATCATGAGCCTGCAGGGAAAGCTCAGGGCAGCAGGAAAGTTGCAAGGAGCCGTAGGACTTAAATTGATGTGTGTGTGCATGTGGGTGATGTTAGGCAGCAACATACAGGTTCAGTTACTCGGTTATGGAGGCTTTGGTCAGCTGTAGAATGAATGACGGGGGTGTCAGCTGTTAATTTTGCTTCCTTTTTATAGTTTTTTGTTGCTGTCCTCCAGTATTTCACTGCTATTGCTTGATGTCTTTGTCTTACAGTTTGGATGCTCTGTTATGGTGTGTGTGTGTGTGTAATGATGCTGATGTAGAATGAGAGTGTGCGCCGGTTTCGGTGCTTTGTTCTAAATTGTTTGCAGGCGCTGTAGCTGGAACAGAAACGGTGATGTAGACGAGGACAGAGTGTTCAGAGAGCGGTTGGATGTATGTCGCATGTATGACAGGTGGACTTCAATTCGATTGTGTGATGAGGGTGATGCGCCATGTTTCCCCACATACGGCTTTAAAGATGATTGAGTCGATTGTTTGCCTTTTGTTCCGGGTTATTGAAAATAAGAAAGTTAAAAAAAAAAAGAAACAGCAAAAATGTGCAAATAAACAGAAACATCCAAGCATGCATACATGTAAAATCACATGTACATACACACATACTGTACAAATACAGTGTGTTCATCCTTCAGACCCCCGGCGGCCTTTGCAATGGACGTCACATGTATGGTGTTTTTTTTTGTTGTTTTTTTTCTATGTGAATATATGATTTACATAACTGTCCTCTGGTTGGTTATTTAGTAGACCCTAACTAACCAATCAGGTGCAGGTACTGCCCAACTGGGTGACATTTCAAAAAGTCACACCACATTGAAGTGAAGCATGGCTGCAGTACGTCAGGGCCTTCAAAGTAAGTAACTTTTATAACAGCATTATATATATTTTTAAATATTTATTTCTTTTTGATGCATTAAATATAATATTTAAGCATTGCATTTTTTATTTTAAGCTTTATATATCTAATAGCACAACAAGTTTTTGATTTTTTTTAAAATCATTGTCCATTATAGTGGTCATCAGGTTTAAAGAGAGAAAGTCTTTTTATATTATGAAAATTAAGTTTTGACATTAAAAACAAGGTATTGGACCACAGGCCCAACTATGATGATAAATCAGAAGATGTAGGGAAGCCAGTCTGTTCAGGGAAAGTACGACAAACGCAAGGTGCACCTGTGTTTTGTGACTCACAGGAACTGTTTCAAAGGCTGCTCACTGAAAGTGGCCACAACGGCCAACATGCGACGTGAAGCAGAGTAGCGGACTTTTAACGGCCGTTTAGCTGGAGTTTACAGATTTAATTGACTATATACTGTAACGTGTGTGTGTCTTAACGAGGATAAATTAACTAAAGCCGACTCTGTGGGTGAGTACTGTCAAAATGAAAAGTTCCAAGCTACTTGTAATTACAATTTAAATTCTAAATTAAGAGTTTTATCTATTGTAAAGTAACAGTGGGACACAGTTCGTTGCATTTGCCATTAATTTTATTACTTTATGTGATTTTACATAAAAATATCCCAACTAATATTGTCAGATTGATTGCAAACATGAAGCCTAACGTGCATTTATTTTGTTGTGGAAAGGGTATTCATTTTTTTTTTCTCTGTTGAGGTCTTAAAAAGCATTAAATTTGATTTCAAAAAAAGTGTGCAGCAACCCTGTAATATCCCCCCCCCCCCCCCCCCCGCCCACCCGCCCGCTCTGTCATGAATGAGGCTATAAAAATGTTAACAATATGGCGTCTGAAACCGTCCAGGAATAATTCAGCCAAACACAACAGCCAGACGTCTCTCAATAAACACACTAATTGCACTGCGTGGCATTTTACATGCGGCCGCGTGCTGCAGTCATTATGCTCATGGCCTATTTGGAAAAGCCTGTCAGTTAAAATGGAAGTAGGTAATTGTTTGAATTGACTTGGCTTTTTTTTACCCTCGTGCGTTCAGGGGGCTGCTCATCTCCATGCCAGCGCATAATGACTGGATAAGACAGAGGGGGAATCAGGCGTAATTTGCTCCTATTAACTCTGATTAGAATCTGTTGCACTGCTGTGATCGCGGCTAAAAAAAAAACACAGCGCCGATTTTTCTTCTTTAATTATAACATTGATTACCCAAAGTAAAGCTTTTAAACGAGCTTTGTGCACAGAGCTTCTTTTATAGAGGAGAGGAGCTGGTGGAATATGCAAATATCAAGATTCATACATATATATATATTCATATTTGCTTTTTTTTATTAATGCTAGATATTTGCTTGTAGACTCCAGCCGGCTTTGGTGCAGCCCTGGGCCTCTGGGGGGTTATCAGGAGGAAGGGGGAGGCTGGTTGTGGGATAGTGAAGAGTGTAGAGGAGTATGGGAGAGGAGGAGGAGGAGGAGGAGGAGGGGTGTTTTGAAGATCTCCTCCCTCAAGGTTAATTATGCACTTATTGTTATGTGAAAGTCAGGCTTTCACCTCTATGTGTCTGCTGCCTTCAGGATGGAAATGAAGAAAAAATAGGTAATTATTTATATACAAAGCAGCGCAGTATAATGAAACCGCGAGAGGTGGGAGGGGGAAAAGGGTGAGGGGGGCAGAGGGGGGGAAGAGGGGAAGAAAAAGAGGGAGAAAGAGGAGGGTGAGGAGGTTGAAGTTTGCATGTTTTAGTTTCAGCTGCTACCATTCGGCTCTAAATGTCTTCATGACTAATCTAGGCAGGATCTGTAAAAATAGTTTATCTATTTCTGCACACTTGAGGTGTGTGTGTGTGTGTGTGTGTGTGCACTTGCAAAGGTCCAGCAGCAGCAGCAGCAGCAGCAGCAAGGAAAGAAAATAGTCTCACAGGAAAAAACACTATTATTAAACAGGCATACAGAGAGCGTTTGGGCCACAGAGACGTTCGCTGTTCACAGTAGCATCACAGGAAAAAGCCTCTCCCATGTTGACAAGTTGATTTACTTGCCAGAAAAAATCCACAGTTGTTTATTTGATTCGGTCAGGACTTCTGGAGTCCGAAGCCATGAGAGGATTTTTTTTTTTTTTTTTTTGATTTGGTCTCGTAAGTCAATTATGTATTTAAAATCCTGAGCAGCCTCCGTGGCGCTAACTGTCAGCCGTATATATCCAAATCTGTGATTCGGAAAAGGGATTATTACAAGTATAATAAGAAGGTTGAAAGCACTTTTTCTAAATAACTCGTATGAAGTGTGTTTCCAAAGCAAACTAGAAAAGAAAAGTGTTGTAAAGAACTACAAAGTGCTTAAAAAAAGAAGAGAGAGAAAAAGAAGATTCAGCCTTCAGTTTTTATGGCAGTATATGAGAGTTTGATAGTGCTCCAAAACTCTTGTGTTAGATTTTCACATTTTGATGTATAATGTGTGTGTGAAGGATGACTTTTTTTTTTTCTTGGCTTAAAAACCACAACGTCTCACTCTGTTAATAGCATCACCCACTTTAGCCTTCCAGTAAACTACACTGGACTGAAAAATAGAAGCACATGTACTCTTAAGAGGCTGCACATTTTGAGATTATTCAACACTAAAGAAATGTTCAGAATGAAACAGAAAGAACTCCAAAAAAGGCTAAATGTAAAAGTGAAGTGAAGTGAAAATGAGATTTCTTATAATGTTCTTTAACTGGGCTGTCAAACATGTGAAATATGTGTGTGCTAAAGCCAAATTTGAAGCATCGAAAGGGTTTGAAGTGTCAGTTTAAGTGTTAAGTTTTTTTAGTTCAAGTGTTCAGAACTGTTACTACTTTTATCAGGAGTGAAGACGTGTCAGGATACGATGAAAATGACTGATAGGTCATCGTTTACGTCACGCAAAAACGCTTAAATGTCATTAATCAGAGCAGCTCGTCACACGACGGTAAGGGGAAAAACCCCAAAACTTGTTTTTACAAGTAGGGAAAAGCAGAATCGAATGCAGAGCAGATTAGCAGAATGATTCGTTTCACTATCAATTAATCTGGCAGTTATTTCTTTTTCAATGAAATGTCAATGAAAAAGTCACCACTTCCCCTTGTTTCTTTAAACTACAAGTCCAAAACCCCAAAGTTCACTATTATATAAGACAAAGAGAAGCAGTGAATCGTCATTTTAGATGCTGTGAACAGAGAATTTCTAGCATTTTTTTCACTATTTTTACTTGGAAAAATGACTGAAATGAGTCATCGATTATCAGAATATTTACTCATGTCTGTCAAGAGTAAGAGCGTCAGCAGTCAAACATCAGCCTCAAGTTTTAGTTTTAAGAGTGTGATGTGCATCAAATTGAAGTTTGTGTAAAGTTCAACGTTGATCAGAGAGACGTTTTCAAGTCATTATAATCATATGTTGTTATTGCAAAAAACATCTGGCAGTGTTAGAAATCAAAAGCTGACATCTCTCAGTATTTTAGACCTTTAATTCAGCACTTTATAACAGCTTCAAGTCTTCTTAGTTAAGTCTCAACAAAAACATCTTGTCACTTTGGCAAAAACGAGAATTTTATCCATTTCAAAGTAAATCTACAACACAGTCAGATGTGCAGGTGGTAAAGGGCTCTGAATCAGTTGAACTCTGCTGTTTATGTGCTTCGTCTCAACCGTTAGCCAAGACTGGGGGAATGTAAACAAACTACAACCTTGACAAACGTGGTAAACAAGGTCAAAGGTCAGCTTCCTCTCTTGACTCAAAATCTTTATCAAAACTATAAGAAGCAAAGATGTGGCTTCCTTATTTGTTCATTATCAAAAGGTCAATATTAAAGGCTTTACATTGGAAATACACGTCCAGTAAATTACAAGGAAACCGAGTAAAAGTAAACAAAATACATATTCTGAGGAAAACAGGCTTGTATGTATATTTCACTTTCACTTCAGTTGCTTGATGCTTATCAGCACTGCAGGGAATGACACTTCTCATTGCGTGTTGTAGTCATTTTGTAACTCTGACTCATTTGGCAACATTTCAGTGACTCCAACAAGTGCCTGCATTTGTGGAGGGTTTTTTGTGTGTGTTTGTGTGTGTGTGTGTGTGTTTGTGTGTAAGTCGCTGACTAACAGGAAGAACATGGAGGACACTGAAGGCCACTCAGCATCTTCCTTGGAATTAGAAGCAGTTTGGAGAAGAAGGAGGAGGAGGAGGAGGAGGAGGAGGAGGAGGAGGAGGGGGAAAGGGATAAACAGGAGGCTGATATCGGGAATGAAGGGCAAACGAAAAGCGAAGGAAGCACACGAACGCAGGAATTACATAACACTGTTGCACTGTGGGAAACAGGAAGCAGACATAAACCACATGTCCCTATGCAAATTTGCTGGAACTTGGATTTTTTTTTTTTTTTTTTTTTTTTTTGGCGTGGATGTGTGAGCGTTCGTGTGTGATGTGTTCTTGTACCGGCGATGTCGTGGGGATTCACCTCCTATGTGGGGATAAAAAATCTGATCCCCAGGAGGTTAACGAGGGAATGGATTCTCTCTTCTTTCAAGTACAAATGTTAGTTTGCATGATTGATAACAAGATTAATGACATGCAACCCCTTTACTTTAGGGTCAATGATTCCATACAGTAGAGACAGTTTGTTAGAATTACATCCAGGAGCTGTTTTTTTAAGTATTTTGGGTCGTCATTCATCAGCAGATCGCAAGTCTGTTGAAAGTCTTTGAGGTCTTTAGATTAGAGCTGCGACGATTAATCGATAACCTGACAGACGGAAAATGAATCAGCAGGTTTTCATAAAATTTTTAAGCAAATATTTCCTGTTTTCAGCTTCTCAAATGTGACAGTTTGATTTTTGCTTCGTCATATATGACAGTGAATCGAGTAACTGAAGGTTTTAAGACTGTTAGTCGGACAAAACAAGCAAATTGAAGATGTTCTCGTGACTGCTAAGAGGTTGTGAATGCAATTTTTTTCACTATTTTTCAAGCGTTTTATAGACTAAACAATGAATCGAGAAAATAATCTGCAGTTTAATTGATAATGAAGATAATCGGTAGTTGCAGCTCTACACTCTGGACGCTGACGAATAAAGTTTTTTTTCTTTCCAAGCTGCGTTAACAGGGTTTTTTTTTACATGACAGAAGTCCTTTAGTACAAAGGCCTGATAATGAATCATTAAACGAAGGCTGTGAGGCTATAAAAGTCCTGCCTGTTGTGTCTTGTCTATTATTTTACGAGGTAAAAGTCAAACCAAGTCCTCATTTTTGTGACTCAAGTCTGACTCAAGTGAAGAGCTGCATCTAAAGATTAATCTGTTCATTATTTTTCTCAATTAACCAACTTATTGTTCGATGTATAAAATGTCCAAAAATGGTGAAAAATGTCAATCACTGTTTCCCAAAAGCCAAAGGTGACGTCTTCTTTTGTCCCGACCAACAGTCCACAAAGATATTCAGAAAATATTGATATTAAGGAAGCTTGAATCAGAGATTTTGGACAGGTCTTCTTAAAAAAATGACTCAAAACATTTAATCAATTAATAAAATAGTTGCCGATTCATTTTCTGTCAATCAGCTAGTCGTTGTAGCTCAGGTAGTGGATATAGTTGAGGTGAGGATACGCCTTCAAGTCAATACAGTGTCCTCACAAATGACAAAAAGTGTGTTGGTGAGAAAGACAGATATTTGTCTCGACTGATGTAAGTGCTGTCCATTAGCGTCATAGACATGTTTGGTTTCTTATTTATTGGGTAAACAACTCTCAAGATTGTTTTTAAAAGAGGAGATCGCTCTCAGCCGGATTTGTTGTCTCCTCAGTTAAAAATGACTCTGCTGCTTGCAAAAAGGGACGCTGTAGTCACTGTAGCTCGCAGTAAACAAGGTTGTCTGCAATGAGGACAAGTCAGAAAGCCGAGAGAAAAATGGGAAGGAAATGCTAACGATGAGTCTATTAACCATCCAGGCAACTGTTGTGGTTAATCTGACAATATTACGGGGTTTTTTTTTTTGATTTCTAAAACCTCATCAAACCTACACAGGTGTTTTCCCTTATTGTGTTTGATGAGACGTCTCACAGAGAGCTGCGTTCAATTCACATCTCCTGTCGCACCTGTTAAGGCGGGACGACTGCTATCATTCCTATTGATTCTATGACTAAGGTGACCTCAAGTAATCCCTGTTATAGCTCAAATCAAACAACTAAGCAGAGGTTTAATCAGCCAGAATGACTGAAAGCACATGTGTGGGTGTGCAGAAGTTCCTGATTTCAACCCATTAAATCACATTCAAACTGAACAGAGGATATTACTACACTTGGACATGGATTGATTGTATTATAGCATATGTGTTTTTATCAGATTCCTCTATTTGTCCATCTGATATTTTCATTAATATTAGTGTTCAGACTGGCGGGAAAGTTCTCGTTCTTTCTTTCCCCTTAGATCAGTTTCATAATGTCACGTTGAATCTGACGTTTTCAGTTCTGATTTGCTCTGCTTTGTGGTCTTAAACCTGAAATGAATCTAATTTGCGGCAGTTTGACCTCAGTCTCGACAGTCATTTTGGATTCATGCACTTTTAACCGCTCATTAACAGAGGAAGTTACTAATAAAACTAAATCAACTTTTGATATTCTGAACTTCTGGATGAAAACCTGTTTCTGTTCCCGTCACCATTGTGAAACAGCCACAACTGCTCCACAGAAAGCTGCGACTACACGTCTTTTGTTTTCTGTTTGCTCAGATTTGCAGCTGTTTTTTTAAGCATATTAACATGGAAATGACACCATTCAAGACCGCGTTTGTCAGCGTCTTTCATTCTGATGTGTTTCCTCCCGCAGAAACCGTCCAGATGTGATGTCTTTTCTTACTCTTCTTTTGCATATGCAAGCCTAAAAAAAAAACAATCTCAGCTATAATCAGATTTGAGCGTTAAGGTTTTCAGTGTGATTGAAACCATTGAGGCTTCAGACAGAAATAATGTCACCTAAAGAAATCTCAGAATACTGGGATTTTCCTCTCCCTTCTTTTGCATAAAAACGATTCCATTCAGAGACACTCGTCCTTAAAATATTTCACATCTGTGGTAGAAAAGCTGTGTGTTTGTTTTTTGCAAGTATATGCATGCACTTACTTATGCATGCTGTTCTCTGGCGACTACACTTAGCAGCGCACTGCGGTGGCATAAAATAACACTTTGATTGTCTGCATGGTTTTTTTCAGTCTCTGTGTTGTGTTTTTTTTTTTTTTTTTTTTTGTCTCTTTACAGCCATCAAGGAGAAATACAACGACTGGACCGAGTTCCTGGTTCAGGACTTGACCGGCTCCAGGACGGCACCGGCCAACCTGCTGGAGGGGGTGAGCGAATCATATCTTCTGCCGTTCAGAAACAATTCCCCGGAAGCTAAATATGATGCTATAAAGGAAGAAAGAATAAAGACAAACAGCCTTATTTTGAATAAAAGCAACTTAGGGCTGCAACTAAGGAGGAGAATATATTTTGTTTTTAGTTCACTGCAAAGAAAAACGTGGGAATTTGCAGTTTCTTATTTGAAAACAGTGAAAGTTGTTGCAGTTAATTAATACATGTAGACTTTTTAGTAGCAGTAGTTGTGTAATAATAAAAAAGGATGACAAAACACTTGCACAGATCAAACTGGTAGCAGCTTTATTGATTTGGAGAATTGTGCAATCACTTTGTAATCCTATTGTATTGTATTTATTGGGATAATGTGCAGTTTTAAACATAAATGTTAACATTTGATGTACTGCACCAAGAGTTAGCTTTAAAAAGGTAGTTTTCATCTGCAGTCCCTTACAAATAAAACATATAAAAGCACAATAAAAAACAGTACAAAGCAAAAAAAACACACAGGACACATAATACAAAGCTACAAACAACAGCACATCACATACACCCACAATGTCAACTAGAAATCAATAATGTAACCTTGTCAAATTAAAAGCAAAATTATTTGAGAACTCAAATTCACATCATGAGCTGCTCTTCTCCAGCTCACATCACCTGCTCTTGTTTTCATCAGGGGCTAAAACTTTATTTTTATCCTCAACGATTGAGATCATCAGCCCCGTTTATTCATATTTTTTGGCGAGAGACTTTTCTGAAAAACACATCAGCGCCTGTAGTTGCGTAAAAAATGAGAAAATGTAGTTATGCAAGTCATAAGGAAGCCAGCGAGGCCCATATCAGATATCAAAGGAACTACTTTGTGTCTGTGTCTGTTTATCTTCTCACTGAAATCTAATAGCTTGTGTGTGTGTGTGCGTGTGTGTCACGTACAAGTATTTATTGTTTAAAATAGTTGAAAGTAGAGAGGAAGTTTCTGTTGTCCTGATACATTTGCTGATACATTTCTATCTGGAGTTTCTCACGTCGTAACTGCGTCTCTCCTGAGACAACACTCCAGTTTTTTTCCCGGGTTTCTCTTGTATTTCATGGGCATCGCCTTCCTGTCGTGTTGTTTCCCATAATTTGCACGTCCCTCAAACTTTATGATGAATAATCGAGGGATGAGTAAGTTTTATATGTTTGTCTGACGTTGCCCACGTTGTCAGATCGTCTATGAAACACGTCCAAACACTGCACGCAATTTCAACCAATCTGTCATCACAACCTGGCAACCCACAACCTGATTCAACGGACGACTTGTATGTGCAGCTGCTCTCTGTGCAGAAAAAAAAAAAAATCCAAATGCACTTGCAAATTTAAGCAGAGTGGGACTGAACAGTTTCCATTTATATCTGCTAGTCACCAGGACGGTGGTCATGCTTTTTGCAAAGCCTGTAGGAGTTGATTTTAATATAGAGTATGGGTGGCAGGTATGTAATGACCTTTGTTGCAGTTCCTCTTTTTCACATCACTTCCTTTTTAGCATCACTGAATGTCTACTTTACTCTGTGTGTTTCTGACAGTTGGATGTGTTTGAGTGGATCAATACTTTAAATAAGATCATTTTATTTAAACAGGAGGCCCAGTAAGTAACACATATATCATCACCTGGAGACGTATGGGTGATATGGAAGTTTAACTTGAAAGTTTCTTTCATCATTAGAACTGATTGGTCCGATGACTGAAACGTTGTCTGTTTAAATTAAGTATTTTCTGCATCGGCTTCTTTTGAGATTTCTCTGCCAATTATTACTAAAAAAACACCATAAATGTCCATTTTTGGGCTCGTGAGGTTCAGGTGAGGAGGCTAATTAACTATCCTGCCTTGATACCTGTAGATCAGATGGTACGTCTGGGTGGAACTAGGAGAAAAAGCGTGGCTGATACCTTTTTTTTTAATTCAAACCATAACATAAATAAGATATTAACTTCCTTGTTTGTTACTTCTCACCTTTTTTCACTGACTTTCACTAGAGGTGCAGGCTTAAAGGACGTGTTCACAGTTTTTCAAGTCCATCTTAAAACAGCAGTCAGGAGCCCACATGAACATCAAAACATGTTTTTCTTGCTGTAATCGTTCCTCCTGTTCATGCTGACCATTAGAAGATCCCTTCATAATGTACTTACAGTGTAAATGATGGAGACAAAATCCACACTCCTCCTCCTGTGCAAAAATATCAAGTGGATATCTGACACATTTACAGTCTTTTTAGCATCAAATTCCCTCTTTGTGTTTCCCTGTTTAGCAGCGGTGGAATTATAGTAACAAAAAGAGGGACTTTGGCACTAAAAATACTCACTCACACACAAATCTGGACGACTGAAGCTTCATATTAGCTTCAGATAAACATTTTTGCACAGAAGGAGGAAGAAAAACCTGTTTCAATGTTCATTTGAGTCTTTTTTGGGCAGACTTGAGAAATTGTGAACCTGTCCTTTAAAGATTCAGCGTGTAAGAACAGTGATTCACTGCAGCCCCTGAGGTACAAAGTGATATTATGAGACAGGACGGGGCCAGAGCTAGCTGGTTAGCATGCTAACTACAGTAGAGAGCTCTGCAACATAATACATATCGGTCTTTGAAATGATGTCAAAACTGTTATTTCTTCACATTCTTTTGATAATTTTAGTTAATTTGATCTTAACTCAACCAATAAACCAGTGACTTTGCCTTTAGAGCTGTCCTGTGTCTTAGAGATTCTTGAATAAAGTAAAAACTCTCTGTCTGTCTCTCTCAGCCTCTGCGAGGTAAGAACACGGTGGATCTGATCGTCGACGGCTCTATTTTGGAGCTTCAGGACGTCTCGGATCCTTTCCTTTACTGGCCCGTCCGCGTCGTCCAGAACGTCGGAGGGAGGCTCCGTCTACGCTACGCCGGTCTCTCAGACGACCACCGGGCTCAGGACACCTGGCTCTTCTACCTGGATGTTAGGCTCCGCCCCCTCGGATGGGCTCTGGAGAACAGTTTCGCCTTAGAGCCACCCACAGGTGATCATCTAATCTGCTCGCACCTTCTTGTTTACCATCCGCCTGAAACTACCGTGGTGACAGGAAGGAACTTTGAATTTCCTACAATTTAATTACAGTGTATATGTGAAGCTTAATGATACTTAATGAGTAATGTGTGTGTGTGTGTTTGTGTTTAAAGTGTCTAAGGACTGCAGTTTTTCGAAATCTGATGCCAATAATTTCATGCTGAAGATGCAGAAAGTCAATAATATGAGACAGACTGTGAATCTAATGATATTCAGGCTCAGTGAGGGACGACTGCACAACGTTTCCAAATACTGCAATCATGTCAATTTTGGAAGATTATGTGCAAAACATGATGCACATGACATGATGCAACAGTGCAGTCATATAAATAAACAATGCATGTTGGGTTTGGATGTTTTAACACCATGTTAGCATAAAGCTGAACAGCAGAAAATATATTCGAGCTGCAGCGATTAGTTGATTAATCCAAAAAAAATTGTTGTTTTTTTAGTATTTTCTGACATTTTATAGAATCGGTTGAAGCTGGGGTAGGTAGTGTTCAGCAAAACAAACAAAAAAATTCTCTTCTTTTGCAATTCATGCAGTCCCGTCACTTCCTATCCGTCAGCAGGAAGTGTTATTAAGTCATTAATGGCCTGCGTCAGCCACAGAAACTGGAATTTTTTTCTTTTGCATTGTCGGGATGTACAGAGAATTTCAACAAATACAGCAATAAATGCATCTATAATACATAACCTACTCAAGCTTTAATGGAGAAAATAAGAGGCAACTAATCTATAATGAAAATAATCGCTAGTTTCAACTTGGAATGTTGTCAAATGATTTTTTTTGTACATTTCAAGAGACTTAAGTGGAAATTTAGTGGTTTTCAGTCACTGAAAGTCTTTTTCTTCACCTGTAACAGCTGAGGAAGGTTTTGAATTCGATTTGCTTTTACAGAAGATGCTAAAGAGTATTTCCATAATGTTAATGGAGTTAATAAAATCAAGCCGGTTTAGGACTCTTCAGGTGTTGCACAGAGACTTTGGCTCATGAGAATCTAACTCGTGTATCTTATGTCTTTAATCCTCAGAGCTCAAGTCTCTGAAGAGCGCCTCCGACTGGCAGCAGGCTCTGGAGGACGCTCGACTCGACGGACAGACAAGTCCTCTGCCGCTCGAGGTGTTCAAGGTGAGACTCGCATACACACATCTCTGCTCTCCACACAGTGTGTGTTTGTGTGATTGTGTGCAGTGTTGGCACTCAGCCAGACTGCAGGATTACCAGGGCGAAATGAGCTGTTTTTTTAACTGCTATTACCTCTATTGTCTTTGACTGATTGATGATATAAAACTTAGAGAACAAATGATAATTTCCTAATAATTTCCTGGAAAGATGTATGTAATTTGGTACCAATTATAAGGAAATAGGAATAATAATAAAGAAAAGGCCAATTTAAACCCAAGTAAATATTAAGGAAATGTTATTAGAAACTTTATTCTCTACATACTGTATGTCGATTTGTAAAGACTACAAAAATTAGGTGAATATCTCTATAAATGATGACAAAAAAAATCCATAAAAGAAAACTTATACAGTGCATCACAAAACCTGGCAAACTCTTAAAGGCAAAAGAAGTTTAAGACTCATGAGAGCAAATCATAACTCAGAGTGAGAGGATTATGATTTTTATTAACTTCCTAAATGTGCAGCCCTTATGGTAACACTTGGTGTCTGGTGCAGGAGGTCTTTCTTTCTTAAAACAAAACAAAAACCACTGATTTCCAGATAGTTTAGCATGAATATACAAAGAACCAGGCTGTTAGCATGAGTGGATGAGCTGAAAAAACAAACAAATGACAGAAAAAAGGAAAAACTAGCATCTATTTTGGTGTCTGCGTGTGTGTTTCTTCCTAACGATCAGCACCGGCCTGAGATATCACTGAACTGGGAACACTTTGCCTCATCGAGGTGCTTTCATTCATTACCTGCCCACCCAGCAGGGTTTGCATGACCTACATTGTCTTCATGCATGTGTGTGCATTAACAAAAATGGAGCACAATTTGTCTAAAAAAGTCTTGACTTTATTGTGTCAGGACCACGTAGACCTGCCCAAGCACTCCTTCAAGACGGGGATGAAGCTGGAGATGGTTTCTCCGTGGGAGCAGCTTCAGATCTGCCCCGTTTCTGTCACCAAGGTGAGTCGGACTGAAGTCTCATCTGAAAAAAAAACTATCAAGCAGACTCCTCCCTCGAGCTTTCTTCTTCTTTATTAATGTGACGGTAGATTTGTAACCATGTTTGCCAAGGAGGCGGCCTTGTTCCTCAAGTTTGTGGATTCTACTGAAATTCCACCTTAAAAAAGACTCTTTAGGGAATTCTTGGGTATTTTATCTCATCGGTATCCCAGTAATGCTTCAACTCAAAGTATTTCCTACTGTAAATTATGGAATTTTCCCTTTTTTTCATAAACAAAACTACATCTAGCTTGCAGCTTTACATGCTGACTGAAATATTTAAGAGTTGTTTGTGCTTCATAATAAATACAAATGAACATGAACGCTTAATGTGACATGACATCAAATGCTGTTTTATGAGTAATGAGCTTCCAGTAGAAAACATTTTGTGCCAGTGTTCACTAGTTTAAGGATACAATAGCATCCTTAAATCCCCCTTTTTTTTCTTGTAGCTAATTGTTGATGTTCAGAAGATTGTGATTTTCTAAACAGAAATAGGAAATGTAGAGATTTTTAATGGTGATATTGCATGCTATACCAAAATAAAGAAGAGTATCTACATTAAAATTTGTGAATGTTACAATCAAGTTTTTAAATTTTCTACTTGAGAAAAGCTTGAGAACACATCTGGAGGCAAGTTAAATACTTATATGCTATAAATTCACAATGAAATATTCTCTCCATTTAAAAATTAATTTTGGCCCTTTTTTGCTTCCATATATAACCATAAAAAGAAGATGAAGAAGAATAAAAACGATCAGATTCATAGTGCACTCCTGAGATCAAAATGTTTTATTACAATGATGATCAGGGATAATCTTCTCTTCTCTTCTCTTCAGGTCTACAATGAGATCTATTTCCAGGTCACGCTGGATGACCTCTCTGTTGACGTTAAGCCGCGGTTTGTGGTGTGCCACACCAACTCGCCAGGCATCATGCCCGTCCAGTGGTGTCTGAAAAACGGCGCTGGCCTGGAGCGTCCCCGGGGCTACGAGGGCCAGGACTTCGACTGGGCCGACTACCTGAAGCACAGCGGGACTGAAGCGGCCCCCGACGCCTGCTTCCCTGATGTAAGAACGAACCGAACACCCCTTTTAAAGCATTTGTCCTTTCTGATGCAGTGACGCTCAGTAGAAATACCAGTTTTTACATTATCAGACTGAGCCTGATCATTTCTGGGAGCAGTTCAGTGGGTGAAAATCTATTTTGGAAACCAGATATTGTGTGCAGAACATCAATACCGATCCATGAACTGAAACAGAACCCTGCTCTGATTTTCTTACGGCGCCTATACACTGTGCTATTTTGAGCTGTGAACAGCAGTCCTACATCACACTATGATACACGTCCGCTGATGGCCACTTTACAGATCTGGCAACCGGAGACAGCTTCCCTACAAACCAATTAATCAAAATATATCATTAAAATGATGTAGTATACGTCGGCCAACACATCACCAAAAGTTCAATACAGTGCAGACGAAAACCATTATTTCCAGTGGAGAGAGAGAGTGGTGGCTGTGGATTCTCAGGCAGCTGCAGAAGCCATAACAGTGAACACTACGCTGGTTTTCCACCAGGTTTTCAAGCCAAAGTTCCACCGAGTTAAAACTTTTCCCTCACATAAGCAGACTTCCTTAATGAGATTCTAGCCTTGACGAGACAGTGGCGATAATTTCACTGTAGAGAAAAATGGAGGAAAAGTGATGTAGCATCTCTGAAATCATGAAGTTATATAGCTTCTACTCTCCAATACTACCGGGGACTTTGGTTAAAAGTCTCTCTAATATCTCGAATATTGTCCTTCTTCACTCACTCAAGTTTGAAACTACCATTAAGTGCCATTTTTTAAATACTGTAAGGTTAAAAAACAACAAAACATGATGTGTTTCTGCTTGTATTTACATTGTATGCTACGTCACAATGGTATTGTACAATCTGACACCTGTTTACAGGCCTTTTAAGAGGAAAATCAGGGTTAAATCGGTGTGAATATCTTGTAATCGAAGCCTCGCTTTAGGGTTATCTCAGGTTAAATCATTGTCCTAAATGTAAAATAAACTCTCTCTCTCTTTCTCCTCTGTCTTTCTCCTTCTGTGCGTGTGTGTGTGTGTGTGCATGCGTGCGTGCAGACATGGCAGAACAGAGGCTTTGCCAAGGACATGTGGCTGGAGGCGGTGAACCCTCACCAGCCAGCGGAGGTGTGTGTGGCTCAGATCACACAGGTCAGAGGACGCCTGCTGTGGCTCCGACTGGAAGGTAAGATGTGTGTGTGTTGGGGTGTGTGTGTGTGTGTGTAAGAAGGATTAAGTGTCAGAGGACTCCTGCTGTGGCTCTGAGTGAATGTAAAAACCTGTGTGTGTGTGTCGGCTGTCTACCTGTCTCCAGGTGTGGCGAAGCCCCTGTCAGAGCGTATCGTAGACGTCGAGTCCATGGACATCTTTCCTGTCGGCTGGTGCGAGGCCAACGGTTACCCTCTGACCCCTCCACTCAAACCTGTCTGTATGTACACACACACACACACACACACACACATATATTTCCCTGAGTGTGACAGTTTGATGCAAACTCTTTCTTTTCCACAGGCCAGAAGCAGAAGAAGATAGCAGTGGTCCAACCGGAGAAACAGTAAGAACAACAAAATATTCATCTATCAAAACTTTTTAAAGCTTTATGCAGATATGTTTTGAAGCCGAAGCTGCCAGTATTAAACGCTGAGAGAGCTGAAATCCGCTCCTTTTTCGAGTTAGCGTCATTGTCATCAGCTTCAGCCACACAATATGCTGCACAGACACACGAGAGATTAAAGAAAATCTGAATAAATGAGCGGAGAAACATAACGAATGCAGATGTTTTCCCCCAAATAATGTGAATCATGTGTTATGTCTTTCACAACCACTAGATTAAGGATGCGACTAACATTTATATTAGTCATCGGTTAATTTGACATTAGTTTTTGGTCCATAAAATGTCAGAAAATGGTGGAAAAAAAGCCCAAACTAATGTCCTCAAATGTCTTCGTTTATCCCAACCAGCCTGAAGGCACACAGCTACACACGGCCGTTTGTCTCTTTTCCTTTTTCTGCTCTCACTTAATCACCAAGAACTCCCCAGAAACCAGAAAATGTTGATGCAACGAACAAAAACACAACGCTGAACACAAACAAACCCGGGATGGTATGCGCTAGAAATGCTACAGATAATGATGATGTACCGGCTAAACAAACAAATGACAAGAAGTTTACACTTTAAGTTACTTTTATCATTATTACGCCTCCTATAAAACTTGTTTTCTGAAGCCTCGAAGCTCTAAGTGGATGTAATTTTTAGGACAAAGGGTTCGCCCATCACTAGTTGCCAAAGATGTCTCCAGATTTTATTACTTTTTATTAACTTGTCCCCCAGAATGTGAGAAATTTCCCAATTAATTAAAGATCCCATCTAAAGACACTTTATTTCTGCAGTTTTTTTTCATCATTTAGAGCACAACTTCAATGAATCTCTGGTGGATTTTTAATTGTGTTTTTCTCTCCTTGTATGAACATTTAACACTCTTTTAAAAACAACCGTCCGACGTGTTAAATGGAAAATGAAACTCACATGTTTCTATAAACCGATGTATCACTCTAACCCGACCGCACCCGTCGTCTGTTTCACTTCAGCACGGTCAGAAAAAAATTGTTTCATTCACGACTCTCTGGTTTTTTTTTTTCTATCTTCCACCTGTGAGCCAAAAAAAAAAAAAAAAAAAAAAGGTTTCCTCAGAAAAACCCTCGAGGGGTTTTTTTTCTTCTTCCTCTCTGTCACGCCGAAGCCATTAATTGAAACAGTGGCTTTTTTAGAGCAGAAATTGCTTTTCCCGGGGCGCTGATTGATTTTGTTGACAAATGACATGTTATACCGTTGGCTGGCGAACGAAGCCCCGGGAATACGAGGAAGGGGGGGGGGATGGCGGTCGGAGAGGCGGGAGAAATATGAGGTCTTCAGCAGCACTTTGTCAGCTCTCTCATCTAACCACTAATTCCATTTCTCACCTTCGGGGGAATCCTTTCATCAATACTTTCCCGCCACCCCCCCCTCCTCTCCCTTTCCTCCCCGCCGCCGCTTCACCTGCTTCTAAATCTGTCGGAAACCGTAGTAGCCGTTTTGTCGATTGATCAGTCGAATGAGCGATCATTTGGTTTTTGTTTCCCCGTTGGATTAGATCAGCTGGATAATTTTATTGATTACTTTGACAGGATTGATTGCCTCTCTTTCTCTCCCCCCCCCCCCCCCCCCCCCCCCCTCCTGCAGGTTGGCTCCGTCCCAGCCGCTAGAGACGGCTCCCGTCAGCCACTGCCAGCCCGTCGCCATGGATCCAGGTAATCAGAAGCCACGTTACACATGATTTATCTCCAGTAATTAATGCTAATGAGGAGGTATGATGAGGGGGGGTTGGGGTGGGGGGGGGGGACCTGGGCTCTTCAGATTCTCCTGCACAGTTTGTGATTTCTGAGTGCTTCGTCTTCCTCTTAAGCTCCTTTCAGACATGAAAAGGGCTCCGTTGACTGTTTTATTTGGCGCTCAGGCGTGGGTGTCAGTTAGGTAAATGTTTGTTACGGCTTGATTCAGACATGACAGGACATTTACTGAATGATGCGTAATGCTGGCGTGATATTTGGCATCTGGAGTGTGAGCAGCAGACATGAAGGTAGAAGAACGTTTCTGATGCAAAACTGATGGATTTTAAAAAGTTTCAAGAGGGACACTCACCCCTGTTTCTCACACTAAACCCCCCCAGAAAGATCCTCATCAGTTTCATCATTTATTAGACTGTATGAGTGTATTTTACTGTCTATTGGGACTAAAACATGTTCTAGTTGAATGAAAATTGAAGATATGGGAATGGATAGATGGTGGGTTTGATTATTATTGTGACTTTAAGAGGGTTTGTTTTGCTTTTGGCCTCTAATACTCCACACTGCGAGGGGGGGAAAAAACCACGAATAATCGCCTTAAAGGTGTGAAATTGGCTCGTTCACAGTGTTTCTTGATTCACTGAAGTTATTTTTTTGTGTGCGTAAGGGTTGCAAAGCGATCTTAAGATTGGAAAAGATGTGTTATTATCCGTCTTTGTGAGTATTAAACCCCTGTGACGTCGTGATCCTTACGTTAATCTGACATTTAATCCAAACTTGCGTGCCGTGTTTGACGTATTAGGCAAGCGTTCATTAAGATTACCGTTGTAACTTTTTGCATAAAAGTGAACCCGGGAGCTTTTTCGGGCACATTCGTGTAATGAGGTGCATGTCTGAAAGGCATTTTAAGAGCCCAACCCAAAGAGAAACACACTTGTTTATATACAGGTGATGAAAGTGATACTGGAAGTAAATTATCCCCCTTGAGGAAAAAGTAATTGAAGACACTGAAGACAGATTGTTGTGAGTGTCTGGTTTGATAAAAAGATTATTGAGCAGCTGAGACAAGATGCAACTTGTGGCTAACGTTTGCACTTTGGCCCATTAAGTCTCACTTCCTCTTCAGTGAAGATATTTTTTCTCTCTGTGTGTGCTTGTAGAATATCGTTTAAAAGCCTCGCTCATCATAAATGCATTAGAAAGACGAGAGGTTAGTGTAGCTGCAGCGGAGCTACTACAGTATAGTATGTTTGGCCCGTCTGAGGCGAGAAAAATACACCCAGAAACAGCAACACTGAGTACAAAATATGACATCCTGTTTTTAAAAACCATGGTGAAGGGTTTTAAGATCAATCTCTCAGTAAAGGAAACTTTCATTGTTCTACAACTCGGTTCTTATCTTTTATAGTTTTAACATAACAAGTCAACTTATTTTACCAAAGACACGGCTTTCCAACACAAGCAGAAAACGCAGGATCTAAACCGTTTATTTGGAATAATTGGATTTATTTTATTTGGTGCTGAAAATTAATATGAACATTGACATTTGTTGTGTGTTCTGTGCAGTTTTATACATATTGCAGAGATTTCAAGTGTGTTTTTATTTGTTTTCACTTCCAAAAGCCTTCAAAAGCCTGAAATAAGTGGGTTTACTTGGAGTTCTGGTCTGTCTGCCCAGTAGAATGAGCTGTAAAGCAACCAGTGCTGCTGCAAACCAGGATTTTAATAAATTTAAAATATTATAACAGATGGGATTAAAGCCAAAATGTAGAAAACAAGGCCCAAATAAGTACTTGGAGGGATACTTGGATGCATTTTGGCAGCCAAACTAATACTTAATAGAGATAAATCAATAAATGATCAGTGACCTCACAACTCAGGATACGGTTGTACATTTTACTCCACCACACACATCCTCCCCTTATTGTCTCTACAATGTTTTGTTTTGAGTGAATCTGCATGTAAACAACATGTATGTTCAGGCACAAAGAGGGCTGGGGAGGTGGAGGGGGGGTGAGCGTAGTTTCCATGAAACCCTTTGCCCTCTTTTCCAAGTTCCCCGTCTAAAAAAACACCCACTCGCTCATGCATATTCATCACCTCACCTAATTACTATTCACCCCTGGCGGTGTGGTTCCAGGTGCCGGCGGTAGTCAGGGGCTGCAGGAAGGGCGGAGTGCAGCATGCTGCATCGTTCTGCAGACCCTCGGTTCATGTCAGAGAGAGGAGGGGAGGGGGGGGAGGTCACATGAACAGGACGTACTCGTAACCCAGTTTGACTCTGCTTTCACCTACATGGCAAAAGGCTGAAAGTTAACAGAGAAAATAAATGGACTTAGAAATTACAATACTAGAAAAACAAACATTCAGCTTTTAGGCAGTAAAATAAGAAATGTTAGGTATTAAAAGTCTGGTGAGAGACTTTTAAAAAAAAACATGCTCTGTGGCCAATCATACAATAAATATGCCAGAAAAAACACTGAAGTCAAGTTTTCTGGAGCTTTCAGACACATTTTTCAGCTTTTTCAGCTTTTTCAGTATGATGGAAATTACAAATGAAGTAAATTTTATATTCATATCCCACCATTCACTGACGAAGGCCACGAGATGTAGCTTAAATAAACTGTATTCTTTTTTCTTCTTAAAACTCCTGTTTCAAAGGTCAATAATGAACCTTCAATAAATTCAGTACCGATCAAACTGCATCAAAGCAGCGTATTGAAGGAGGACATGATCACATTGGCTCCCAGTTAATTTAACATAGAATCTTTATTAATTACAAATAAACTGCATGAAAATCAGAGAAAATTTACTGGTGAAATTGTTGCATCATAAGTTTTTACGTCTATCACATCTAATGCGAATTTAAAACCAGTTATCTCAATAAAGTTTCACATCATAAAAAGAACAAATGATGGTTTGACAGTTTAAATATGAGATTTTTTTTAATTTCTCAGTTTTTTCATGGAGTTAATCCCTCTAAAAAATCTCACTGTTAATGTTTCTGGGTGTATTTGAACCTGCGTCCGGTGTGCTTCTGTGTTTTGTTGTGGTCGCGTGGTTTGATTCTGCACCGATCACTGAGACCAGAAGCTGCTTAAACCTTTGTGGTAAAGTGGGATAAAGCCTTAACTTTTGCTTTTTACTTTCTCTATACAGTCTGTTGTTTCCGTCATTCATTCATCCAGTCATGTTCTGCCATTTTTATTATTGCAATTGAATAAATAAATCTTAAATAAGAACTAAAAAGTGCAGTTTTTTTCACTTTTATCATGAGATCTTTGACCCTTTACCTCCCAGTCCATGTTCATGTGTGTTTTTGTTGCCATGACTCAATGCGGTGATGATTAATTTCCCCAGCAGGCATTCAGGATATGCTTGTTGTTTTTCTTGCATGAGTTGTTAAAAAACCCCCCAAAAAACCTTCTTATGAGAGATTCATATCTGATTTTATTGGCTTAACTTTAATGTGTGCAAACTCTCATCATCATACTTCTATTTATGCGCTGCTTAACATTTCTGCGTTTGACCTTTCCTCCGTCAGGCACAGCCAACGGAAGATACTGCTGCTCCAAGATTTATGTCAACCACCGCTGTTTCTCAGGCCCCTACCTCAACAAGGGACGCATCGCGGAGCTGCCGCAGGCCGTCGGACCAGGAAAATGCACGCTGGTCCTCAAAGAGGTGGGCTGATGTCAGAGGGAGGTGGTGAGGGAGGTGGGGAGGTGGGAGGGGGGGGGGGGGGGGGATGAAGAGTAGCAGGTTTAATCAAAGAGTTACACACTTTCAAAGGGAGAGGAGGGTCGGCAGAGATTGAAAGAGGGAGGAGGTGAAAGATGGAGGGCGAGACAGCGATGTCTTGTTAACCACCTGCAGTTTCCCAGCAGTGCCTTCATTTCAATGTGAGGAGCTGTCAGTCAAGTGTGTTTACACATACACACCGTCGCTGCCGCTCAGAAAAACAGCCTCTTAATTTCTCTAGAGACTGTTTGTGTGCGTGTGTGTTTGTGCGTGCACGTATCTATGCGCCATGTGTGTGTGTGTGTGTGTGTGAACATGCAGTTTCTAGCGTGATCTCTGCGTTTGTCCTCAGTTTTTGTTGCTCCTTCGGTTTTCTACAGTTACTGTGATTCTTCTGGTGAATTGTTCCATTTATTTTATTATTTTTTTTAATCTTAAGCGTTGCTTTCGCCTCCAGCTCTTGAGCATGCTGATAAACGCCGCCTACAAGCCTGGACGAGTCCTGAAGGAGCTGCAGGAGCTGGAGGATCAGAGCTGGGACTGCCAAGAGGAGACCCTCAAAGCCAAGTGAGGAGACCAAAAATACAAAAAAAAAACATGCAGTGGAACAGATTCTTCCCCCTTTTTGATTTGCTCATTTTCTGGTTCTGAGACACATTTCTATAATTATTAAACCATAAATTTGATTCTCTATTGGCTTTCATGCCTAACATATTATAAATCATAATAAACCCTCACATCTGTCCCACAGTTAGAAATCAGTATCAGGCCTCGCAGAAGAGCCTGCTGGGTTTTTTTTTTCCCCCCCTCTCTGTCCCTGAGAGTCCATCTTGCACCCCTCTATGTTATTTTTTTTTGTTGTTGCTGCAGTGGTTTGTGTGAGGTCTGCATTTCTTCTGCTGCTGGCTGCACGGAGCCAAATTATTCCACAGCTTCAGGCTGCACACTCAGTGTTTTCTAATCAAAAACTCGCCCATTTTTCTGGCTTAAACGAGAAAGAATCGGCCATAGGTCATAAGTTCTTGTGGTTTACCTGCAGCGGCCGACGGAGCACAGCGATCACATTCATGCATGAATGTTTTGACAACTTGACAAAGGGGTTACTTTTAATTTTCTGGGGGCTCTTATTTGCCAAAAAAGCCTCTGGTGTGAACAGTGTGGAAAGTAAAAGCTGTCTGTCATTATCACCGTGATGTGATCCAAGTCTAATTTAGGAGATGAATCACTTTCATTAATGTTGGTTTTGTCCTCATATTGTTATGGTTTTCTAAAAAGGTACTGAAGGAAGAAATATAACTAAATTTAACCATTTTTATCAATATTTGTAAGTTTTGTCATGATGAGGAATTTCCTTTCTAGCCTACAGCAAATATTTAACCTGCACATGTCTGTGATAAGAACTGTAATAAGGCCTTTTTTTTATGGGGTCTATTATTATCTGAATTCATATTTTTCCTATAATAATTTCTTCCAATGTTTCCTGGAAAGAACTTGGTATTCATTACAGGCACCGTTTGTTTTTCCTTAAGTTTTGTAGAGTTTATAAGCTGTTGCTAATGTCCATTTAAACCCAAATTAACATTTATTCATCGTTCATTTATTGTATGAAACTTAAGTCTTCACATATGTTGAACTGTTTGCTTGAACCTGCTGTTCACTGACTAAAAAAAAGACTTTATTTTACATATAACTAGTGTCAAGATTCACTTCTTTCCAGGAAGCTTCACAGGGAATTTATTAGGAATGTGTGGACCCTTTTATCTAACAGAATCTAAATTTCTAAAGGTATCGCTATATTGCGTCGATAAAACAAAAAGCACACAAACATGAACTGCGGTGTGCAAAAGTTAAAAAGCAACACATGAGAACAGTTGTGCAGTGCTCACCTTTCCTAACCTTCGCTATTAAGAGAGGAGATTGCAGAATTGACCCTGCGTCACACTCTCTCCGCTCTCCTGGCTCGCCCTCATCAACCAGGCGATCTCACAAAAACAGCCCCACTTTCACATCATTACTGTACGGTGCAATCATCATTCATTGTTGAGTGCTTTGATGGATTACAGATCCATTGTTCTCATAAATAAAAAAGTATAATAACAGGCTGACAATGTCACGCCATCCCCAACCCTGCTCCCCTCTTTTCCCTACAGATATAAAGGGAAAACCTATCGTTCAACCATCCGTATAGTCCGCCTCGCAGACCAGATCCCAGACTTCTGCCGTAAGGTGTGCGTGAAGCTTCAGTGCTGCCCGAACCTCTTCAGCCCTGTCCTCGTTACCGACAAGTGCCCGGAGAACTGCTCCGTACAGACAAAAACCAAATACAGTGAGTCTCTGTAATTATACGCATCACTTCCTTTCACCACAGTTATGAAGAAGACTCCAAATCAAAGCCTGTGACGCGGCAGAGTGTATAATTGCCTCTGATGAGTAGCCAAGTTTTGTTTTGGGTGCATTGTTTTCAACATCTGCTGTGCGTCTGCAGCCTATTACTATGGGAAGAAGAGGAAGCTGTCCAAGCCAATGGGAGGAGAGGAGACTGCAGAGGGAGAGCTGGCCAAGCCGACGCGCCGCAGGAAGAAGAGGAAAGCTATCTTTGTGCAGAAGAAAAGGCGCTCGTCAGCTGTGGACTACACTCCTGCTGGCTCACCGCAGGTTAGACAACGCTTCATCTCTTCCCTTCCCTTTTTTTTTTTTTGTCTTGCTTATATTGTGACAGCGGGTGTCCTGTACGCTCCTGCTCACGCAACAGGCGGATAATAAGGGTACCGTCATAATCAAATGCATAAATAATAACAAACTTGTCTCTAAATATGACAAATACAGGAAGAAGAGGAGCTTCAAAGGCAGGAAATGTAGCTCAGTGTTGCTTTTATGTTTATTCACACATAATTTACATGCTGATCACAACCAATCGAAGGCCCCCCCGACTCGGTTTTATGAGTGATTTTGTAAGAAGAAAGAATTTAGAGCTTAACAAGTCTGTGATGAATGAACGTTTTGGGGTTTTTAAAAATAGCCGGCGGAGGTGAACAAAACAGACGTTACCTGACAGATCAAAGGAAGTGGGTGATGTGTGAGTGTGATAGCACTTTATTGAATCTAAATCTAGTATCAGATCAAGTTATTGAAACCAAATTGAACCTGTGTAGGTTTAGCTTTCAACAGTTTTTAATAAAAGTTTAAAAATAACTTAATATTTAAGAGCTAAAACTCAAATGTTGACATTCAAAGAACTAAAAGAAGTTCTGCTGGGTATATTTGCCATCTAGTTTAATGATTAACCAAATGTTATATATATATATATTTATTATAATGCTTTCATACATTGTCATACTTGTATTTTTCCACATCTTTTTATGTGTGAATGAATTGTTTATATGCATTTTCTTTTTGCATGCTCGCTTGCTTCAAACTCTCTTTCAAGGGACAAATAAATTATAGTGAGTTAAAATATTTTGCACATTTCTCTTTACTAATAAAAAAAAGAGAGCAGAGATAAAAGATTCCTCAGGAGATCCTTTAGACTCAGATCTTAACGAATCTGGATATGAACCAACTTGGAACCGGAGCCAAATATGGACCTGGCTAGTGAAATCCAACCCTCGTTAGCAAACTAATCTAACTGCTGCCGCCTCCAGATCTTTTGCTCTCTCTGGAAACTAGAAACCCTGAAGAATCGCGGCTAACGTCACTTTCTAGCATCTTCTTCCTCCTCTACATGTGGTCAGCTCATATGTCTCCTCCTGTGGGGAGAAAATGATGCCGACAGACCTGTAATGCGGTCCGGTTTGACCGTCATCTGGACTATTTCAGTCACTCAAACGTTTCATTAAAAAAAAAAGAAACAGTTGATTAAAATGTTTCATGTCCCGCTTGAGGTGAATGTATTTATATTTATCTTGTTTGCATGGATGATGATACTTTGCAGCTTGAATCTTGTGAAGAAATGAACAACTTTATACACCAGGAAGAGTTTTAATAATGATAAATCCACTTATGGCGAGATTTAAAGTAACAAACAAGTGAGCGCACGTCACCTCTCTGACTCTCAGCTTCTCCTCCTCCTTCAGGACAGTGACGAGGGAGAGGAGGATGAAGAGATGGCGCTGCAGTCGGGCAGTGAAGGCACCAGCTCAGAGCCGCGCGAGGACCACACCGACGCCTCCTCGGTGGAGGTGACCAGCAGCCGCCCTCGCCGCGCCGCTACGCTCCGCAGGGCCGCCAGCGCCGGCAACGCCACGAGCAGCCAGGAGGCTCCCGAGGGCCGCAGGAGGTCGACTCGCTCGCTGTCGGCTTACAACCAGAACAACAACAAGTACCAGCCGCCCAAAGGACAAGACATGCAGGTTAGACGGGTGGACTGTCATCAATTAATCAAACTTTATTTGTATAGCACTTTTTGCACAAGTTAGTGCAATTCAAAGTGCTTCACAGATGATTGACAGGCTGATAATAAGACAGAACAAATGTAAAAAGTAAAAAAAATTGAGACTAATTAACACGAGAAATAAAATTAATGACCATGTAATAGAAATAATAATATTAATGATGTTAAAATAAAACAGAGGAGGTTCAGTCCTCACAGTAGCCAGTTAACAAACATGTTCTGTTGATGAATATATTGATAATTTGATTAGATAATTGGCGAGTCGCTCCTTTTCAGGCAACCAATCATCATTATATTAGATGGGGCGTCCTGCGGTTGTTGCTGATGGTGGAAAAACAATATCAAACAAATAGATAGTAGCCTTAAAAAAATGCTACTATCGATGCTAATCTATCATACAACAGCGGTTAGAGAAGTAGTATGTTGTCAAGATGTTGTTGTCATAGAAACAAAACACATGCGCTCCAAGCACCCTGTGTTTTTCCACCAGAGAAAAACACAACATAGACACAAACCCTAATGGGACATACAATATTTAAGTGTGTTAGTGTCTCCTCGAGACAGAGAGAAGCACATTTCATAGACGCTACAATAACTTTGGTCTTTGACTTTGCACACATGCGAGTGAGTCTGGTAATGTACAACTGACCTGTGAATAGATTAATACACTACGAGCATCAACAGGAACACCAGGTTAACTTGACAGAGGATGAATGTACTGCAGCTCCTGTATCAGCATGAATCAGCAAAGTGATGTATGAAGAAGGATTATCTGATTATCAACTGCTACTGAGTTATTATTCATTAACTTACTGGGTCTTTTGTGTGGTTTGTCAGGTGGAGGAGGAGGAGGGTCAACTGGTTCTGGACAGAAACCCTCTAGAGTGGAGCGTAGATGAAGTCGTCCAGTTTATCAACTCTACTGACTGTGCGTCCCTGGCCAACATCTTCCAGGAGCAGGTAAACAAACATAAAGTTGCACCCCCCCAAAAAGGAGCAACTTATTTCCATGTTTATTTTTCATCTTTTTAAGTAAGAAAGTGGTGAACTGGCAGTTTCTCTGCACCTTTTTATTTATTTTACTCTCTTCAATCGTTTAACTCGTTACAACACTGAGCTAATATTTGTCTTGTAGTACAGCTCAGATGTCATGCAGGTGTTAGAGATATTTATTCAGCGGCTGTTGCAACATGTTGATTAAACATTTTACTCGCCCATAATTCTCCACTTTATATGACCAGGAGTATTTCTAAAATGTCTTTGCAACAACAATTACTGGAGAGTTTTTGGTGAAAATCGTTTAAAACCAACTTAATGAGTCTTTCACAGCGGTCAGAATGATAAATACTGAAAGTAACATGCTAGAGGTTTGTGAATGAAAATGAGTTGTTGGCCAGTTTCGTCTTTTTCTTTCTATTTTCCTCGCAGCTGTCGCCAAGAGCTTGCTCATGGGGGAATTGTTGGGTCTCTGTAAATTAAAGAGTAAAGAAGAAAAGTGTCCTGAGATGACTTTTGTTGTGATTTGGCGCTATATATAAATAAAACTGAATTGAATTAAATCTAAAAGTATATCAGTAAAAAGCTTTAATTTTTTTTTTGTATGTCTTCCTGTGCAGGACATTGACGGTCAGGCGCTGCTGTTGCTGACTCTGCCCACAGTGCAGGAGTGTATGGACCTGAAGCTCGGCCCTGCCATCAAATTGTGCCACCAGATAGAGCGAGTCAAGGTTGCCTTTTACAGACAGTACGCTAACTGACTGAGGAGCAGCGACAGCGAATCACCCACTGAACGTCCAGTGAGTCGAGAGAAATGTTGTGGTCATGCACGACTGGGAAATGTTGGATTAACTTCCTCCTGATGGAAACTTTGGACTACTTTTGTGGAGTTGTGGGGATTTCCAAACTGCAAGAAGAAGGGATATTTTCTTGGAGCTGTTGCACTGGAAAAGCACAAACTAAGTGACAGCGGAGTAAATAATGGAGGATGTTTCCCTACAAGGAGTTGAAGGATTCATATCTTGGATACAAAAACGTCCCCGCTGCTGGCTCCGGCAGAACAAAACACATCGGAGTCGATCCATGTGGCTTTACTGATCTGTGAAGACGTTATTTTGAGAAGCTGAGGACTTGTTTCTAAAGACAATTTTGTTTGTTTCTTACTTTTCAAATTCATTTTATTTGATAGAGGAGCACTATAGCATTTAATTTAAAAATTATTGACTAGAAAAACGCTTTAAAGGGGACCTACTATGCTTTTCCTTATTTTCATCATATATATAATGTTACAATGTCGGATGTTCATATTAAATGTGAGCAGAGTGTCAAATAATGAGGTAAATGTAAGTAGAAGTTATCCCTGAGCAAAAAGCACCGGCTTTAGACTGCTCTGAACACTCGGCTTCCAACGTTTTTTTCTACTTTCAGCCGAGTCGATGGCGGCTCGTGATGGATTTCTTTATATGATCGTCTGCTCCACGCACAGCGCGCCAGTTCACTGCTCCGCTCCGCTAACATTATGGCATTTTTCCATTGTTTTGGGAGTAGCCACGCTGAGCCATGACTCCATTACACAGCACAGCAAAGTGAAAAAAAGATGTTTACCTGCTGGAGGTGTGCTGGTCATCTGCAGCTCTTCATCAAACAACATCATCACTGTGGCTGTTTTCGCTTGCACTATTCCTCCCTGCATCATTTCTAATTATTCATTATTTCTAACCAAATTTCTTCATATCTTGTTGTGTTGAACTGTCTTCAGCGCTGCTAATGAAGCTCTAATAATTCGATGAACACATTTCATTTCCTGTAAATTCTTCAGTGACAAAGGAAATGTCAACTGGGTTTTCATCAGCAGTAACTTAACACGACTCTGATACGGCTGACCCTCGGCAGGCTTCCTGAAAGCTAGCCAATCAGAACAGAGAAGGCTCGTCAGGAGGGAGGCCTTAAAGAGACAGGAGCTAACACAGCCTGTTAGAGACAGAGGCTGAACTGAGGGGCTGCATAAAGGGCCAGTAAAAGATAAATAAGGAGTTTTTTTGAAATGTAAGTCATGCAAAACTACTCTAGTCGAGTCCCAGAATAAAAATATAGAGCTGGAAATGAGCGTTATAGGTCCCCTTTAAGAGTTTACCCCCTTTTGTGTAACATAATTGGTTTCGAAAAAGCCTAATGAAAAAACATATTTAATAACCCAAGAAGTAATATATTTGGAATATTTATTGTTATCCTTATTTATGAGGAGTTATCTATTTGGGTGTAGAAAAAAAGAATCAAAT
This sequence comes from Thunnus thynnus, assembly GCF_963924715.1. NCBI lineage: Eukaryota > Metazoa > Chordata > Actinopteri > Scombriformes > Scombridae > Thunnus > Thunnus thynnus. The sequence continues at coordinate 20,863,908 of NC_089539.1, read as the reverse complement.
ATATCATAATAACTACATAAACTCCTGTTCCACTGAAACAAACCCTGAAAGTTATTTCACAACCAGAAACCAGAAACCGCATTAGTTTAGACTTACACTTCAGTTTGTGTCTGTAGGGGACAAAATAACACCTTCTGAAATAATTTAAACCCAGTTTTACTCTCTTCTCATTGTTACAATCACATGAAAACAATCATGTAAGCTATTCTGTGTCCATCTATGCAAATGTGTTGCAAATATTTTTGATAAGTAAGAAAATAAATTTCTATTGATTTTTATCAGTTTGTTTTGAATTTTCTTCCACAGTTTTTCTTGTTGCTACTACTACAACTGCCAGCTGTTTGTATCAGCGTGATGTATTGTACTTGCAAAACTGAAAACCAGTCAGCCAACTGTTGTGGAAATAGATTATATGAGTGTAGAATATGTACAGCGTTGATGATTGGAGTAAAGGTTTAGAAACACCAAGCTCAGCACAGCAGGGAGGGATGATAATAACTTCCCTCTGTGGGAACTTAGACTCAGAGCCTTAAAGGTGGATGCTAGGCTTTTGTAATGCTATTAATGAACTGCAGCAGTAGCAGGAAGTGAGGAGTATGTGACTGCCTGAACTAGCTTGCGGGCTTCACTTCATTAGTTTTGAACAACAGATAAATATAGATAATCTCACTTAAGCAAAAGTCCAGAAGACAATCCTGTTTTATATTTCTGATAACAGTTTGAATGAGTAATTTATGATGATTTAATAATTAATGAGTCTATGTGGAGTGCCTCTTTATTAGCTGTGAGTTAAGTTATATTTTATAACATTTTATAACACAAAATCAAAAGTGGCTCAATACATTATACAGTATTTTTTGACAAAAAATCCTTGAGTCAAGGTAGACTTAGTAGCTTTATCAGAAGCTTTTCACAGTCTTCACATTTAAAATGAATCTATATAAATTCTAAATGTAAAAAAAAGTTCTTCATTTCTCATAAAAAACAAAACTTATATTTCCTAGCAATAAAAACAGAGTATCAATGTGCCGTTTCCAGATGTGACGGCACATCTGTGACGAGCAGCGAGGTGTGTGAGAACAAAAGTTCCATCGTAAAAGCAGCGACATAAGTGAAACACTCGACAGGCAGTTATGAGTCACTACACAGCAGCCATAAAACAACAAGAAGAAGGAAAGTGACTGACTGACCACAACTCACATGTTGTGGGGAAATACAACAGCTACTATCAAAATGCTAGTGAGTGCTCCTTGAATTAAGAACTTTTTTTTTTGTCAAACTCCTTTTTCCAAGGTTAAAATCAATTCAACAATAGATTTTCTTATATAAAAGTTGTAAAACACAACCTGCTGTTGTGCAATTGACAAACTTCTGCTCGTTTGTTCATTGCAAGATTGATCAATTAGGTTGTCCTGTTAAAAAAAATCCGAAGTCCAACCTGCTGTGTATTGCATATGCATCAAGGATGGAGCACACAGCACATGGTCACTTTATCATATGCCCAGAAACTAACCAGTACTCCTATGTTGGAATACTACCTGGCTCTCCCAATTTTATTTGGGACAAGGCACTATGTGAGCTTCTTATAGCTCTGTTTGACACACAGGGCCACAAAATGAGCTTGTAATGCAGAGCCTGCTGTAGTTGATACCGTGTTTATAAATGTGCAGCTAATCAGACCATCTCAGACTTATCAACACACAGTGAATTCAGGGTTTTTGGGGGTAGATACCTGGTTTACCACGCTGGAGATATATCCTCGTTTATCATTAATGACCAATAACTCATTGAAATCAACAGAAACAAAGAACTAACTCAGGTATTACACACCCTTTCTTAATAAATTGTTAGTTTTACCTGTTTTGCATCCCCTAAAGTTGCCACAAAATAATGTTTTTTAATTGCTTACCAATGTTTTTGGTTATTTTTCTGTTCACAGAGACACTAAATGATGGTTTTATCTATTATAAATATAGTGTGTTACTGACATAATCATACATATTTAAGCTACTCATTAATTTCACATGAACACAAATCTGGGTTAGCATTAACCCATTCATAAAGGACTTACAAACATAATTATTTGAGATATTACTACAACTACTTCAAGCTAACAACCCTTCTGGTGAGAAAGTATCTTCATCAGCTCCTCATATGTGAAGCCACAGTTGTTTCAGGGACGATTAAGGGTTAACAGATGCTCGCTCATGCATGGTGAGATATAGGAAGTCAGACGTGACTGTGGTTAACAGAACAAACACACAGTAATGCAGAAAGTCACACTTAAAGAGGAACCACACTCCTCTCTGCTCTTCTGTTGAAACAATTTCACACACTTGATTCACTTAACTTGCACTGTTCAGAAGAGGCAACTGAGTTATGCGATTACCTTTTACTTCAAGAAAGGATCGAGTAAAATGCATTTGATTAAAAGCTATTTTTAATTACATAAGAAAAAAACATATACTGTAAAACTCCAGTGTTCATATTGTAATTAACAATCATTATTTGTTAAAAAGTGGTACAGTATGTAGGTGAAGTTTCTGAGCTCTGAAAAGTCACGATAAAATACAATTCTTTTTCACGATGTGAACAAAAACAGAATAATTACAGGATGCCAAATATTGTAAATTATGATGGTTTATAAAATGACTTTTTTCTGCAGTGACAAACAGACAGCGTTGACAGACACAAATGTATTCCACAAAAAAACCAAACAGCGCAATTACACGTGAAATAAGCCAGGCTGTCTCAAAACAAAGAAAAGGAAAAATACCACTAAGTGTGCAAACAAAAGCTGTAATTTTATCTTTCTTCCATGAATTAAAATATCCTTTTCAGACAGTGGGCGTCAATGCAAGAGCTCTGAAAGCTTTCTCTACAGACAGGGAATAAAACTACAGTCCTTCATTCAAAAGCTGTTTACAAATCGAGTTTCTTTAACCTTTATTGATACAGGGTTGGTTGGCTGAGTAGAAATACTCTTTAACAGCAACACCCTGTTAAATAAACAGCTTGATGTAACATGACCAGACACAAACAGAGCTGAATAATAAAAAGGAAAGCAGGATCGGTTACAGCGGTTACAGGCAGGTGTGAGCTGATACCTGATAACTTGACACTACTGATTATTACATCATATTATAATCCCACTTAAAACATTGGAGCAATGACTCACAGTCTAGTTACTAGCCTTTTCTGGATCTTTCATTGTCAGTCACTGTCTGCATCAGCAGAAGTTTCTATAGTGGCCTGTGGATTGAAAGCTCTGGAAAAAGCTGATACTGTAAGTAGACATTGAGGCAATAATCACGCATAATTCCCTAAATTAGTTTGAGATTCCTGAAGCATCGATAGGTCTTGGTATTATTTAAAATTCTTTGACACCAGTGTTCTTTGGTTTTTTTCTACAAAACCAAAGAAGACAAACCACTTACCTATCAAATGTCTTATCATAAGAAGCCATACAACATCTTGGTGTAAATGTGGTATGTGGCATTAGTTCATGCTATATACTTCCCTATAAATAAACATCAAATAAAAACTAAAATAAAATGAATCAGGAACCACGTAATCAATGACTAATTAATGTGATTGTGACCCCAAGTGGCAGTTTTTAATGAAGAAACCAAAGAATCCTGCGCTGTCGATCACTTTTACTCACTTTATTAACAACGTTTCAGTCTGCAGACTTTCATCAGATCAAATCTACACAATCAAACAGCACTGGAGCCAAAACAACAAACAAGTATGGTAACACTTTATTTTTACAGGTCCCTTAGTTCTCTACTCATTTTCTCAGTAATTTCCTTTAAATAGTTGCTATGTAAATTTAGGACATTTCTTTAGAAGAGTTGTGAAATGTCATAGTATACAGGAAACGGAGCCATTCTAAAGAAAGAACCACATATGCTAATGCATAGATTGACACAAAACTACACATCGAAATGTTTTTTTTCTGTCAGTTAAAGTTATTAAGATGTTTTGAAAATTAATAACCATGTATGAGCCCAAATATAATGAGTGGTTATCATCTGTACCAAATTGCACCACCCCCAATTTTTGGGAAAATGTCCTAAAAAATTAACTGGTAAATTTTCCAGCAAATTAGTATAAAATTAACAGACCTGCAAAATAAAGCATTACCACAAGTACCAAAAGCAAACTTCCAGTCAGATTTCTCATCTTGTTATCAAGTCTTTGCTTTTCTTACAGTGAAACATTCTTGATCCTACATACCTGTCTGATGTCCAAGAACTTTATTGTAATTGTTTCCAGCTTTCAGCACTGTACAGTTTCTGATCAATGTAAGGCTCCATACCCTCCCCTAAAAGCATCAGCTGTTCATTAGAGTGAGGGGCCAGAGTTCAGGAGATACTAAGATACAAGATGACATACTGTATAAGACGTCGATGTAAGGCTTTATAGATACAGAAATATTGATTCTCTTTAGAACAATTATTTGCAGAATGGTGGTATAGAAAGATAGGACACATGGGGGAAGAGAGAGAAAGAGGAATGCTTGCAAACAAAGCCAAAACTGAACAAGGGATATTGCAGCTACAACACATGGTATACACATTAGACCAGTGGCATCCAACCATGTTGACTTAAAGTAGGTCTACGATATTCTACATACGCCTTATTGTCCACAAATCCCATGAAAAAACCAACAATTTGTAAGTCCTATGCTGTCTGTAGCTCTGGTTCCTAGTGAATATGCAAATCTTTACTATATATATAGATAAAACAGCTGGGCACTGTAGTTTTTATCAAACGTTACCCAAACAGGTGAAAATAGTGCTTTTGTTGGGGACTATTTTCAGAGGTGGATCAGTACACATTTGGTGCTCCAGTGAGTATTTAAAGCAGCAGAATGGTGTGTGTGGGGTTGACTCAAAATAAACTAGTGTGTGTGTGTTAATTATAATGAAGGAAACATGTGGCTCATTGATGTGTTCTTTATATTTTTTGAACAGTGGAGCTCTAAAGCACAAAAGAACAAGACATAACTGGCTTTTAATGGGATTTGTCGACAATAAGAAAAATATGGAATATCGCCAGACTTATCCTTTAAAACAAAGAAACGACCCTCATCACATCATCATAATGTAACACGACCAGACACAAACAGATCTGAATAATAAAAAGCAAAGCAGGATCGATTACAGCCGTTACGGGCAGGTGTGAGGTGATACCTGATTAATGGTGATGAAGTTACAGAGGAGTTTATTTTTTAACTTTCAGGTGACACTATAGATTGTTCCATGAGATCAGTGTACTAACAATAAAATAAGACCTACCTAAAACATTGGACTAAATAATTTTGACTCATAGTCAAGAACTTGATGTCAAGTTGGAACGTTTTAACTGGTTGATGTTGAAACTCTCAGGAAAATAGTAACAGAAGCCCTCCACATGTTCCCTTGACCCAATTCCTATTTCCCTTTTTAAAACTATCTTTAACTCTGTATTTGAAGACATCTTTGCCACAGTAAATCACTCCCTACAGCCTGGTGTCTTCCCCATTGATTTTAAAAAGAAAGGGAACCTGGATATTTTAACACCCAGCAATTTTGGGTCTCACTTCTCCAATTTTTAAGCAGAAAGTTTGGAGAAACTAGTTTTAAATCAGCTAAGTACCCTTTTTAATATCAAACACTAGATTAGAAATGTTTCAATCAGGTTTTAGGACACATCACCACACAGAGACATAAACCTGCTAAAGGTAGTGAATGACATCAGAACAAATCTCGACAGCAACAAGTCTTCAGTTGTGGTTCTGCCTTTGATACTGTGGACCACCAGATTTAGACAGATTAAGTGAGCGTGTTGGCCTGTCTGGAATTGTTTTAACTGGTTTACCTCTTCTCTTTGCGTAAGAAAATGCTTTTTTTTTCTATAGGTGACCACTCCTCCAAACACTAAGAGGTTACCTGAGAGGAAAATTATTGTATGAATATGTATAAATCTCTACAGTAATAACAGTCATAAAAACCATGTTTGTGCATCTGAAAGAGACCCAAAGAACACCTGTTCATGCTGAAGCATATCCTGCCGTGTCTGTATGCGTAAAACCACGCGTAGAGTAGTCACAACAACTCCTGGAGGTTGGTATGAAAGAGATAAATGAGTATTCACTCCACTCTTCGAGGCTCACTCCTCTGCAGCAGCATGTATGTCTGTTTTAAGTATGAGTGAGTCACACTCTGAGCATTAAAGAAAGTGTGACCATACTGTTTTGAGAAATAGTTTTTTTTTCCTCACTGAAGTCAAGCTGAAGAGGTGAAATGCCCTGACAGAACTACAGGTATCAATTTTAGGACTGTTACTTTTTAATCTGTACACCTGGGCCGTGTCCGGGGTCTCTCTCCACAGCTTTGCTGATGACACTCAGCTCTATGTGGCCGTGTCTCCTGATGACACTGGGCTGACTGACTCACCTTTTAACTGGATGACACAGAAATGTTTACATCTCAACTAAAATAAATCATTGGTTCAAAGGCTCAGAGAGAGAAACTGACCCCCAAACTAAACACATTGGGACTCAACCAAAGCAAAGAAGCAAGAAATCTAGGAGCAAATTTTGCCTCAGATTTTGGTTTCAAGGCCAGTGTCTCAAAAACAGTATTTTATAGTTTGAAGAACATCTCAGAAATGCGGCCTTTTCTCTCTCTGAGCAACACAAAGAGACTGATGCACACTTTTATAACTAGCAGGCTGGACGACTGTAATCAGCTACAATTGATAAAGAATTGTGCTGCATGAGTGCTGACTAAGACCAGCACACATTACGCCTATTTCAAAGTCTTTCCACCAGTAACCCGTTAGTTTTCGTTTTGATTTTAAAATTCTTTTATGAGGCACTACATTGTCTTGCATGAGACTACTTCTCAGAAATGCGTTTGGTTCATGAATCAGGAAGGCCCCTAAGATCCTCTGGTTCTTCTCTTTTAGCTGTTCCACAAAGCAGAACAAAAACCTTCACTGACGCTGCTTTCAGCCGTAACGCTCCAAGCCACTGGAACAACCTTCAGAGGATCTGAATGTAAACTAAAAACCCATCTGTTTAGTCTGGCTTTTATGTAGTGACTTATAATTTTATAACCTCTTATATATTATCATCATTATTATCCATTTTATTCTATTCAATTTAGTAACATGTTACTGTTTTACTATAATCCATTTATTTGTGTAGTATTTCATAATTTTATTTTTTTGATTGTTGTTTTTATTGCTTGTATTATCATTTATCTTTTATCATCTTAAAGGTCCAGTGTGTAGAATTTAGTGGCATCCAGCGGAAAGGACTTGGTAGCAATGGAATATAACATTCACTAGTATGTTTTAATCAGTGTTTAATCACCTAAAAATAAGAATCATTGTGTTTTCGTTACCTTAGAATGAGTCCTTCATATCTACAGAGCGAGCAGGTCCTTTTCCACAGAGGCTGCCATGTTGCATCACCATGTTTCTATGGTTGCCCTGAACAGGCAAACCAAACGCTGGCTTTGGAGAGGGCCTTTCGCGTATTTCGCGAGTTTGTTTGTAATCTGCAACCTCACCGCTAGATGACGCTAAATCTTAGACACTGGCCCTTTAACTACCCATCTTTTATTGTTGTGCTATTCAATTAACTCTTTTGCTTTTTAATTATTTTGGTGCACTTTAGTCTCTAAATATATTTTTAGCATCCCACTGTTTTGACAATTGCTTGTGAAGCATTTTGAACTGCATTTGATTTGTTTGAGAGGTGCTGAATAAATAAAGTTTGATTGATTGATTGATTGTCTACTTACTTACCAGAGCTTTCATTGTCATTCATTGTCTGCATCAGCAAAAGAAGCATCTGCAGTGGCCTGTAGATTGAAAGCTCTGGAAAAAATCTAACAAATAGACATTGAGTTAATTATTGATTCAATAATTGAGTCACTGTGTGTACAGCGGCTGTAATAGTTGTAACGATGGAGTTATCATTCCCTTCATAAACAGCCTAATTTGAATAATTTCAAAGGTCTGATGAGGTAAAACCATTCAGCATTTTTGCAAGAAAAGTCCAAAATAATCAGAATTTTGTGGAGCAGAAATACATATTTTATTAAATCTCGTTGTAGACCACTAGGCCTAATAAATGAACATAAAGCAGATTATATCTACAGGTACATCTTACTGACATCTAAGCTAAAATTTTAGGAGTGATCACAGGGGGAAAGTATTAAAAAAAAGGACATAATGGTGGGGAATCAGACTTTACTTTATCAAAAAGAAACTGAAACAGAAAACACTGTCAGCAGCAACATAAAGAGTCCGCACAACACGTGAGATGACAGAACCATTAGGAAGGCGTTTTATTGGCAGAACATTTCCTTGGTGGCAAAATAAACACAATTACCCTCATATGTGTGGTGATGATGACTGTTTCATGTAGCAACATAATTAGAGGTAATGCAGTCACGCATGCAGCACATGACCTGATGTGCTGATTCATTTGTCGCTGTTTTCTGCGTAAGTAGAAGGAAATTCATAAAGGCGGTGATTCACATTCAGAGTGTATTCAGCAGCGAGAGGCGTCGTGCCTCACCAGCTCTCTGTACGGGTGCAGCTGAATTAATTTAATAGCTTTCTCTCTCTCTCTCTCATACACACACACACACTAGAGCGCTTCCCCAACTCTGACACTTTGTATTGAGTCACTCTGAAAAGCTGCTACCTTATACTGTTGCCTGGCAACCTCATATCAAACGTCCGCTTTGCATGATTTTCCTCCCCTGTTGTATGGGAATACAAACTAAGTCATGACAGCAGAGGAGTAAACAGACGTTTTATTCAGAGGGAAGCCCTGAATGAGAGCAGACAGGGAGTTCATGTTTCATATTCAGCTGCTGTGGTTTCAAATAGTTTCAGTTAAAGGTTGGCGACAGATGTAACGGTTCACCAATATTGACAGAAGATCAGATATCTTGTCAGTCGTGTTGTCTGACTCCGGCTGATCAAAGCTCTTCTTTGTCTTTGTTAAAGTAGCGATCCATCACTCGTGCACACTTCAGCAGATATTGAGAATCTATCTTTGATTTTGAAGCTTTTTTTTTTTTTTTTTTTTTTTTAATTCCTGTGGGAGCCAACAGACAATCAGACAGCTTGACATCATGTCTACATGTTTCTAATATTCAAGTGTTGGAGTGGTTCTACAAAAAAAAGCATCATTTATTGATAAAATTCATGTTTTCAGTAGAGTATAAATCCACAGAGTTCCTTGTTTGCAGTCAAGTCAAGTCAAATTTATTTGTACAGGCCAATATCACGAGTCACAAAGTCGCCTCAGGGAGCTTTACAATCTCTACTACATACATCATCTTCTGTCCTTGGACCCTCGATTCGAATGAGGAAAAACTTGCCCAAAAAAAAAAAAAAGCTCCTTTAATGGGTAAGAAAAATGGAAGAAACCTCAGGAAGAGCATCAGAGGAGTGATCCCTCTTCAATATACAGAAAGATGGAAAAATTCTTGACATCAAAGAGCACTTTTGTCCACCGACACTTTTTGTTTACTAAGCAAAGACGCACTCTTTCCTTCTCTCACGTTTACAGTGTTTGACTAAAACTTTCTTTAAATATGATGAATTTATGCCTTTAAAGTATACTTGTCAACCATTAAACCATTTCATATTTTTGTGGGACACAATCAGGCAGCTTTAGCATTTCATTACTGTAGAGTGATTATTTAAAAGCATAATTTATTCCAATAGTCAAATTCCCTTTTACATTCTTTAAAAATGATTATTTTACACCTTTTAACTTTACTTTTTCACCTCAAACTGATGATTTTTATTCTTTCTATTGGAAACCAGCCAATCAGAAAGCGTGATATCATGTCCAAATATTTCTAATATTCCAGTATTTTCATTAGATTGTTCATATTAGATGATAAACAAGCCTGAACTGTGTGATGCTTGAAGAAAAAAAAAAAAGCATCACCTTCTTTGTTGTACTTGCCTACATAGTTGCACTATGAACTCAGGCCAGTGTAATATCCTGGTTCACCAGAGACTGGAGCGGGTCATGCTGCAACTAAACTGGTCATGCTGGTAAAAACAAATATAAATATTATTCAGGTACTCTTGTGCAGAGCGAGGAGGAAAAGTAAATTACAAGCCTTTATTTAGTCAGGCTTAACGGTTTAAAGTATCAACTGGTTTCAACCTCTCAGAGCCTTCATCATGAGGGTGGAAATAATAAAAACAGGTTTGTTATATAGACTAAACACCAGGAGTAAACATTAGTCTATCACATAATGAAATGACCAAGAAATACAAAGAAAACAACACTTCCAAGCTTTTCTCCAGAGCTTTCAACCATGATGTTCCTCCTCAGTGGATGGATCTATTTATCTATTTATTGTTTATTTGTATGGGTATATATTGTATGTATAGATTGTGATGCCCGGCCCTAGATGGGCCTTAAAAACAGCACATAACATAAAACGACAAGCACCCGATCACTCACTTACCACATGACTGAACTTTCTCTAAACTGTTTCAGTTTGACTTTAAAATGTTTGAGTTCAGTGGGTGACGAGTTCCACATATTGATCATCCAAACAGAAAAAGTCGTCATCCGTCCAAACGAGGATTTACAAAAAAGGCACATCATGATTCCCAGTAGACTCGCCTCGTGTTACCGAGCCGCACGTCACCATCAAAAAGCACCTTTAGTTCAGGTTTGTCTATCATTGTCTAAAGATGTGATGTAGTTTTCACGGATATATACAATTCCTCTAAAATAAGACCTCAATCTAATCACCAACTACTAAAATCAGACACCAATCTCTCCCAGAATGCAATGCTGTCAGAGGACATGTTGAACTTTTATTTGTTTATTGATTTATTTTGGGTGTGTGGTATGTTTTTTTTTTGTTGTTTTTTTTTTCTTGACTGGAAAAATCTATCTCTCCCTCCTCCTACATACCGAAGCCACAGCTGAATGGAACAAGCTTGTGCCGCCTCTCTGTGGGCTGTCAAGAGTCACTGGGTAATGTAGGAAATCACATCGTCTCATGTGCTGCGGAGTGGTTATACAAAAAAAAAAAAAAAAAGTACCATTGATTCCACTGGCAAAATTAACACTTACTTGTTATTTTATGCCTTTAAACCTGCCGTTTTTCACCACAAACTCACGATATCTCAAGAATCCGGGAGTGGACTTCTGCTTTAAAAATATCAAATAAACTAAACTTTCTTGTTAAGACGAGCTGCCATCAGGTCATTAACCTGGAGCGGCTCAGTGAAGAGCTTCAAGGGCTCTGCTGCGGGTGAGTCTGAGAGGAAAAAAGTAGGAGGCAGAGGTTGAAGAAGGAGAGGAGGAGGAGTGCAACGGAGGACGAGTGAGGGGGAGGGAAAAAAAACAACTTGAGGTCTGGTGGTTGGAAAGGAGAGCGATACAGAAAATGTTTAGATGGATGCATCAGTTTGTAGATACAAAACGACGTGGAAGATGATGATGCCCTTTTTATTTATATAAAAAAAAAAAAAAAAAAAAAAATCTGATTTGGTCACGGAAAGAAATACTTATTCCATTAGACTGCATTCAATGCTTTTAAATAACACATAGGAACATTTTCAGGCACATGTGGGTGTAAAAATGTCTGCCATTCTAACCAGAGAATTTGCATGAGATGAGGTGATAAAACTCAAAAATGTGAACCCTAAAAAAAAAAAAAAAAAAAAAAGTTTATAACACATTTTTATATGCAAATCTAATAAACTGTTTTATTGAATCTGAATGAAGTCAGTCTCCGTCTGTCGGCCCATAACTTTGGTCAAAACCGAATGTATTGCCATGAAAATTTGTACACATAATCCCCAGACTTTTCCTCCAGTGCTACAAATAATCCACACATACAAGTCAAACCGGATGACATACTGCTATAATATTTACATCAGAAACCTACCAGCACATTTGTATTTCTTTTAGTGCACATTAATCAATATTAAAATGTAAATGTGAACTCTTGCCACAATGGTGAAAACTGACCTCTTTTATCTACGTGAGCTCACCATTAAATCCACTGATATGTGTTTAAAAAAAACCTGTTCAAATCTATTAAAGCTGCAGAAGATACTCGCTACTAAAACCACCCAGGACAACACACTCACTGCTCAACAGTTTAACCCCTCCGCTCTAAATCAGATTGGATGGTATGGTATTCAACTGCGGGTAACCATAGCAACAATACTTCTATGCTTCATACTACATTATCACATAACTCAGTGGTCGGACTAACCAAAGCATGTGTTAAACTGACTAGGAATTTATTTTAAAAACAGTTTAAGGGTCGAGGATGTTTTACAGATAAGAAGCCCTTTGAGGCACATTTGGATTTTCTGATTTTGATATATGTTTGATATTTTATTAATGGTTGTTAAGTTATTCATAAAACAAAAATGCTAAACATTTGCTGTTTCCAGCTTCTAAAATATGAGGATTTGCTGCTTTTCTCTGTTTTTTTTTATATATTGTTGTGAACTGAATGTCTGTTAGGTTATTCATTGTTGGTCAGATATAAAAAACAATGTCAAGATTCACTATGTTTTGACAATTTAAAGACTATTTTCGTGGCATTTTTTGACTTTATTTGACAGTTGGAAGTGCAAAGAGAGACAGGAAAAACATTTTAACCAATAGGCTACGATTGTTTGTCTATAAATTACTGACTATAAATTGATAATGACAATAATTGTCAGTTGCAGCCCCGACCTTTATAGAATATAATAAGTTTCTTTAGTCTTCTATGACAGTAAACTGAATATCTTTGGGATGTGGACTGTTGGTTGAGACAAAAGAAAACATTTGAGGACGTCACCTTAGGCTCTAGGAAACAGACATTTCGACATTTTATAGACCAAACAACTCATTAAGAAAAATAGTTGACAGATTAATTGATAATGACAATAATTGTAACTTGCAGCCCCAATCTTTATAGAATATAATGTCACAATAATTCACACTCCATTAATTTCTAATCATGCATCACTGCTCCTGGTTAAAACCTGAGGCGGAGGGAGGTTACTTCCACAGTACTCGGAGATGATAAAAACCTGTTATACCTGCTAAAACCTGTTACAACTTATTACAATCTAAACAGCCCCGAGTATCAAGAGTCAAATCACACAAGACCTGCGACAATTACACAATCAAAATCTCATTAAAATGGGTTAAAGGATCCATAGAATACAATAGAAACCCACATTATGGTAGTTAGTTATCAATCATTTTTTACATCAAATCATTTATTCAATCAGGAAAATAAAGTTGAGGTCAACCATGACTGACAACACAGAATAAAAAAAAAAGGTTTATAGATGTTTAAAAAGAGGGTGCAACCAAGCAGCAACTATCATGACTTGAGGCTGAAACCGATGCAGAAGTAGCTTAAAGTGCCACAGACGGCCTCTAGATGCTCCGACTGACTCCCGTTCAAAATGCTTCAACTTCTCTCCGGAAACAGAGTCAATAATTTGTTTCAACAAGTCATTACGGTCTCAATCTCTAAATTCAGACCCTCTAATAAGTGTGCTGGTGGACATTTTGGAAATTATTGTTCTGTTAATAAGATTTGAAGACTTATCTAGACTTATGTAGACTTATGTAGCTCTCCCCAACGACTCACAATGAGCCGGACTGTTGTTGCAATATTGTTGGTTTGCATTGAAGCCGGTTTGCAGAGTTACAGCAGATAGTCGACGCCATCTTTTACCGCTTGGAGCCAAGACCTTTTAAATAAGGAGTGCTGGGTATTGCCTTTCACGCTCGGAGCGAAGCTAATTTAGCGATTGAGACCGTATTGACTCGTTGAAACAAATGATTGACTCGGTATTTCAAGAGAGAAGTTGAGGATTGTTGAACGGGAGTCACACGGAGCAGCTAGCAGCCGTCGGTGGCGTTGCACTTCAAGGTACTTACACTTCAACCTCAAGCTGCTCCTTGCTTCAAAACAGCTCTAATGCAAACCAGTGGTTGACATCACACTGTCCTTACACCCACACTGGGTTACGACACGTTCACACAAATAAATCAAATTTGTATCAACTCAGGACACAACCAGATAAAACACAATTTGCACCCAAAACCCCATTGCATGACAGGAGACAGCTGGATGAAGGTAATTTAACTGTGAGTGTGTGTGTGTGAGAGTGTGAGAGTTTAGGTATGTGTGGATGTGGGGGAAGGCGAGGTGTATGGTTAACCATAGACTGAGCTCTCTCTGTCTGTTTCACACACTCATACACACAAACCATCTCTTGCATTGCACTGCAGACTTGAAATCTAGGTCATGGTAACGCACACACACACACACACACGCAGTGTTTAAAGGCTCGGCAGTGAAAGAGAGAGAGAGAGAGAGAGAGAACAATCAGATGTGATGAAGATAAGGCTCGATCTGTCAGCTCACCACTGCACTACTTTACTAAACCTTTAAAGGAGAAATTCTCTCAAGACACCGTTAGGTTACGTCGGTGTTTCAGCAGTTTCGCAGTCTCTTACGAGTGATTTTTTTTTTTTTTTTTTTGATGAGGTGTTGCGATTTTTTTCTCTTGTTGTACACAGTTTCTTTCATGCCTTTCAGCACAAGCCAGAAAAATGTGTGAATTTGTTGCAGTCAGCTTCGGGTTAGAGGTGTGAGCAGAGAGACGTTAACAGCAGAGTTTCTGCCTGGGAAAAAGTCAGTCACGTCTAAAGGTCGAGGTTGAATATAATTATTATTATGCTAATGATATGATTTGAATGTTACAACTGATCACTTTAAGTTGAACTGATTCTACATTGGGTGTAAAATAATTAAATCTATAATGTTTAACGACGATCTATCAGCTCAAGAAGGATCACAAATGTGCACCACAGAAATAAAAATAATGGAAAAAGAAAAGTTTGCTTCTGTTAAAAAGTGAAAATGTAAAAATAATAAAAGTCACATTTCACACTGGAGCAGCCTTGATCATTCTTTTATAAAAGAATTGGAAAAGGGGGGAAAATGGAGAAAAGAAAACGCAGCGAGCACTGTGAGAAGTCTCTCTTTTCATTTTACGTATTGAAAAACCTGAGTGGGAACTAAAAAATTGATATATCAGAAAAAGAGAAGTTGTGAGAAAGAAAGAAACAAGTTGATGTTACTGTAGCCGCTTCTGCTTCTTCTACTGCAGATAAAGTATTCCTGCTAGTCACTGATACAGACGTCGACGCCACCTGAAAGCCCCCAAAAATAGTCAAAATACTGAGAAAGTTACTATTTCTCAATTAGATATGTCATTTTCTCATGTCCTCTAAATTTGTTTATACAAGTGGGTAGTTGATAGAAACTGACATTTAATTTTTCAGAAATATCAGATACACCTTTCAAACTTTTTTGTTTTTGCATTTAATAGAGATTAGAGACAGCAGGGAGAACAACATGAAACAAACGTCTCTAATCAGACTCGAAACTGAGATGTTGTGGTTAGCAGCCATTAAGGCATCCAATAACTTGCCTGACATTTAAGGAGAAAGGTTAAAGGTTTAAAGTTTAATGGCATTAAATAAATAAAATTGTCAATCTATCTTTATTAAGGTACATTTATGAAATTGTTATGATGCTATTTCTTCATTTCTCCAGTTTTTTTTTTGTGTGTGGTTCTCCTCTCTGGGTGTTGTGTCTTGTTTCCTTCTTTTTTTTATTAAAGCAGCTATAATCGATATTTTTTATAATAACGTATGAAATGACAGTGTGTAATGTGTTGGTTGTGGCTCGTAGTGATGAACCTACAGAGAGTTATCAATGACTCTGCAGCTCCTCTCGGTTTTACAGAGCTTCATAGTGAGTTTCAGCTCATTGTTTCATTGTCAGTCTGCTGAGTTTTGGCAGCTGTTCTCAGAGAAAAAATCTACCTTACCTGCTTAGCAGCTAATGGCAAACAGACACAGTTAGCTGTAGAGGTGTACTGGTGGGCCAGTAGGGGGCAGTGACGGTGACACTGTGCTGTAGGAGAAGCCGAGGTCCTAACTTACTGTGGTCATTAATGATCCCATGGCACTTATCGCAAAGGGTAGGGGGGTTCCTTGGCGTCTTGGCAAAATTCCCAACCTGGCTCTCTCCATCTGGCCACCTAATCATCCCGCAGCGTAATTGGCTCAATGATTCCCTTCCTCTCTACCTCAAGCTGATATGTGGTGAGCGTTCTGGTGCAAAATGGCTGCCGTGCATCAACCAGGTGGGTGCAACACATTGGTGGTGGTTGAGGTGAGTTTCCCCCAGTCACTGTGAAGCACTTTGTGTATCAATGTAAGCCATTAATAATAATATTATTATTATTGTTGTAGACAATCTGGTGAACATAGTGGAGCATTTAGCAGCTAAAGAGCCAGATATTTCCCTCAGGAGTTGGTAGAGAGCAGAAACAGAACTGAAAGAGAGTGAATATTGGACTTAGATTCACCAGATGGACAGAAACGCAACTCCAAATGAATGTTAGTGTTGCTCCGTAACTGCTGGATGTGGAAATAATCGACTGTTTGCTCACAAGTTCAACATATCAACTTGTTTCTGCTGAAAACATGTGGCCAAAAGAAATCAGTTAATACAGGTTTAACAATCTGTTGGATTGTGTCTTCAAGCTTTTCTCAAAACACAACATGAGGTTCAAACTGGTATCTTTCTCTTCTGCTATGAATTTTTATCAAATCTGAAAGAGTTCACAATCCAAAATGGCAGCTCAAGAAAGACTCTGTCACTGTTTTCTACTGAGTAACAGACAATAAAAACTCACTTTTATTAGTGATGTTTTAGGTTGTGAGCAGCTTCCCAATTCCCAATTTTTCAGCAGCTGCAATCTGTCCTTGTGAACCTCCAACATTTGGCAGACTATCCACTGGATTAAAAAAAACACACATTAGCCAATTTTTAAAAAAAAATGGTCCAAGAAATGCAAAGTGTGTCGCCAAAACTCTAGTCTGCACGGCTAGTTTTCACTCCTGCAGAGTGCAAACTTCTCCACATCCCTACCTTTGGGAATAATCTGTCTTTTGTTTCTAAAACGCGTCGCGACGAGAGACGCACGTATCTCCTGCATCAACAGATCGCAATGTCGAATCCGGCGAGGCATGTCTCATAAATTATGCGCTCCCCGAGCTTTTGATAAGCTAATAGACGTCTGAGTGGAGGCAAATTGATGCCGCGCTCATGTGATTCAGACAGTCAGACACGATTCGCTATTGATTAATGTTTAGCGGGGGCTGAACGGTGGCCTATCTTGAACATCACACTCCTGTTTATACGACAGAGCGGTTTCCTCTCTATTGTTCATTATTCATTAGTCATCTGGACTGCCTGTGGGACTCCCTCCCATCTGCTACGGCTCCATTTCCATATGCCTGGCTCGACCAAGCGAGGTATACATCTGATATGGAGAGAGAGAGAGAGAGAGAGAGAGAGAGAGAGAGAGAGAGAGAGAGAGAGAGAAAGAGAGAGAGAGGGGAGGGTTTAAACTCATCTCTTTCTGCTTCCTTCATCTCTCTTTCAAAAGGTAATGCATTCATTGATGTTATCATTGGGGGGAATGGATGAAATGATAAAAATGGTAATAAATTGCTGCTTTGAAAAGAGACAGCACAGTACTGGGACATAACAGGACTGGTGTGGGAAGAAAGAAGTGTGTTTGAGTGCTGCGGGTGGGCGGCAGGGGAGGGAATTAAAAAAAAAAAAAAAAAGAAATGCATAATTAGGAGTTGGCTGAGCAGTCTGCCTACATGGAAATTCACATTGAATAATTTGACACATAAAGATTAAAAAAAAAAAAAAAAAAAAGTTTTGTAATTTTGCAGCACTACCTGCTAAAAAGCTCATCCTCTTATCTCACATTTGACTTGGTTTTTATCATTTATTAACACATTTATCTCTACTCAGGTAGCAACAACATGTAGAGAAAAAAAAAAAACTTAATTAAGACATAAAAAGGAAACAATGGAACCATTTTGTGCTTATTTTCAGGAATCTCTTAATTTGATGTATTCATGCAAAAAATAGAAATCCAGTAATTGAGTTTTCATGTTCCTGCAGGGTTTTTATTGCTTCTTCTAAATTAATGAAATTTTGCACCGGAGGTTCTCAATGTGAAGCTGCTTGATATGTAGACGAGGCCGCGAACGTGTTTGTTTGATACAGGAAATAGATTGAAAAGGTTCAAAATAACACATAGTGTTTTATCTCTTCGAAATGTCTCACCATCTTCTGTAAATAGAAGGTAAAAGTAACACCCTACTTCACATGCAACTCGAAAACTTCCTGCAGTTAAATTTTGAGAGATAAAAAGAGGAAAAAAACATTGATTTTTAAAAACAAGGGACACTGAACTCTACAGGAAACCTGGACGATGATACAACAACCGCTGTGGACGCAGTGTGAATTGACTTTCTAATAGCTCTTCACAGAAACAGGCGTGTGAAAATGGTCACCATGTCTGACACCACAACCGAGGAACGGGGGGGGGGGGGGGGGGGGGTGATGCATTCATTTGTTTGTTTATCACCTTTTTTGGGAAGACATGTGTCAAAACAACATGAAGGCAAAGTTTCAGAATTAGAGGAGGAGGCTGAGACAACTGACAGGAAATCTACTTATAGGACATATTATAGGACAATGCACATTGATCAATATTGTTGTAAATGTGCAGGAAGTAGCTCGACGTCTAATTTGCAATTAAGAAGCCTACATTTATTTTTTTCTCTCTAAAGACTATAAAAAACCAGCCTGTTGTGAAGCAGCACTGTCTGTATTTATAGTGTTATTGGTGGAGAAATGATCAGGTTGTTACGATGAAGAAGCTCCAATGCAAAAATCTCACCGAGGACCCCAAAACGCACACTTGGGTGAAGTTACATTGACATTTCTAATAGGAATTGACTCGACTTTAAGGTTGTTCTGTTTGTCTTCCTGTGTGATATTGATCTGTACGATACATAGAGGATGTAATCAATCATACGGCCTCGTCATCCGTCATATCAGAGATGGATGACATTGACTGACTGATGCCG
This sequence comes from Thunnus thynnus, assembly GCF_963924715.1. Taxonomy (NCBI): domain Eukaryota; kingdom Metazoa; phylum Chordata; class Actinopteri; order Scombriformes; family Scombridae; genus Thunnus; species Thunnus thynnus. The sequence continues at coordinate 20,844,851 of NC_089539.1, read as the reverse complement.
GATGTTTAATCAAAGACCAAATTGATCCCAGATATTGGCGTCACCCTCGATGAATTCAGGTTATCAGTCAGATGAGATGATACAAAGCAAGAGAGAGTTTACTTAAGTAAAAGTGCAACACTGCAAAGGATAAATATTATATAACAAGTAAAAGCATTTTAAACATTTAGTAGCAGCAAAGGAAAAGTATTTTACATCTTTTCTTCACTGGTGTTGTTGAGTAAAGCTTCGTCTGCTCTGCTGGTTCGTTCAAAGCCTCTGAAGTCATGAAAAATGATTGATGTGTGTGTGTGTGCGTGTGTGTGTAAGTACAAGATAGTGATTTTCCATAAGATATGGATCATGGGTACAAGTTATGATTGAGTTCACATAATACATAATCCTGTACAGACAAGATATTATCTTTCACGCTTACACATAACCTTACACACATGTGAGATATTCACTTCTTGAACGTACTTAAAATGTATTTAAATGTAATGAATAATGTCAAAATGGGTTTATTCATCTAAAACTGAGATAATAACATCATTCGATCATCAAGTATCCAAAAACTGCACATATGAAATGAGATATAAATGAAAGATTCAGTGTTTTCTATCAAAAAACTTGCTCTTTCACACCTCTTTTGGGGATTTTTGTGATTTGAAGCACATCCACAGGTTGAGAAAAACCTCTATAAATCTGAAATGTACTGAGTCATTGAGCCGAAACCATCCAGAGACCCTGAAATATCATCCTTGAAAGCAAAGTAAGCTGAAACTACAGATGTCAGATAATTTCTCTCTGGAAAAATACTAAATTATAAAGTCACAAGTACCTCAAAACCGCACAGTACAATATTTGACTCATTGTTAATTATTACGTCTCACATTTGGACCTAAACAACTAAAATACAAAGTCTCAGTTTGACCTCCCTTCATTCAGTCAGACACCTGAAGTGGACACCTGGGGATCAGACACCTCACCGGCTTGTAAAGAACATGAGTGGATTATCAGGAACAGTAATCTCATGTCATCCTGTCATAGTAAAAAGCACTGGACTGGGCTTAGCAGTGTGTGTGTGTGTGTGTGTGTGTCTATGTGTGTGTGTGTGTGTTGGGCCCTGAGGGGTAGGGCTGTCAGTAATGTGAGACCAGGCCTGTGTTGATGGTCGAGGGGGTCCATCTCTGGAAGGTCGATGAGAACACTAAACACGGTTCTCCTCTTCCTCACTGCGTCAGGGAAATTCAAAACCTCACTGGAGTGGCAGAGGACACATTAGCACGCACGACAAACTGAGGCCGGACCGATTTATCCGACTGATCCAGGACTTTTTATTCGCTATCGGATATCAGTCCGTCCGTGCGAAGGCAGACAAAGTTAGAAAAACCTGCATAGACTGTTTTCTGCTTTGAACTTTTCTGATTAGTTTCTTCTTTGTCAGATGACATCGCGATCTCTCACAGACTTTCCCCGACTTTAAATAAAAGGCTGAATGTAAAGCAGTTTTTAGTGTTAAGATAAGATAAATTTACCTCTGTGGATTCAGTCAAATGTCAAAGCAGCAAGAACTAAAAAACAAATGCACAGTATAGATAAATAACCTCATAGACTAGAACACTATATACATCATTAATAGCAAATACAAAAGCAATGATTGTGTTCTAAAGGTTGTTTCAGAGTATTTTTCTGCCTAAAAAGAATAAATTTGAGCTTTCATATGACAGTTATTTTCTCAGCATCTAAAAAGAGATATTTCTTTGATTAATAGTGACTAGTGAGTGTTTTGTTTATGTGTTTAAATTACATTCAAACCAAATGAGATTCAGAAAACAAATGGTAAATGATTGTTGTCAAGTCATCCATCCATCATCATGCAGACTGTAACGTACATTTACTCTGTGTTTAAGTACAAATACTGTACTTTTTCAGCTACTTTATACTTCTATAATAGTAAACTGAATATCTTTGGGTTGTGGACTGTTGGTTGGGACAAAACAAGACATTTGAGGATGTTGTTTTGGGAAACAGTGATCACCATTTGTCACCATTTTCACACATTTTATAGACCCAACGACAAATCAACTAATCAAGAAAATTATTTATAGATTAACTGATAATGAAAATAATTGTTAATTGCAGTCCTACTTGTGTCCTCCAGTGCATTTCTTTGACAGCTTACTACTGACAGTATATATTGTGATTTTTGATTTAAAACATATGATCAGTTCCAACTTTAGAGTTTTAAGTATTTGAAATGAGCTGAACTTCAACCATCTGCAACATGAAAATGCTGTTTACCAGTCAATGTGATATTTGATATGTATCATATATAATGTACTCTGCATAATGAGAAACCTGAACTTTTGATACAGATGTTGACATTAAATTTACTTGTAATGGAGTATTTCTATCGTGTTTTTTTTTTTACTACTTTTACTGAAGTGAAGGATCTGAATACTTCTTTAATTATTTCTTTATCTCTCTTTCATTCTTTCTCTTTGTTGCGCAAACATCTTAATTCCTCTTAATTGTTCTCTTGTATTTCATGTTCTCATGTTATTCTGCACAGTGAGGAATCTGCCCAGATGTTCAATGCAAGGCGCTGCAATTATCATGCTCTATTTGTGTGCACATGTGTACGCATACAGTATTTGCACCCAGTGTGCATCTTTTGTCAAGAAAAAAAATATATATATACACATAGTGGCTGATTCTCCACCTGATAATTAAAAGTATTTTTATTTCAAATTAAAATTAAATGTTGAACTTTTGGCTTTACAGTGTTGCGGTTATTCTGTTCTCAAATAGCTGACTCACTTCCTGTTGTGTCTCCATTGTGTATCAACTGCTGCACCGCCATGTCAAACTTCAGTTATGCATCAGACCTCTGCACCGCAGCTACGCAAAGGTGTGTGTGTGTGTGTGTTGTAGTCAGGTAGAGGGAGTGTATGTGTTTCCTTTCCAGTTTTTTTAATTTTTTTATTTGAAGGCTTCTTCTTTCTTTATACTGTAAAGAAACACTCAGCGGTCCTTTTATAATAATCCATGTGCTGGTATGCAATATGAATGTGCAGAGGAGAGGGGGGGTGTGTGTGTGTGTGTGAAGGATGGCTAGGAGGAGGGGAAGGTAGTGGTGGTGGTGGGGGGGCTTTCTCTTGGTTCTTGCAGCAGCTGGTTGGCTGCTGGGCTGGTTTCCATGGTAACGTGTGTAAAAGAGTACAGGCTCCGTCCCTCAGTCCCGTATCGATGCTCTGTACAAAAGAATACCGTTTTACAATTACATGCCCTCCACTCATCCTGTCTCTCTCTCTCTCTGTTTGTCTTTAATCCTTCGCTTAACTCAAAATGAGTCAGTTTTTTTTATGAGCATGTTGCTTTTAAAAAAAAAAAAAGACGTCTGATTGGAAATGAAATATTTAAATGTGAGTTTTATTAATAGACAATACACAGACTCTCGTCAGAAAAAATCTTAATCAGAGTGCGAGACTGATCTCCTCGTCCAAATGCATATTCTGCACACAAAGGATAACTGATTAGAGAAAAAAATAAAAGCTTTGCTGGATTTGCTGCTGTTCATATTCAGCTTGTGCAGGAGGATTAATTCAGTACAGGGAAAACCCAGCGAAAGACTCAGTTAACTTGTGGTTCTGCTCACAAAAATAAAACTGATCACCGAGGGACTCTTAGAGGAAATGATATCAAGTCACCATCAGACCTGCAGCCGGAGTAATATTTGCTCTGTTGACAAAGCCGAGAGTTTGATTGTGCTCAGTGTGTTGACTGACCTTTTCACACGTCCTGCTTTATGAACATGTGCTGCGCAGATAAGCTTAACATTTAACTCTAGCCAAACTTTTACTACATACAGTATAGAAGTCTGAACTACAAGGAAATATGAGTAAAATGATGCAAAAGACACATATGGATTTACTGTGTTAAGAGTGTGTTGAAACTCTAATGAAGTGTCAAAAAATATGAAAGAAACTGGTCTCAAATGTATGATATATATGGTCTTAAATGTATGATATACTGGGAGGTTTTCTTGGTTTTTCAGGATGGCAACTGGTCTTTAGTTTGCTAAATTGGTAGCCGACTGAACCCAAAAGGTTTCCTAAAAGGTAAGATGAAAGCTTGAAGGTAGAACAGTTCAAATAAATGAAGTTGTTGTTGTCACCTTTGAGCAACCTCGACCCTGCACGTAGCAGTTTGGTTTTGGCAGGAAATCTGCTGGATTTTTTCACATTACGAAACAAAAAAAAAAAGGTGCTGATCTTTGCAAACAGACCTAAAAATCTGTTGATGTTTGGAAGAAGCTAGAAGGAGTGAAAGACTTGGAGGAGGAATAAAGGGTTTGTGAAATACACTATTATTATAAATAAACTATTACTGGCACAAAGCAGTAAGGTTCCCTAAGGTTTTAGGGAAGTTATTCTTTGCCTGTTTAAAGGGAAACATGTTTTGTAAGTATGTAATGCTGCCTGCAAGATTTTTCTTCAACAGATGTACCATTGTATTGATATTATATAGTAGATATAAGCAATACATACTGCCAACATTATTCAGAGGGTAGACCTGTGATATCTGCATGCAGCCAAAACCACCAACAAAAAACATTATTTTAAAACTTCCGCTATAATGGCTAAATGCTTTCAATTCAAAACAGATTATCTCAGCTCATGGTTAGTTTGGAAACTTAAATAGTTGAGTTTCAACCGCATTTTCTATTACATGATGGGATGTTAATCAACAATAATGGTTGTGCAGTTTAAGGAAGTACTGTTCTGTTCACAGCTGCAATATAGCTCCCCCATTAAACACAGTTCACTAGAGGTTAGTACAGGGCAATAGAGCACAGTAGAGGACAGTAGAGGACAGTACTGCACTGAACAGTACACCATAACACAGGATGAGAGAATGCAAGGAGAGGACACAACAGTACAGTAAAGGACAGTATAAGATGGCAGAATACAGTAAAGGACCATACAGTAGAAGACAGTAAAGGACATTTCACTAGAAGACAGTAGGGGGTAGAAAAGAAGAAGACAACACAGGGCAGTAAAGGGAAGTACAGTAGAAGCCACTAAAGGACAGTACAGTGGAGGACAATAAAGGACGGTACAGTAGAAGACAGTAAAGGGCAGTACAATAGAAGACAGTAAAGGGCAGAACAGTAGAAGACAATAAAGGACAGTACAGTAGAAGACAGTAAAGAGCAGAACAGTAGAAGACAATAAAGGACAGTACAGTAGAAGACAAAGGACAGTACAGTAGAAGACAGTAAGGACAGTACAGTAGAAGACAGTAAAGGACAGTACAGTAGAAGACAGTAAGGACAGTACAGTAGAAGACAGTAAAGGACAGTACAGTAGAAGACAATAAAGGGCAGTACAGTAGAAGACAGTAAGGGCAGTACAGTAGAAGACAATAAAGGGCAGTACAGTAGAAGACAATAAAGGAAAGCACAGTAGAAGACAGTAAAGAACAGTTCACTAGAAGACAGTAGAGAGAAGTAAAGCAGAAGACAACACAGAGCAGTAAAGGACAGTAGAGCAAAAAATATTATAGGACAGAATAGTAGAAGATGGTAACAGACAGTACAGTAGAAGACAAAGGTCAGTACAGTAGAAGCCAGTAAAGAATAGTACTGTAGAAAACTTCACAGTATAGTAAAGGACAGTAGATCAAAAAATATTAAAGGACAGTACAGTAGAAGACAATAAAGGACAGTTCACTAGAAGACATTAAAGGACAGTACAGTAGAAGACAACAAAGGGCAGTAAAGGACACTACAGTAGAAGCCAGTAAAGAATAGTAATGTAGAAGACAGTACAGCATAATAAAGTACAGTAGAGCAAAACATATTAAAGGACAGAACAGTAAAATATGGTAAGTAAAGGACAGTACAGTAGAAGAGAGTAAAAAAAAACAGTACAGCAGAAGACAGTACAGTACAGTAAAGGACAGAAGTAGAATAGTAGAGGACGGTAAGTAAATGACAGTATAACACTGCAGAAGACAGTAAAGGATAGTACAGTAGAAGACAGTAAAGGACAGTATAGTAAAATATGGTAAGTAAAGGACAGTACAGTAGAAGAGAGTAAAAAAAAACAGTACAGCAGAAGACAGTACAGTACAGTAAAGGACAGAAGTAGAATAGTAGAGGACGGTAAGTAAATGACAGTATAACACTGCAGAAGACGGTAAAGAATAGTACAGTAGAAGACAGTAAAGGACAGTATAGTAGAAGATAGTAAAGGACAGTACAGTAACAGAACATAATAAAGGAAAATGTTAAAGGCCAGTAAAGGGGTCTAAAGTTAAAGGATGTCGAATGTTGTACAGATTGTAATTTGAGGCAAATGTGTGATTCCTGATATTTGGCCATAAATATAAAGTTTGACTTGACTTGAAGGGACAGAGCAGTACAGTAGAAGAGAGTAAAGTACAGTACAGTATAATAAACGACAGTACTGTACAGTAGAAGAGAGTAAAGTACAGTATAATAAATGAGAGTACTGTACAGTAGAAGAGAATTAAGTACAGTACAGTATAATAAACAACAGTACTGTACAGTAGAAGAGAGTAAAGTACAGTACAGTATAATAAACGACAGTACTGTACAGTAGAAGAGAGTAAAGTACAGTATAATAAACGACAGTACTGTACAGTAGAAGAGAGTAAAATACAGTACAGTATAATAAACAACAGTACTGTACAGTAGAAGAGAATAAAGGGCAGTGCAGTATAATAAACGACAGTACTGTACGGTAGAACAGAGTAAAGTACAGTACAGTATAATAAACAACAGTACTGTACAGTAGAAGAGAGTAAAGTACAGTATAATAAACGACAGAACTGTACAGTAGAAGAGAGTAAAGTACAGTATAATAAACTACAGTAGTGTACAGTAGAACAGAGTGAAGTACAGTACAGTACAATAAACAGCAGTACTGTACAGTAGAAGAGAGTAAAGTACAGTACAGTATAATAAATGACAGTACTGTACAGTAGAAGAGAGTAAAGTACAGTATAATAAACGACAGTAGTGTACAGTAGAACAGAGTAAAGTACAGTATAATAAACGACAGTAGTGTACAGTAGAACAGGGTGAAGTACAGTACAGTACAAAAAACGGCAGTAAAGTACAGTACAGTGTAATAAACAACAGTAGTGTACAGTAGAAGAGAGTAAAGTACAGTATAATAAACGACAGCAGTGTACAGTAGAACAGAGTAAAGTACAGTATAATAAACGACAGTAGTGTACAGTAGAACAGGGTGAAGTACAGTACAGTACAATAAACGGCAGTAAAGTACAGTACAGTATAATAAACAACAGTAGTGTACAGTAGAAGAGAGTAAAGTACAGTACAGTATAATAAACAACAGTAGTGTACAGTAGAAGAGAGTAAAGTACAGTATAGTAAACAACAGTAGTGTACAGTAGAAGAGAGTATTGTGAGACGCCCTGTTAACTAGTTAACATTTCAACGTCTTTGGTTTGATTCCAGCTACAGACGTTTGATGCATGTCATACTCCTCGAGCCTCTTTCCCAACACTTCCTGTCTATCTCTGCACTGTCAATTACCAAGTAAAGGCAAAAATAGAAAAAAAAAATCTTTCAAAAACAAAAAAAAGGAACTTACACTAACAGTACAAGACAGTAAAGACAAGTAGAACACAATACAGCAGTAGAGAAGAGCTCAGCACTGTCAGCATCTGGGTTTCATCAATTCTGCTTAATTTATAACGAGAATATCATAAAACTGCTCAGTGGGAACTTTTAATTAGTATTTATGATCGTTTCCTCTGTGTGTCTCTACTATGTGGTGGCAGTTACACTCACAGAAAAACCCTTAAAAGGAGCTAAAAAAACTGAACATTTGAGTGAAGGAAGTGTGACCTCATCGACACAGTTCACACACACATTCTTCCACATCCTGCTTTTTTTTTTCTTTTCTTTTTTTTTTTTTTTTTAATTTTGAGTTAATATTTAAAAAGTCAGAAACTTTAAAAGAGGAGTATGGGTGAACACAGTTGGCAGGCAGGCATCTGCTGTGTTATCTAATCTCCTGATTTGTGATTGGCTGTGGAGGCGGACTGCTCCCTCTGCCTCTGAACAGGATGGATGAATAAATGGATAGATGAGGGAGGGATGAGCGACTGACTACTGAGAAAACTAGTTCCAGGCTTTTACTAGGTATACAGATTATATGTCATATTATAAACATAAATTAGATTACTTTTTCCAGGATTTACTGCTTTATCCAACATCATCCATCTAGTGGTATTTGCCTGCATGCTGCAAACACAAATTACATGAACACTGGCACCTCCTGGTGGAGAAAATAAAAACTACTGCGTCTATTATGCACTCAACACTTTAGTCCTCTTTTGTAATGCTGCAGAAAATCTCCATGTCCAATTTTCTTGAAAAAAAAGAGAAAAATCTGCTGATTATTAAGCCTGTTTTCAACTAGTTTCAAGCATTTTCTGTAATAAAGCATCATTTTCTTGATATTTGTGCCTTATTACAGGATGTTTTGTGTTCAAAAAGTTGATTTTTTTGTGTCCAGAAACAACAGAAAAACAAAAACTTGCAATGGAAACATGTGATTTTATATCAAATCACAGAGTTTTTTTTTGTTGTTGGTTATGAGGCCTGATGACATGTGACGATAGTTGTTTATTTATTTATTGCAGCGTTGTACATGTGTGTTGTGTAATATATTATGAAACGCTCTTTAAAAGAAAGAAACCCTTGATTGCTCTCGTAATACAAATCCCTAAATCATGAGTAGAATACAGTTTAAAGCAATGACACAACAGTAACTTTGTGGTGTTTATAATGACCCGTTTTTCTTGAGAAAATTATTGATTTAAGTCATTTTTGAGTCTGCAGTTTGTAATATTGCACCGGATTGCACAATACTGCAAGATGTTAATGTTACCCACTCATTTTGTTTGATGAGTCAGTGCGAACAGTCGTCTTCTGATGAAAAAAAATGTCAGATTTCCCCTCAAAAGGAAGTACGATAATACGTTATTTATAACTCAGTAGTGGGTTTTGACCCTGCAGTCTGCTCCCAGCGAGCATCAACTTCATCTTGAGAGATGAATGTCATGAATACCAAAACCCGTCACATGACCGGGCATCCAAAAGCAGAGCGGATCCATTTTTATCGCTTTTACATAAAGATGTTACTGTAGATGTTTAGTTACAGTCAGCGGTGGGCGAAGTACTCAGATCCTTTACTTACTGTTGTGTAAAAATACTCTGTTACAAGTAAAAGTCCTGGATTGAAGATGTTACTTAAGTAAAAGTTTATAAGTATCATCAGCAAAATGTACTTAAAGTATCAAAAGTTAAAGTACTCATTATGCAGACTGTGTTATAGTATTATAGTATATTACATGTATGAGCATTTTAATGTTGTATCGATGTGGAGCCAATTTTAGATACTTTGGGTAGATTAATAGTAATAGTACTGCATCATATCATATTATACATAAGTGTACACTTTATATAGCACCTTAACTCAAGCAACAATTTAAACAACAGAATATTAAAATGTATTGTTTTATGTAAAATCTCCATCTGAAAGGTAACTAAAGCTCTCAAATAATTGTAGTGGAGTACAAAGTACAATATTTCCCTCTGAAATGTAGTGGAGTAGAAAATAAAGTAGTAATAAAGTAGCATAAACTGGAAATATTCAAATAAAGTACCTCAAAGGTGTACTTAAGTACAGTACTTGAGTAAATGTACTCAGTTACTTTCCACCACTGTTTACAGTATAGATGTTTTGTCTTGTATCAGAAACTTTGCCCTGCTTTGCAAGGTGGTCAAACGTCACCTTCTTGAGGATATTAATGATAATAATATCATTGTAATTAACTAATATTATTATAATTATTAATTTTAAGTGTTTTACAGAATAGTATGCTGGTAGTTACATTTTTTGTCGCTTATAAATAAAACTTAAGTCTTTAAGCAAATTATTTAGTTATTTATTTATGCCTATTTAAAACAAAACCAAAAAAATATATAATGTGAAATAAAGTGCAACCTATGAAACATACACTATATGTCTTAAGGAACTGGATGCAATTTACTTTATTTCTTTGTTGGCTTTCCATTAAATTTGATATGAAATATCAATGCAACACTTACTTAATTAAGGTGATAGACAGGTAACATGCATGTATCATTTGGATTGCCATCCAAGTAATTACATTTACGGTAAATTCGGCATTTACAGAACAACTAAAAAAAGCACATATATTGCACATATATATATATATATACACATAGGTCCAGTAAGTTGTCTCACTACCGCCCTCAACTTACTGGAAAGAGAAGAGCAGGCAGTGAAGTCTGTGCTACTTTTGTTTGACGTGTATGCTGACATTGAAGCTAAAAACAGGCATAACTTCCCATAAGGTTCACCGTATGTGTCCTTTCATTTCTTCTTTGTCTGCTCGTTTCACAAAGACGTTTCAACTCATATGTGGGTGGATGGCTACATGCTGCGTTCAGCGTCTCCTCGGAAGTTGCAGTACGCGATTTACAAAAAAAAAAAAAGTTGTAAATACGTTATTAAAGAAAAATGCATGTTTTAAATTTTAATTTAAGGGGGCATTTATGTGATTTAGCAATCATACGGAATGAGAATGCGCCAGCAGAGGAGGAAAATAAGCTTTAAAAATGCAACAATAGAATGTACTTATAGTTATACATGTTAATGCTGCCCACCCCCTTTAAATGTCACACGTAGGTCGGGTGCCAAGAAAAGGAAAATTAAATTTCCCTCTGTTATTTTTCTCTTAGCACCAACTTGGGTGGTTCGTGCAAGGCTCAACTTATAATGTTGCAATATTCCGACAGTCTTGAAAGCCTCATGGCTTCTCGGTTAAATGCACCGACTCTGCTCCTCTGCGGACTGTCACACAAATGTTCAGATGGAGAACAGCTTCTGTCCGCGGGCACTGAACTGCAGTTGTCTTCTCCAGGTTGGTACACCTGTTTTCATGATTCACGAGCTAGTTTTACAGAGTTTTTAAAAAGTACTTTCAACTTTTCCTCGCTTTCAACACTATCTGTAAACTAAACGAACACCTTTCACACGTGATGAAAGTGATGCTGACATAAAAGTGAGCAAAACGTCTGCGTGTCTGTGTGACATGCGAAAGTAACCTCTCGTGTGTATTCAGGCCAAGTGTTTGTTTCTATTTGCCTGTTATGCTACAGATTTATAATAGTCATGACTGGCTTGAATCTCACTGAGTTGACTAGTAAAACCATTAATAATGATTTAAAAAAAAAAAGTGCCCATAGATCCCATATTTAAGTGAAAGTAGCATCACAACATTGTAAAAAAAAATGCAAAATGCACATAAAGTACGCAAAGTACTCATTATGCAGCAGAATGGACTCTGTGTGTGTTATATTATGACATAGTACATTAATGGATTATCACTACTGATGCATTAACATGTAAGCAGCACTTTAATGTTGTAGCTAATTCAAGGGAGGGATTTTTCAAACTACCCTATATGCACTACTGTGTATGTAGTAACTACAATGAAGTATATTTTATGAATTTATTTATGTATCTAGGGCAGCAACTAACAATTATCTTCATTGTTGATTAATCTACTGATTATTTTCATATCAAATAGTCCATAATATGTCAGAAAATGGTGAAAAGGGCCTGTTTCTTTTCTTAAAGATCATGGTGAAAAAAAAAGCTTCAAATCCTCACATTAGAGAAGCTGCAACCAGCATTTATTTGGCATTTTTGCTTAAAAAAAAGACTTATATGCATAACTTGTAGCTGTCAAATAAATGTAGTGGATTTAAATGTATAATATGTCCATCCAGTATGTTATAGTGAACTATAAAGTAGCATACAGTGGAAATACCACTTCAAAATACATTGATTACATCTCGCCACTGCAAATAAACACAACAGACTGTTACAGAAACAATTAAATCTTAACATATTACCTCTTTTCACTGCCCTAAATTTGTTTACCTGTTAAGCTAATTCATTGATGTAAGTTGCGGAGGGTCACATCCTTGTGTTTACTATGTGTTTACCTTTGAATGAGCGACCACTTCAGGGACACTTTGAGTGCTTTGGCTCTTGTCAAAGCCGCAGCTATAGTCAAAGGCTTCTGTCACACACACGGCCCTCCTGTCAATAACAACAAAGATCTCCCCGCCCTCCTCCTCTCTTGGCTACTTCAAAAGGCTCTGGTGCGCGCACACACACACACACACGCACACACACACACACACCCACTCACACACTGAGCTTTGATGGTGCTCGGTACAGACAGTCAGGTGGGAGGCTCGTTTGACTTTGCCCTGCCTCATCAAAGGTTTGTGAAAGGTCTCTGACGTTGGCACACCGGTACGTGACCTTCCTTGTAATGTGTGTGTGTGTATATGTGTGTGTGTGTGTGTGTTTGTAGAGGGGTTTTGGTGGCATTTGAGTACCCATGGGTGGTTGCAGTAAAGTGAATATACCACCTTAGATGGCACCCTGATGCCTGCACACATAAAACAGCACAATAAAGTCTATTTAATCTTTCTGCCGCACTTAAAAAGATAAATAGCAACCGCAAGAACAGAAAATAGAGATATGACTGACTCTTCTTCTTTGGCCTCAATATAAACTAACAAAAAACAAACTCACATGAATAAAAAAAATGAATATGAGAGCTTGTGTTACGTCCTCAGGTGTAGAGAAGCACTTAAGGCTTCATCAGCAGCTGATTTAAAGTGTTTAAAGCTGCTGTTCAGTCCAACAATCAAAGGCGTCCCAATGTAAAGATTAGCAGCTTGTTTTAACAATGACCCCTGTGTTAGTCGTGTCGAAATCCACTTACACCTAGTGTGCGCTTACATTATGAGGAAGAAAGAGGGCATAGACTGTGTAATCCCATTAGGACGTCACCACAGGCCTGATACTTATCATTACATCAGTTCAAAAGCTGCACAACATTCGGCGTCTTTTTCCTTTCACTACTTTTTTTTTCACCTGTTTTGCATTCTGTTCAATTTCATGTTAACTCTTCTTAGCATCACGCATCAGAAACTTCCTGGTTAAATCAAACCTGCAAAAGAAAGCAGATGTAAGTTCATTTAAGGATAATTCAGTTATTTTATAACTTAAATCGTACACACGACCACAGCAACATCGCTAGAGCTGCGACGATTAGATGATTAACTGAGGTGTCGATTGATAGAAGATTATTATTATACTGTTTTGATAATAATTAATCGTTTTGAGTCATTTTTTTAAAGACAAAATGTCTCAAATGTGAATACTTTCTGGTTTCTTTAGTTTTCTATGACAGTAAACTGACTATCTTTGGGTTATGGATGGATTTTTTTTACCATTTTTGGACATTTTACAGACCAAACGACTAACTGATTCATCAAGAAAATGATCAACAGATTAATCGATAGTGAAACTAATCCTCCAAACATCGCTACAACAAAGTCAGACAGAGCAAGAAACACGAGAGGTCGTAAACAAACGGAGAAAACGAAGACAAACAGTAAAATCTTTACATTTTAGTCGTGCTTTATTTAGGTTTTACCTCCAAATAAAGTGAACATCTGGATAAGCTGCTGGTTTGTTTACAACCTGTATGACTGTCGGACTGCTTGTGTTTCTTGTCCTGTCTTGACTTTTTAAGCGACGTTACAGTTTCCACATTATGTCATTATCCAATCATGTCTAAACCTCAGTCCACATCTTTAATATGCAGATTCATATGCAAGGCTTAAGGTCACATGTGTCAGGCTTCGGTATAACCTGCGCTCCCACTTCTGCAAAACATGTGATTGAGCAATTTAATCACAAACGTCAGAATAGGAAGCGTTTTTCTTGAAGATACAATCTGCCAGTTACAGATCATTTAATACAGGAACAAAACAAGAACTAAATCAAGAAGTTGTTAATGTTTTGTGATGATTTTAATGGTTTGTTGACATTGACACAAAATATCGTGTGTGAATTTTTAATGTCAAAGATGATGCTATGCACCTTTAAATCAAGTAATCTGCAGTATTTAGGAAGGTGAGATGATGCTGAAATTGTCTTTTATACAGCAAAAGGGGAAAAAAAACCCACCAATGTATTAATTTAGTATTGATTACCTATTTATTAGCTGCTTTTTACCTTCATGTAGTTGATTCAGCACTAGTCGTTTTTCTTCTACCTGAAATCTCATCACCGTCACAGTGATCGACCTGAATACTGTTAACTTTAGTAATCTTTTCTCTGCTCTCTGCCCACCTTTTTCAAAGAGCAGAAGCATGTTTTGTATTTGATGGTGTTTTTTTTCAAATTCTTGTTTGCAACAGCCCCACCTGTGAAGCTTCAAAAACGAAAAAAAAAAAAAAAATTTAAAACCGCCCAGAGAGAGAGGAAGTGTGGTTACATCGTGACTTAGGCACAGGAAGTTTTACTCATTGTATAACAGGTTCAAACTGCACAAGAGGCTGCAGGTCTGCACATTTTCATAAGTATGAATCTGTGTTGGTAGGAGGGGTGTATGTGTGGGTGTGTGTGGGTGTAAGAGTGTGTGACAATTTTAAAAAAGAAATCAGGATAAGTATCAGTCTGTGTCTATATGTGCACCATTATATTCTGCAGAAGAGACTGATGCTATTTAAATTTAATGATTGAAATATGTATATAAATATGCAGAAAAAGGTGGTAACTACACATCACAATTTAGCATTTATGAGCAGTTTCACATTATATCTGTTTATTTAAATGGGATGTTACTGAGCTTACAGCTGTGTCCCAGTTGTTTACCACAAAGTAACTCTTAATGATGTTTTGGCTATAAATATGTAGGACATTACCAAATGATACTTCAACATGCTAGCAGGCAGACAAAAAAAAAAAAAGCGCTTGATTTCTGATTTCATGATGCATCACACAACAGAAATAGAAGAGCTGCTCACAGCTGGAAAAAGTGAATAAAGTGTGAAGGGTTATACGGCGGCTCCGGCAACAGCTCATAAAACAAAAGAGGAACAAAGATGTTGGAAGTAACTAAGTCGATTTATTCCAATACTGTACTTATATACAGTACAACTTTGGTACTTAACCTGATTTATTTCAATTTTGAGAGACTTAACGCTTAAACTTCTCATTTCAGGGAGAAATAATGTACTTTTTACATCCATCTAATAGTAGTAGGTATGATTTCACCTGCAACAACAAACAATTAGATCATAAAATATTGTTATAGTTTAAACTACCCAACAGCATCATAACATACTGTAGTCAGTCTTAATACATCACATTTACATTCATGCCCCTTCATACAGGCCCACATATACATAAATACACATGTACACATTCCCACATACAGTATATACACACACACACACACACACACACACACACACATATCTGTCCATAGTGTAGAATCTACAGTACCTACAATATTAAAATACTTAGTTAAACACTGAATTTAAATTTTGGATTGGATTTTCTTATGGATCTACAATAACACGCCGAATCTAGTGGAAAACATGTTCAGTTAAATCACTTATTTCCAACATGTTAAATGTTTGTTTTTGTGGTTTTGTTTTCATTTCAAGTTTCGGTTTTCAGCATTCAGAAGTTGACCAATCAGAGCAGAGTGGGCTGATTGGGAGGGGGGTCTTAAATGAACCTGCATGATACATCCCATTTAAAAACCAAGACAAGTTATGTTACATCAATAAATCATTTAAAACAAAATTACAGACTAACCCAGAAATGAATATCTACACCAAAAAAACCTAAATACAACAACACACGTCTAATTAAAGTGTTTTAAAGTGTTAAAGTAAAATTTCATGAATAACCTGTAACCTTGTACTCTTGATGACCTTGGACTGACCTCTAAAAGTAGGACATCAGTATCAGAAAAGGGGGTTTCTGGCTGCATGAAAGAGGTTAACTTTCATCATATGTACCGTCACTTTGGGACTTTTTACTCAGCCTTTAAAGGCTGCAACAGTTCCAGTTTATTGTCATCTGTTTTGGGATAACTGGACTTCTTGTACCTAAGCACTCAATTAAAAAAACACAAAGACGGTAATTTCACCAGAGAGTTTTAGTGTTGGATACCCTTTCACACTGACAAGAATTAAACTGTACAGGTCATAAAGTTGAGAATAATTCTGATCTTAATCTCCGAATTCTGACTTTAATCTCGGAAATTCTGACTTTAATCCCGGAAATTCTGACTTTAAACTCTGAATTCTGACTTTAATCTCGGAAAGTCTGACTTTAATCTCTGAACTATGACTTTATTCTCAGAATTCTGACATTTCTGAAATTAAACTTAATTATCATATAAACTTAGTCATAGTTTTTTTCTCAGAATTCTGACTTTAAATTTAGAACTCAAATACATTTTTAAAATATGGCCCTTATCCTCTTCCGTAATGAATACTCTTTGGAGCACAAAATATTGGTTTAAATGTCTCCTACTGTCTACTTTTCTATGTTTGTCTCTCCACATGACATTACTGACTTGGGGTCATTGAGGGTCACCATAAAAAAGGTGACATGTGCAGGGTTCGACAATGACCATGATGAGTATTGCGGACTAAGGCACATGCGGTCGTTTATTCCTGATCTGCGTTTAGTATTTCAACTCTATTAATAGTCACCTCTCCAGCCACTGGGATTCACACACACACACACAAACGCACAGCAGCGCACACAGCCCTCCGGCAGGACTCAAATATCACATCGACCGTCACTAAGTCGAAGACTCTGCTATCAGGTCTGCTGCAGTAGAAGCGGCAGGAGTTTATTTTTCTGGTTGATCACATAAAGCAAGTTGGAGAGATTTTTTAGATTGTTTTGTTTTTAAAAGATGCTAAAAGCTGAATGTGACAGCTGGTGTTTACAAGTCCCGAAGGTATGGCTGATTTTATTTTTGTTGTGCTGAGGTTCAGAGTCTCCTTCTGTCCCCACAAAATAGACACTTAGCTTAAATTTTTTCTTGTCCAGGGACTCCATACGAGGAGGTTTTTTTGTTGTTGATTTAGTTTTAAACCTTGCCAGCTGGAGCAGACAGAGTTTTGAGTTTGCAAGGAAACTCGCTCTCAGCATGCTCTTGTGGTTATGGTGTCACGGGTGATGAAATATCTCTCTTTTTCTTTATCTCTGTCTCTTCCTCTCACAGGTTGTTTAAGGCGTCAAAGGCGGAAAACAGCAAGCCTCCTCCCCTACTAGCCCTTCTTTCCTCTGGAGGAAAAAGGGGCAGTTGGCGTGTACTGCGGTGGAGGAAAGGAGGTGTTAGCGGTGGTGACAGTGACACCGGGGCTATCTCCGAAAATCTGAGAAATCTCATCTTGTGAATCTACTTCACAAAGAGGCATTATCGGGAGGTTTTCTGGATTTTGTTTGGATATTTGCTCGGGGCTCTGAGAGTGAAAACCTAGAGCCATGTCACCTTTCCTGCGGATTGGTTTCTCCAACTTTGAGATGGATCCGGGTTTGGCCTACCATGAAGAGGTGCTGAACCCCTACTGTGCTGTCTACATGAAGGAGGCCATCGACACAGGTTAGTGATTGTTTGGGTTGGTTAGATTAGTGGTTTTACTGATTAGGGCTGCAGCTAATGATTATATATCAATTCAAAATTTTATCTATAGCATATCAGTAAACAGAGAAAATGCCCATCACAGCTCAAGGTGTCGTCTTTGAATCTCAATATCCTTAAAGATGTTCAGTTTACATTGATATAAAACAGAAAAGAACAACAAATCATCAAATTTGAGAAGCTGCAAACATTGAATGTTTGGTGTTTTCTCTAGCCAACTGACTTTAATGATCAATCAATCAGAATTGTTGGTGACTGACTTTCTGTCGGTCGACTCATCCATTAACTGACTAATTGTTTCCACACAACCAGTGATATCACGAGAGTTAAACCAGTATCTCAGCCTTTGTTGGCCTTTTATTGACAATCACATGTGGTTGTTGGGTTACTGTCATCCAGTTCTAATGTGGTGATAATTGATAACGTGTTTCCAATACATGCTTAGGGCAGAAATGATCAAGACGGTGCTCTGACTGTGTAGGAGAAAACTGAATGAATTAAATGCGGCATCTCTATACTTCAACACCAACACATGTTGATGAATATGTTTCTGTGAATATGTGAGGCGTCTCATGGTTTAAACTATTCAACATTCAATAGAAGGTGAATCAGCAGCTATTTTGGTAATTAATCGTTTGACTCACCTTTCAAGCGAAAACATTCCCAAACATTCATTCATTGGTCTCAGCTTTTAAAATGTGATGTTTTGCTGCTTTTCTTTGTTTTATATTATAGTAAACGTCATATTTTGGGGTTTTGGACTGTTGGTCAGACAAAACAAGCTATTTGAATATGACACATTGGGCTCTGGGAATTCTGATTGTGGTATTTTTCCACAATTTCTATGATCAGTTGTTGGAGAAAATAATCAATAGCTGCTAGTTTAAACTGATGAAGACAAAGAATACCGTTTCATGTGGCAATACGGTTAATTGTAACACTTTGGGCATCAAAATGGACAAACATAAAACAACAAATCCTACTAATTTCTACTTGTTTTAACACACTGATAACACACACACACACACACACACACTTGTAATTCAACCCTAAATTTCAGTTCATGGAAACTTTTACAATTGTTCTTGTGAGCAACATATGATCACTGGGTCTTTCCTAGAAAAAAGAAATTCTTCAGTCACTCAGGAAATGATGCATTGTATGCTCAGTAAAGCAACAACTGGGGGTGTTGGGAATAAATATAGAAATGTAGAAGTACTATCTTTATTTTTGGAGTATGTCTGACAGTATGTCAGTAACAAATGCTAATAAAACAGGGGTTTGCAACAGTTGTGCAACAGCACTCTGCTTTAAATGTTGTCTTAGAATCAGCTATTTTCACTTTCACTTTTAAAGAACTTCAATGCTGATAGTCGTACTGTTGTAGTAGCTGTTCAAATTGGCTCCATACAGCTCAACTATTAGATGTTGAGAAATTCAGTACAGCATATGTGAGTGTTTCCATTACATGTAATTTTTTTTTTTTTTTTTTTTTTTTGAATCAGCCTAAATATCCCTCAGTTTCTGCATTGCGGTTGTTGATTCACGTCCAATGTCACAACTTTGGGCAACTTCCCAGCTTGATAATGGACTCACACCAGATATCTTTGCTCTGCATCTGGCTATCTTTAACCACTGGTGAATATGAGTGCAGGATAGAGATAGAAACAGTGTCACTGTGAGGAAAGAGGGGGGCTCTGATGTTTCTTTTCCTCTTCTGTAAACCACCAGACTGGTGCTATGAGGGAGCAGAATGTGTGTGTTTCAAATTTGTTCGTTGTATTTTACTTTACCTCTGTTAAAAATCTTTTTCAAGCCTGAGTGAGCAACAAAACACTGGAGACATTACTATTATAAGTTGATATGTTCACATTGAAACTGTCTTGATACATACATGCATTAAATGTCTCCAAAAATGAACAATTTTTAAGTGAAAATTTACAAACAACACTATATTTTCCCTCCTTTCTCCTTAATAGCACATAACTGTTCATCACATAAGATAAGCTTTGGTGGTTTCAGTGTTTATGATGGACACAATGCTCAGTGGTACCATGCTGAGCTTGTGAAATTAAGACCTGATGATGAGAATCTCTCAGGCTGGTAAAAACATTTTTAATAAAAAAAAAAAAAGGATATATAACTCCCATCAGGCACTTTGGCTCAGAGGGTCTAATTTCATCTTCAAAGGAAAAGCTGTTTAACAAGGCTTTCCATTACTACATTACATTTGTTTGTAGTAGTCTACAAAGTTGAGTGTTCAGGCTCTTTTGGGGGATTTTTCTTTTCGAGTCTGCCAAGCACAAGTCGTATACAGAACTGCAACATTAAAGGCCCGGTGTCATTTCAGTTTCATGGTTTTCAGAGTCAAGACATCAAACTCAACTTGAAGGAAAGTGAAGTAAACCTGCTTTAAGTGCAAATAATTTTATTTTGTTGTTAATCAGTTGTCTGGTCTACAAAATAATCTAAATTACATACTGGTACTGTATAAAATGGCCAAAATAGCAGCAATGCCCATTATATATTAAGGTATCTAGCAGTTAATGTTTCACCACAGAGATTTTACAAATGTTAGTAATTATAATAGTGATATTTATGACACTCACTAGTCATTTTGCTTCATCACTATCAGCTGTGGGGTCACGTGATGGTTATTTACACATCAATAAAATGTGGAGCATTGCATTGTGGGATTGTTGGCAGAAAGTAGTGTACATGCCATGGGCTTATTTCATGCTGTTAGGAAATTTATGAGGGCATTATACAGTGGATATATTTACACACTCAGCATTCAGACACTCAAATAAAATGGCAGAAAGTAAATGTAACGCACTATATCGTAAATAGAGGGTGATTTCGACACTGCCATAGTCTTTGTTTGGGGAGGCCTTTTTTGTCAAATGTTGGCAAGGCCAATATTTCAGATGGCATTTTCTTATTGCAGAAATCTGTGTTATGTTGGCTGATAAGTAACAAGAAATTGCAGTTTAGAAATATCAAAGATAGTAAACAGATTTTACAGTCACAATTACATGCTGTATTTCGTCCACCAAAGAGCAAGTCTGTTTTTCCAATTGTAAAATGTAACGCTCTGTACATCCTTATCAAATATGTTGATATATCATTATATATCATTTTTCAAACTCTCAAATATTGTTATTGACTTCAAAAATGCAGCATTGGTTGATGTGTGCTAATTGACGGCTTGTTTTCCTGACATCAAGATATCTTCCTGCACCATCAGATAAAAACGCTACATTCATGAAACATAGTGATGGATGGATGCAGCTGTACATTGTTAATTGTACAGACTGTAGACGTACAGTCATAACTTAGACATATTTCCGAGATTGTGATTATGAAAATGCTGCTAGCAACACCTACGGGAGCCACAGGACTGACTGAAAATGACACCTGAGAGATGAAAACTTAGCTTGTTCCTGATGAGTTAGGCCGGGCAAAACAAATAGAAATGAGCTGACATGATACACAAATAATATCAGACTGAACAATGAATAACTCAACTCAGTCCTGATTATCAGGTCACTGTAGCTGAACAAACAGTAACACAATCCTGTACATCAGCTCGTGCACTACAAGTAACGACGAATGTGTTTGTAACTGCTCATGTGTTTAACAGTTTCCTTTTTTTGTTCCTGCTCCCGTGTTGATGGAAAATCTTGTTAGACAGCTTGTCACAGTCAAACAGAGGGCCACTCTTGTTTAAGTTCCACTTTTATAATTGTATTCAAATTAAGCAAAAAAAAAAAAAATGCTGAGTAAAGGTTTTTCCAACTCAAATGCTGCTGATAGGATTGCTTTTTTGTTTAGTAACTGGAGGCAATGTTTATATGTCTATATTTATATCTAAACTGGTTTAAAACTGCAACAACTAATGCAAAAATATCTTTTGATAACATCTTTAGTGCGTAAAAAAGGAAAGAACAGAGACACACACGAGAGTACACCCAACTCTAAATGCCACCTGTGTACTTTTTCACAGAATAACACAGGAACTGAGTACTGAGCACTTGCTAAAACCAAAACATGCCACCTCTAACTCTGCACAACGTAGCTAGGAAACGTCTTAAAAAAAAAAAAACCTCACAAGTCTGGTGTGGCCTGTGCGTCTGGGGAGAAACGGACATATTTTCGTCTGTGGGTGCTTTAATCGGCACATACAGCAGCTGGCAGAGCCGATGGACAGGCAGGCGATGAGCCCATGATGGAGAAGAAGATCACTTTGGGAGTAAAAAGCTTAGTGGGCTTTATTGTTGAAACAGCATGATGGCATGTGGCTGTTATGTAAGTGGATATATGGGATGTTATTGCAGAGACAAATCAGCAGATGTCAATTATGAAAGCCAGGAGGGTTTTTTTTTTTTCTCCTGCTAATGTGACCATGAGATGATAATCATAAAGATCTGCTGGCCAGGTGGTCAAATATTTAGTCTGTATGTTTAAAATCCTGCAATGAATACCTAATGTATTAACAACAACAGATGAGAAAAATATCTAAAGCTTGACCATGAACATGATATACTATTAACATACTTTAACTGAGACGAACGATAGATATCAGCTTCAGATGACAGCTTGGTGCCGTTAAAGAGCATCTAATCCCCTGCGCGGGATACACTATACATTCATCCTATTTGTCCAGATTTATTCCTGGTGTTGGTTTTCCAACACAGGCAGGAAATCTTCTCCATCATCCGGATGTTATTTATCAGGATAAGGCCAGAGATATTGTACATTTTTGTTGGTGTCAACAAATCTCATGAAACCTGTAAAACCATCAATATGACGGTCCGTCTCTCAGTACTTTACAACCTCTCTAACCAGGCCAGCTGTTTCTTTAAAAAACAGGTCATGAATGTATGGTTTCATTTTTACAGAATACCATACCGTAAGCATCTTCTATAAATGACAAATGAGCACTCTTCAGTTCAGATAAAAATGGAAACAGCAGTAGTGGTCTTGGCACTATTTATATACTCCACCAGAAGCTGAGAAGATATTTAATGTGATGACGCAGAGGGTTTCTAGGTATTGAAGTGAAAGTCAAAGTGAAAACTGCCCTGTGTGTGGCTTTAGTTTCATCTTCGCCTGTAGCAAGTAAAGAGCCTGCCAATACACGAGTGTCTTTTCTGATTATTGCATGTGTTTTTCTCTCCAGAGAAAGGCCAAGTGTACAAGCAGAAGAAGCCCACCATGTACCCGCCGTGGAGCACCACGTTCGATGCCCATGTGCACCGTGGTCGTATCATGCACGTGATGGTGAAGGACCGGACGGCGGAGCTTAAGTCCGAAGCCACGGTGGCTCTGGACTCGCTGGCGACACGTTGCAAGAAGGAGAACGGCAAGCTGGAGATCTGGGTTAGTGCAGTACTAACCGGCTGTTTGGATACTTTGGCGATATCCAGATGGTCTGACTCACTTTAAGGTTAAAATGTTTAAAGTGATAATCCTCCTTTTAGCCATTAAAAAGACAGCAGTGTCCCTATTTCTGGTGCTGAGCATCATCACCTGCACCCCGAAGATGATATAACAGGATCTGATGTAGACCAGATATGAGTTTACATCACTGTAAACCAGAATCTTGTGAATTTTTTATGTAATTATTACAATAAAACAGGAGTTATATAATGTGATTGTGAAATAATTACTACATAATCATGAAAAACAAAGTTTGTGATGATGAGATTACAAAATAATTATTTTTTAATCACAACGTTATTATGAAGGATTACAAGAAATTTACATCGGCTATGTAAAGATCAATAATTACAAGACCACAAGTCTTAAAAGTGATTATCAGACCTTCAAACTCATTGTCTTTGGGATTAAATTTGATGTTTTGAATAAAATACATGAAACCCGTGTTAGCTTACAAGTCACCAACAACATTAAGAAAACAAAACCTTCATCTTAAAGTGCACAAGAATGCCTCACTTACATGTTAAGATTGTAAAAATTGGAATATCCTGGTGACCTGCGTAGAGGTTTAACATCCAGACCATATTACAAGTAATCCTCTCTCTATATACTCTAATTTCCTGTTATCTCATTATTGTATGTCATTTAATAGAGGCAACGATGCCCTAAAAAGCATATAAAAGCACTTACAATTTTGTAAATATTTAATAACGGCGGGATGCCAACGGACCCTCCTACAGAGCTTTCAGATCTTGACACATTTTTCATTCCTCCTGAATTAAATCCACATTATATTAAGGTCATGGAGGCTATCACTGCTCATGCTGATTAAACTGTTCTTCCTTAATATATTTCACATTAACATAAAGAGTTTTTTTCCTCTAGAAAGACTTGTCTCTCCTACCAAACAATGGATGAGACAAATCAAATACATACTGGGAGTGAATTTCCTCCCCAGTATGATTTGTATGAGCCAGCCAGTCTGCCGCTCTCCGTCATACTGTGAATGCATCATCATCTTGAACTCACATCCTTCCCTTTTCTTTCTAAATGCTTTTTAAAATGAGTTTCTCAGTAATTTCTTACATCATTCTGCTTTTTATTTATGTCTCAGCTGGACCTGAAGCCACAGGGACGCCTGCTGATGGAGGCCAGATATTACCTGGAGAAAAGCGGTGAGTGGTTTAAACCTTCGTAACTTAACCTGCTGCCAGTTATAGTTATATAAATCCATATTATACTGTGACCAACAGGGCTTCTCAGTTACCAAGAATAAAAAGATCTTTGAAGTGAAAGTCAGAGATAATGATGTGTTACTATGTTGTTAAGATTATTAAAAAATTTATTTAGCTCATCTTTTATATTTCTGCATCTCCAGGAGATTATTTGTCTACCACCAAACCCTGTTTCATTTATTCCAATCTGTTGCTGCCAAAAACGGGAAATTGCATCACTTACTGCGCAACGTAGTATATTTTCTGGCAAAAGTTGTCAAAATCTGCCAGATTATTATGTTACAGAAAGTCATGACAGAGAGCGAAAAAACATTTATATTGTAAGTTTAGCCACTTTCAGTCCTTTCTTCTTCAATTTATTTTCTTTTAATTGCTTTTCTACCTTGTAACGTGGGATATTCTTGGATTTTTTATTATCTTTGGGGTTGAAAAGTTCAAATACTGCATAAAGATGATGAATATAATTATAAAATACTTGCTGTAATTAGTTTCTATCCTAAACTGTTGGTGCAGCCCTTCAAAATCCTGTATTGCTGGCGGCCTTGTTTGTTTTAATGAGCCTTAATCTTCCCTTCCTAATTACATTTTCTTAAACTAAAAATAGGAGTTTTGACCCTCTGCCCCCCTGCTGGTGCTAAGTGCTGCAAGTGGATATGTGAGCGCATTGTGTTAGATCCTTTTCACCGGTGCTTTCCTGACATTAACACCGTGCCAAGGGCCTGGCAAGTCACAGAGAGCTAATAACAAAAAAGTCCTCTCATGTTTCTATAAATACACCTAGTAAATAGGAAATCCCTGCTCAGAACAACAGGTGGTATGGCAACTGGTGCATAGAGACAATTTGATCTGTACAACTTCCTCTTTAACACACACATTATATACTGTATATGAACAACTTATCAATATACATCAAACTGTATTACTCCTTTCTAAAGACTAACTAAAGGAATAGTTTTGTGAAATTTGCTTAATTTATTTTCTCTTCAAGAGTTAGATGAGAAGACTGTTTATGCACAGGTTAAACAAATGAGTAACGACACATTAATTAGGGAGCTTTTGATGCAGGCTTGCTGTTTGCACCTGCATCAAGTCTTTATGCAAAACTAGACTTAACACATCCTGACTCCAGCTCTGTACTTAAAGCACTGACATAAGATTGATATTGATCTTCTCATATCACTAGTTGAAAGAAAGCAATATGTGTATTTCCCAGAATGTTCCTATTCCTATAATTTAATGCAGATGTTACCAACTGGTCAATCAACAAAAAGTTACTTGCCATCAAAAATCATTAAAGTTAAAGCTGCATTTTCTATTGCTATAGTAAACTAGGGCCAGCTATTTACTGGCAACACATTTTTTTTCTTTTTAACACAAACAACTGTCCCATTCCTGCTAGTTGAGATGATATAGATTATCACTTTGATCAAAATGAAACTTCTCGATGTTCAAAAGGTGAGAAATCGAAACTTATGAGTGAAATTCGAACCATCCTCACAGCAGTGAGTGATCACTCTGTCCAGAAAAGGTTGAGCTCATCAGCAAATGTATCTTTTGCATCTATTTTCCTGTTGGTCCTAAAGAGTGTGATGTGTTTTCAGACGCGACAGGGCACACCGAGGGAGACCCGGAGTCCGAACAGGAGAGGGAGGGTCTGTTCGCTCTCCATCACCGACGTGGTGCCATCAAACAGGCCAAAGTTCATGTTGTCAAGTGTCATGAATTCAGTGCAACGTTCTTCCCTCAACCGACCTTCTGCTCTGTGTGCAAAGAGTTTGTCTGGTAAGCAACCGACCGACATATTTTTGAACTGCCATATTAGTCATTTCTTTATGATCATGAGTCATTTCACCTGTTTTTTCTCCACCACAGGGGTCTTAACAAGCAGGGTTATCAGTGCAGACGTAAGTGTCGGATTACTTTCCTGTGAAGTTGTGAATGGCCAAGTTTGATACCATCAAACAACCTCCATCTGTCTCATCCTGTCCTCTTTGTGTCTTTCAGAGTGCAATGCAGCTATCCACAAAAAATGCATAGACAAAGTTATTGCCAAATGCACTGGCTCAGCCATCAATAGCAAAGAAACGATGGTAAGTATTTGCTTCACATTCGTTCTTAGACTCACTGATTCACGTAAAATGCTCTATGACTCTTTCTTCCCAGCAGAGTCAGAAAAATTTAGATGTCGCAACAGTAATACAGTGCTGGAGGTGTAAAAGATTTGTAAACTTGTGGTTATAATGCTTACTAATCAAATAGTCACCTCACACAGAAGTATCATTACGCCAAACATTCTCATCTCGTCTCATTTGCCACTTTTATCTTCTTGCTCGTTTCACTTCCTCCTCAGCCAGATGCCTGCTGAGATCATGTGCATGAAACCATGTTGTAATACATAGCATAAAGTACACACCTGACACCCACTGTTTGGTTCCAGGAAGTGCTTTTACTGCAGTTTACTAAAGCAGGGCTTCCTTGATAAGCTGTGCAACGTGTCTTGTGTGTCTGTTGCAGATCCACAAGGAACGCTTCAAGATTGACATGCCCCACAGGTTCAAAGTCTACAACTACAAAAGCCCCACCTTCTGTGAACACTGTGGGACTCTGCTGTGGGGGCTGGCCAAGCAGGGGCTCAAATGTGAGGGTGAGAGGGGAGAGTTTTACAATTTCTGGGGTTTTATGCATTTTGTGTTTGGAAGACATTTGAGCAAACCAATCAAGGGCTACATAAAAGGCCAATAAAAGATAAACAAGGGGCTTTTTTAACTGTAAAACATGCAAAGATATTCCACAAATATAGACCTGGAAATGTGTATATTGTGTCCCCTTTTAAAGAAGCGAGTGAGTGAAGCACCATAGCCTAAAAGAAACTGTTGCCATGAGGGACAAGCTCTGGATTTTGCTGTCTAAATGCCAGCTCGGCTTATGTGCAAAAAAATAAACACAGCAGATGGCTGCAACCATGTAAAATCACTGGCTCAGAACAGCTACACACAACAAGTATAGTATCAGATATTTTACATATTAGTTAATCGACAATATGACATGATATACTACACCATAAAACAGCTGACACAGCTGCAGATATTGAGACATTTCCGGTGGGCTATCATATTTATTGCATGTGTTAGTCCCTCGACCCAAAACAAACTGCAGCTGCCACAGCTGGAGGCAAATGCAGCATTCCATATCGAATGGATGAAATTTCCGATGCAAGCCCACACACTGATGCAGTCTATGTGTGCGTGAGGCTTTGGGGTCAACATATGTTGTCTGATGTAGTGTTTAGTGTATACTCTATGTGATGAGTACATGCAACAACACAAGGGGAAAATCTCTACAACAAAATCAGAAACAAAGTAATTTCCTTAGTAAAAAAATGAGACAATGCAACGGCCAAATACGAGAATAATATTCTTTATCTTGCTTTATCTTGCATACAAGTGGCTTAACGTCCATTTTTAGAAAGCATTGTTGCCTTATCATGTGTGAAAATATGTAAGTTTACAGTCAGTGGCGTGTTATTACCTGATAAACTATGGTGATTCTGTCTTTTCTATGCAGAATGCGGCATGAACGTCCACCACAAATGTCAGAAGAAAGTAGCCAACCTCTGTGGGGTCAACCAAAAACTGATGGCTGAAGCTTTGGCCATCATCGAGAGCAAACAGCAGGTCCGACAATCAATGTTCTTCACAATAAAAATACTTAAAGCTGTGTAGATTTTTGAGAAAATGTTTTAGTGAAAACTTTTACCTTTGATACTGTACGGTGGAGTGCCTTTCTTTATCAACCCTAACCTTACCTCACCTTGGACTGCTGACACACCTAAAAAACGTTTGGGTAGTATTTACTTACCTTAAACAACACTTAAAATATCTCAATCCAAGCACAAACCCTTTAATATAGCCTAAGGATCTTTTAAATTGAGTCTCTTGAATCAGTCAGTCTGTTTTGGATCCATTTCACCTGTTTTACCCTTTAAATCTGAGTGTCCGTTTCACTTTCATTCTAAACTTACAAGATCTTCTGTTTTCTATTGACAGATTTTGAGTGTGTCAACATGGTTTAAATGCTGTTTTTACAGGCTTTTACACCTGCTTAAAAATCCTTAAGTCCTTTAAAAAATGGTCAACAGAATTTGAACCCCAAAACCTCATAACGTACCTTTGATCTCTAGGCCCGAGGCACCAGAGACAGTGAAATCATTGGTCGAGAAGGTCCAGTAGGTGTTGGCCAGGCAGGGGTGGTTCGAGCTCCGTCTGGGTTAATAATGGGTTTACCAGCAACAGCTACACCTGCACCTGCAAGTAAAGGTACACAACCCCTTAAAATTTGTATTTGTCAACGAGCCAATCTTTTCTTCTTTGTAGTTTTGTAACATCATGCATTTGCTTCTCATTCCTTTGACCTGACCTGCAGATGTGCAAGGTATTTCATGGGAGGGACCAAGAGACAGGTCGGTCACTGGGGCGTTGATGGAGGAAGAGCCTCTGTACGCTGTTCCGAGGAAGGATCACCAACCCAAATTTACCATCGAAGACTTCGCCTTGCATAAGATGCTCGGGAAAGGCAGCTTTGGCAAGGTACTGGAGATGATGAGATTCAAAAAAGCAAAGCAAATAAATAATATGATTAACGATCTTAACTGCAAACTATTTTGGCTTCACACAGTTCTTGCTTTACTGTATTGCCTATTATCAATTGTAAGTTATAAAATGTGTTTATAAGTGTACAAATAAGAAGCACAAATGCAGGGTGTGCCAATTTTGCCAATTCACAGTAAGAGATTTATTGAGTAAATGTGTAAATGTGTGTCTGTCAACATTTAAGATGGAAGAATAGTGACATAAAACCACAAGGTTCCACATGAATATACGAGCAGAATGGTATCGGTTATGGACGAGGGCAAAGAGAAGTGGGATACAGCACTGATGAGAAGGACGAGATGATTCCAGCAGTCATACAAAACCCCTTATAGTCACAATATGTTTCTTAATTCTTGTAGTGAGTGTTAGATAATACCTTTAGAAAAAGAGTTTTTCCTTTGGTTTGTCATCAAAGCATGATATTTTAGTCGTTCTCATAAACATGCAGCCGTCAGCACATTGAGGTTTGTGGTCACACTTGTTCATGCAGCCAGTTTCCACAGAAAACCTGACTTTGTCTCATTTTGATGTCAGTAGTACCAAAGTGCTCGCAAGAGAAACGGCATGAGAGAGGGGGGTGTTAGACATGGGTGGGCAGCACGCAAAAAAAAATAAACTGCTGTTTTTCCAGGTGTTCTTAGCCGAGTTGAAAAAGAGTGGGCAGTTTTTTGCGGTGAAGGCTCTGAAGAAGGACGTGGTTTTGATGGACGATGATGTCGAGTGCACTATGGTGGAGAGGAGGGTCCTCTCTTTGGCCTGGGAAAATCCCTTCCTCACGCACCTTTACTGCACCTTCCAGACCAAGGTTAAAACCAACTTCAATACACATCCGCAGTGTTCACTTCAACCTTCCTTTAGCAAACTCCACTGAACTCTCTGCATTTTTGTGTCCAGGAGAATCT
Source organism: Thunnus thynnus (assembly GCF_963924715.1). NCBI lineage: Eukaryota > Metazoa > Chordata > Actinopteri > Scombriformes > Scombridae > Thunnus > Thunnus thynnus. Next base: position 20,814,998 of record NC_089539.1, on the reverse strand, counting down.
GTTCTTTGTGATGGAGTATCTGAACGGAGGCGATCTCATGTTCCACATCCAGAACTGCCACAAGTTTGACTCGCACAGATCTACGTACGTATCCACAGATTTTTTGAATTATTTGTCCTTATTTGTCCAAGTATTAAATCTAAGAAGGTCATGTCAATACTAAGGCCTCTAGTTTCACAGCGGTACAGGGTGGTGCTTTGCGTTGGGGGAAAACCCAGGGGTGGTATGTGTAAAGCTGGTGGGCAAAGGTGGGGCTAATTCAAAATTAGCCTGACCTTCATCTAAGTTTAACAGACCTTTATCTGAAAAAAATTAGTTTAACATTCAGATCCATCAGCCTCCAGACAAACATACAGTATTTATCTACAGCTCTGACAGAAATCTGAGGCGAAACTCTCGATCTATCGTCTTAAAAAAAGGAAAAGGAAAAAGTTTTCATTACGCCGTCTTAGTATCTCATTTCATTATTTAACCAGTTCCAATTCCATGTACATAAAAACAAGCCTAAAAATGAAATTTGTTATTGATTAAATATTTTTCATGAAGGAATGTTATTCAGCAGGAGTGAATGAAAAGTTTAGACACACAACTGCAGGTTTTTGCTGTTTGGGTATAATACAGTCATGAGTATCATGTTTCCTCTTTTTTTTCATTCAAGTCAGATGAGTCACCGAATAAGCATCTTTGTTGACTCAGTTTCCATATTTGCAGTGCCTTCTGTTACTCTGTTCTTCCATTTTAATTTCCAATACAAGTTAAGAAAAAAGATAATTTAAATAACCAACCAATCTGCTTTCCTCCTTTCCTCAACGTTACTCCCTTGTTGTAGACAATTGGTAAAGACGAAGGAGAGATTAAACAAGCAGGAGGAAAGTAGCAACTTGTTATAAAAATTATGATTACACTGTGTATAAGTGTTACTATTTTATCTAGATCATTATGAATTGCTCCTGTCTTGTACTGCAAATCTGCAACATCAGCAGACTCATCAGCTAAGGTTAAAGGAAGTTCAGCAACATATTTGTTAAGAGGAAGATGTAGAAATTAAAATTCGTTCGAGAAAGGGTGAGGCATGTCATCTGGAGGTCAGTTGGGCAGGATGGCTCCTGGACAGGAGAACTGAAAACAGACATGACGTTATTTAGAAGTCTGTATTTGATAGACTTGTACAATGTAAATGACAGCTGTTGGAATTTGTAACACCCACTTAAGTTGTATAAAACCCTATTATAAGCCCTCCACTGGGAGCCTTTTTCCTTGTAACCTCATCCTGTGTGTTGCACTGCGAAACGCTCCTTCTTGTACAAGAAAATAAATTCTGTTAAATTTTGATACTTCGGCTCCGGTCTCTATTGTTTAATGGTCATTACGAAGAAATTCTTTTAACACATCATCCATTCAATTCATTTTTTTCTTTCTCTCTTCCTCTTTGTGTCTTCCTGCAGCTTCTACGCAGCTGAGATCATCTGTGGGCTTCAGTTCCTGCACTCCAAAGGAATCATTTACAGGTAGAGAGTCTCAGCCTTAAATGAGACACAGGACTTGAATGGGTGGAACACAGAATTGCCAAACTGGAAACAGCTTTCTGTGATTTTCCTCTCTCTTGTGTTTGTCCTCCCGCTCCTCTGTAGGGATCTGAAGCTGGATAATGTGCTGTTGGACTCTGAGGGCCATATAAAGATAGCGGACTTTGGCATGTGTAAGGAGAACATGCAGCTCGACTTGCGGACCTCCACCTTCTGTGGGACACCCGACTACATTGCCCCTGAGGTGACCTACATGTTATAATAGAAACACACATTTCTATTTATACAACATTGTGGATTTAAGGGTAAATCAACACTAAATCAGACAGGGTAGAGAAATGCTGTTGCACTGACGTCTATTGGCCCCAAACAGTGATGTCACAGAAGGTGTTTTACCTTTGACAGATGATGGAAAACACCTGCTGTATGAGCTGCCAATCCTTTTTCTTGTTATGGTCATATGATACTGTAGATATCTGTTGCAGAAAGAAAATACTGACACATTTAACAAGTTTATAATGTTTAACTCAAGTTATAGCCTTTGGAAAGTTGTATGTAATAACTTGGCACAATAGACTTGTTCCTCAGCAGATATTTCATAATGTCATGGCAGGAAAAGAACAGGTGTAAATAATAACATTAATGGTGGCTCCAGTGCTCCAGTAAGCCATGCCAATGAGCCATCATGGACAGTACACGGGATATAAAGGAATGCAATCATCATTAATGTTATTAATAACACCTTTCTGCCCTTCATGTCAAATAGTCTGCCGTAGCAGAAGTATAGCAGGACCCTGGTGAGAACTGACAACAGCAATCTCTTGCCAATAATCAGATCACAGTGCATCAAGAACATGTGTGGAACGTTAAATATGCGGTTTTTATTGTTTGTGTTCATTATAAACAAAAAAAACCCACATAATCTCCTGTACAGCACTACAGTATCACATCTGTAAAAAGTGCATCATAGATCAGAATACTGTGGAAATGTGTACGTTTTCACTTCCTGCAGAAGTTAACTATAACACTAGTGGCCTAAAATTTAAATTGTGACATTTTACAACAAACAAAGCCATTACATAAGTTTTGTTAAATAAAACCAGGAACAGGTACTTTGTAAATTAAGTTAAAGTTGAGGTTTGTGGTTCGATCACTGAGTCCTCCTGGCCACATATCAAAATGGCCTTGAGCAAGACACTGAACCCCAAATAGCTCCTGATTGGTGTATATGTCAGGGAAAAACAGTGCAAGTTGCAGTAGATAAAAGTTAAATGGTTGTAATGTCCTTTAATGCAATGTTATGTTGGCATTAATCTCAAACTACTGTAGAGCTGAGGCTGATGGGACTTCAGTAATTCATTTTAGAGGTAGTTATTAATCACACTCCATAGATATGTTGAGATATTTCAATTTGGACTAAAGTGTTGGACCAGTAGACCCTTTTCATGGCAGACATTTTGTCTTGTGTAACTGATACCATTAACAATGGTTTCATTCCATTAATTAGACCAGTAAGCCATGTACTGTAAGTCATGCACAATACCAGCTTTGGAACTGACACACCTATAGCGAGCACAGCTATCATTAACGTGCTTTTCTGGCTTTGACAAGTCAACCTGTCTGCCATGAAAAGGGTCTGTTGTCTCCCTAAACTCAAGCTGCTAGCATGGCTGAAACTGATCTAACAGGTTATAGATACCTTCAGGAAAGAAAAATATATTAGTTCTATATCTAACATCTATCTATTGTTTGTTAGATCCTTCTGGGTCAGAAGTACAACAGCTCAGTGGACTGGTGGTCGTTCGGAGTGCTGCTGTACGAGATGCTGATCGGCCAGTCTCCGTTCCACGGCCGAGATGAAGAGGAGCTGTTTCAGTCCATACGAACCGACAACCCTGTTTATCCTCGCTGGCTGACCAAAGACGCCAAGGACATTCTGGTCAAGGTTGGTGGTTGGTTAGTGTGTTTAGATGGTTGACTGCTCAGCGGTATTAGAGGTACTAAATTCATTAATCCCTCCACGAGGTAATCTATAATTCAGTTTTTTGGGAATAACCTAACCGGTCAGTTAAACGCTGTTCTAGTGATGATTGTTTTTGTAGGCACACATGCACAAGTTTTTGATTGTTGATAAATCAAGAAAATTAGCTTTGTGACAAACTCTTGTTCAACATGATCATGTCCACAAACACACTTTTTTATTATTTGAGGACAATATATGCAATCAAGAAATGTATCTAAAAAATTTCAACAGCTGTCATTTACATTGTACAAAGAAATAGGGACTTTGAAGTATATACGGAATTTTTAATCAATAAACATGGCAAATTAAATGAATAAAACTGAGAAGGGAAGGGAACCCATGGTTTAAAATTGCTTGTTGACTTCTGTGATTTTGCATCGTCAAACTGTAACTCCATAACCACCATGAGCCACAGAATTCACTCAAACATCAACTAAAACAGAAAATGAAAAAGGAAAAAGTTGTTCGTAGCGGCTACATTTTCTAATCGGCAGCTGGGCTCTGAAACTGCACTAATAATGGGGTCAAATTTAAAAAGAAACCACACTTCAACCAACTAAGACATTTAGATGAAACACCAAAAGGTGAATGTTTATTGCTTTTAACTGGTGACTTTCACTGCATATGTAAAGCTGTCACGTACAGTATGTAACCTTGGTTCTGGTTTTTTTTTTTGTGCTGCAGCTGTTTGTTAGAGAGCCTGAGGAACGACTAGGAGTGAGGGGAAACATCAGGCAGCACGGTTTCTTCAGCAGCACCGACTGGAACGCCCTGGAACAACGGCAGGTGGTGCCGCCCTTCAGGCCAACTTTAGTAAGTACAGCAGGGTCTGTGTGCAGGCTACAGATACACAAGACAAACCCTCTCTCAGTCATGCCTACCCTATCCTTCATCCTAACAATAAAGTTCTAAAAAGGGATTTTCTTCAAGTGATTATGCAAGCTGCAAATATTTAGATCTACTTAAGAATAAAACATATTTGGGTAGGAGCACATCCTGGACTCAGAAATCAGTTTGTTTGAGGCGCTCTTTGGATAGGGATAAATATAGACACAAAAATACAAGAAAACTCCAAGGCACTCTCTTTTAGAACAATTAAAATGCCTTTATTGTCATGGCATGGTCATCTAGACTTTTAAAACAAAGCTCTTACGCATTTCAGCACTGAGCCTTCGTCAGGGAGTCAGGTTTGACTATATGATATATATAAAAGTCTAGATGACCATGCCATGACAATAAAGGCATTTTAATTGTTCTAAAAGAGAGTGCCTTGGAGTTTTCTTGCATTTTTATGCAATAAAGAGTAATAGAAACTGCAGGACCAGCTTCTTCATATTTCAGCCACCAACTTTTACAGGTCTCTGCTACACTAGAGAGCCAGAGGAAACTAATTATTTAATGAAACTAATGTAATGTATAGATGCCATTTACAGTATTTTAAGTGGGAAGCCGCAATGAATTACCAAGAAAAACTCTTTTGATAATGCAATCCTGTTGTGCCCTCTTCAGAGGATTCACACTTGATAAAAAACATAATATGCATCTTCTGCCAATTTACTGGAGAATTTTTTTCTAGAATTTGGATAGAATGAACATGTTGAACTGTAGATAACTGCTCTTGTAAAGGATAATAAGAAGGAGACAGTAGAAACAGGTCTGAGACTGAAGTAAAGCGAACTATAACTGAAGTTGTTTTGAGTTACTACAGTTCTATCTAGAAAGTAAAATATTCAACCTACTCATGCTTGAATATTTAAATTCACTACGCAAGTGAATGTTTCCACAAAATCATTTCACTTGACTAATCATGATAGTTGAGCCTTTCATCTCATTATAAACAAGTGAAAATGTCAAGTTGACTTCTTGGTATTGCCACAAAATTATCTTTTATGATGGAGTTAAAGTAGGGCTACAAAACACTAGGGCTGTAACTAACAATTATTTTATTACTGATAAATCTCCTGATTATTTTCTCAGTTAATCGAATAGTCGTTTGGTTTATAAAATCTCAGACAAAGGTGAAAAATGTGGATGACTGTTTCCAAAAGCCCAAGGTGACGTCCTCAAATGTCTTGGTCCTGACAAACAGTCCACAACCCAAAGATATTTTGTCATAGAAGACAAAATAAAGCAGAAAATATTCAAATTTGAGAAGCTGGAATCACGAATTTGGACATATTCACTCAAAGGATTAACTGATTATCAAAATAGATGGTGATTAATTTCCTGTTGATCGATTAATCGTTGCAGATCTACAACACGCAATCTCCAAGAAGGGTTGCAACAGCTTGTGAGACTTATAGATCAGTGTTGTGTTGCAGCATTGCAGTAATAATTTAAACATTTTCTCTTCCATCCTTGCAGACGTCGCCCAGTGACTGCAGCAACTTCGATAAGGAGTTCATCAATGAGAAGCCCCGGCTATCGTGTGCCGACCGGACGCTCATCAACAGCGTCGACCAGACGATGTTCAGAAACTTCTCCTTCGTTAACCCGGGAATGGCTCGCGTCACAGGACGCTGACCACCTGAACAACAACCTACTACCTACAAACAAGCCGCCCAGTCACAACCAGCACTTACTGTAACTAAACAAACTACAGAGACTTTAAACCGTGAATGTCGCAACAAATTCAACTGTATCCATAACTTTATAATAACCACTAAGGGGGTGTCCTGGGTGTAAGACACATACTGTATAAAGTAACTGTGATGGGATTTTTATCGCATGCATTTCCTGGCTCTCTACATTTTCAACTTTTAAGTAAAACACAAAAATATTCACAAACATTTTTAAAAAAACAGCCAGCAACAAAACAGAAACAAAAAACCTCTAAGCTAAAGCAAAAAAAGATGAATACTCACCTAAAATCTATTATGATGTCTCACAGATTATCTAGTAAGAGGCAAAATGTTTCTAATTTTGTGTAATTCAGACAATTCTCTCGGTTGAAAAGCTTGTAATTACTCATAGAATTGCCCCTTAAAGTATTCAACCCCGTTAACTTGACTTTGTGCTTATCAGGATGTGTTTGTTATAGAAAATGTGCTTGTAATGAATTTATGGTGCCTCATAATACTTTATGAAGTTGACTTCTTCTTAGTAAAGCAAACACTGGTTTTACCTAAAGCCAAATTAGATGTGTTGTCCTGTTTTTGGGTTTTTTTTTTCTTCTCCTATTCCACAGTATATTGAGTCTTTTACCTCCACTTTGGGTACAGATGTTAAAAATGTATTTCTTTTAATGTAAATAACTGTAATCTGTTGATATATTGTACTGTTTGAATAGATCTATTAATGTGTAGCAAAAGGTCAATTACAGGGTTTTTGTTTACGTGCGTTTCTTACTGTACCTCAGGAGTTTTATTGACAATGTCATTTGGATCAGGTACTTAGATCCCTGCAAACTGTAAGTTTTATTGTTCTCTTCATTGTGAATCGTGTACAATAAAATAAGTGGGTTTTTGTACAGAGTTGTCAATGTTTGTATCATTGAGGGATGGATTTCTGAGTAACACAAAACTTGTTCATGTGTAGTATTAGTCACCAGAGGTACTGAGAGAGTGAAGGTGGAGGCGTAGACCGAGAACCAAACCAGCTCAGTTTTTCCACTTACTGCCCTTTGCAATATGTTTTTTCCAAAGTTGATGAAATTGAAATGAAAAAGAAATGAATAAAACATCTCAAGCTGTTTTGTTAGGTAAGAAAAAATACTGAACTTTTTACAACAGTCAGCATAATCATGATACCAAATATCATGGTATCATCCGGAAATGGAGAGTATATAAATTAAACCAGATGGGAATGTATGTTTTTCACAGTGAATTAATGCTTTAATCGAGGTACTTTATCAACTGAATGCAATAATCCTGTAAATCCAATACTGCCATAAAGCAGTCCTGCTCATTATTCTGCAACATTGCCCATGAATGGCAAATACAACTACAGATACTGTACCTAAGACATACAGTAGCTTTCTAAATATGGAAAGTCACTACAATTAACACTTCTGTATCATGTCATGTATTTACTGTCATGCCGCCCAACCTCATGAAACTCTTAACACATATATTGAACTATTATTCAGGCTACAATCACTCATGAACTGTACTGACTGCAGCTGCAACTATTAGTTGTTCTGTAAAAAATAATCAACTATTTTGATTCCTGCTTCTAAAATGTGAATATTTGCTGGTTTCTTTAGTCTTCTATGACAGTAAACTGAATATCTTTGGGTTTTGGACTGTTGGTGACAAAAGAAAACATTTGAATTTTAGGCTTAGGCTATGGGAAACACCTTTCTTTATTTGGGGAAGTTTCACTGAGAGGAAGCCTCTCTTTTGCAGGAACGCCCTAATCACATTCACACGACTACACGCATGCACACCTAGAAGCTGCCCAGTGCAACCATAGTCTGGTGGTGGTAATGAGGGAGGGGGAAGTGCTGCTTTTTCACTTTCTCCACCTAGATTTATCATGCCGGTCCGGGGATTGAACCAACGACATTCCAGTCGCAAGCTTGTTTCTCTAACCTTTATGCCACCACTGCCCCTTTAGACCAAACAACTAATCGATTAATCAAGAGAATGATCAACAAATTAATCAATCATGAAATAATCTTAGCTGCAGCCCTAATACTGACTAATAAAATGAAACAAATACTGAATTGAACAGAGAAAGAGAGGTGACTTTACATGACAAATACAGGGAATAGAAACTATTTACTTTAAATCTTATACAAACACAACTTCAGCCATGCCATTTTTAGTTGTTAACGATGTTTGTGCAACATTTTTTGTTGTTTCTTTATAGTAAAAGAAACCTCAGGAGAGCACTTCCAAGTAATTGTGTGCTACTCAAGCTTCTATAAAAGCAAGGTTGAAGAGTATTTTTGATGAAATGCCAAATTAATTCTGTAGGGCCAATGCCACTGCTTCCTGCCTATCTGTGAGGGAACACAATTAATAGTGAAAAAGGCTTGCATAATATGTTGGTTACACTAGCAATTTCTAGTCCAGAATACCATACCATTAATTGAACAGATAAAAGTTTGTTCCGAGTATATTTTTTATTTGGACTGTGACAGTGCCCTCAGTTGACATGTTCCTAGTAATCAAGTATAATTTGGTATCATTTCCCTTTAACATGACCTCACTCACTCATAGCTACATCCCACACACGCATATTAAAAGGAACTGCTATTTCATGTGAAACTAGCAAGTTGATCTCATAGACATAACATTTTCATGGTGGTTTGATGAGTAACAGTATAATACAAAGTGCAGCAAACACACAACCACAGATCTGTTAGAGAATCAAAACCAGGGGTCAACCAGCTCTGAACTGCTGGCAGTGGAAACCAATTAAAACTGCAATACATGTCTTTTTTTCAGCGCATTTCCATTTTCCAATACAAAATGACAAAATGAGAATAAACATAGGACAATAAACCTGAACAATCATCTTGCTACTTAACATAAAACGGTGGCAACAAACATTTTCATAAGGTTGTATTAAATAATTGTGACAGGTGTAAAAACTAGAACACAAAATAATCCATGTGTCCCCACAAGATTACAGTATTGGGTGCTCCATGCTAAGACTTTAATTTACACAATCCCCATTCAGAGCAATAGCAGGTTAAACACAAACATTAGCATGGTGCCTACTTAGTTGAGCAGTAACATTAGCCATCTCTACACATTGGTAAAACTTATTTCCAACTATGGCTGCAACCAACAATTATTTTCATTATCAGGTAATCTGTCAATTATTCTCTCAATTAAACAATTATTTGTTTGGACTAGAAAATGTCAAAGAAAATTATGAAAAATGTCAATCACTGTTTCCCAAAGCCCAAGACAAAACTATCTTCTTTTGTCCCAACCAACAGTCCACAACCCAAAAACAATCAGTTTACTATCATATAAGACTAAAGAAACCAGAAAATATTCACATTTGAAAAGCTGGAATCAGAGAATTTGGAAATTTTCTCAAAAAATGATATCAAAGCAATCAATCAATTATCAAAATAGTTGGTGATTAATTTTCTGTTAATTGACTAACTGCTGCAGCTCTATTTCCAACCACATTAAGCTAGTTGCATTAACGTTAATGTAGATCAAAAATGACAAGTTAGCTCCTCTGTAGCCTTAAGACTGGCTAACTTATCTTGATAAAGGGTGAGCTCCCCTGCAGTTTACACACTCCATTTTACTTAATAACATCAAGATAAATCTCCTGTACAATATTTGGAAACTCACAGTATAGTTCAGCCCCAATTTGTGCCTCTTATGTAATGTTATTCACCGTTTCCAACCGTTGAGTTATATTTGCAGTCACATAATGCTAACGCTAGCTAAGCTAATTTTCTCAAAGACATAACAGACACAAACTCGAGCTCGACTAACAACACTTACCGTTGTTTTGATGCTATTTCCAAATTTCTCAAAGACTCTTCTAGCCAGTCTGCTCTGCAATAAAGACGTTTAGCTCAACATCATAACTATAGTTACGATTTCCGTTTATTAAATTAACAAAGATGGCTACCGGAAGTGACATTTTGCTTCGCTCTTCCTATTTTTTTTTATTTTCCGAAGCTTCTTCTTTATCATTTTGCATTATGAGAGAAAAAATCTAAACGTTAATATTTTAATTGTATATAAATACTGTAAATTAAGTATCAGTGTGCAATATAATGTATATTTGTATATATCTTAATTTGTCTCTCTTATCTTTCTCCTCTCCTTTTTTAATGAATTTACAATTTTAAATAATTGTAAATATTTTATTATATGCTCTATTTGGAACTTGAGCTTGAAGAAGCCAAATTTCACCGCTTTAATATCTTAAAAGACCTGTCTGTAGAATTTAGTGGCATCTAGCTGAACAGACTTAGCACAAATGAAATACAATATCCATAAGTATGTTTTGATTAGTGTATAATCCCATGAAAATAAGAATTTTCTAGTTTAAGGGTTTTCATTACCTTAGAATGAGCCCTTCATATCTACATTGAAAGCAGGTCCTGCGTTTCACCGCCATGTTTCTACAGTAGCCCAGAATGGACAAACCAAACACTGGCTCTAGAGAGGGGCTTTTTCATGTTTTTCGTAAGTTTTGCGGCCACCGTAGTTTCTCCTACATGCTTGAAAGGAGAGGGGGAGGGAGAGGGGTATTCAGTTGGTTGCAATCTGCAACCTCACCACTAGATGCCACTAATTCTTATATACTGGCCCTTTAAATCTCGAATGTTCATGTATTTTCTTACCCAGTTTTGGTGATTTTTAAATTTTTTTTGTATGTTTTTTTGGCCTTTTTGCCATTATTCAGAAATAGTGGAGATGGACAAGAATTATAGGAAGAAATACTATCTTTGTTTGGCTCAATAATAACAGCTGCACCTCTGAAAATATGCTAAATGGTCTTTTTTACACAGCCCTGAAATTTTGTATTCCAGCTGTATAGAAGAGTTTTGAGGACTCTGGAAATGGCTTGTGTTGTCAAACAACCTGCAGGGTTTTTCAATGTTTCACTTGTATTTTCAAGGATTCTTTTTTTGATGTTATGTGAGTTAAATGTAATAATCAAGCAGAAACAATGAGGCACAAACTTTGGCTAAATGGTCAGATATGTCTTTACATGTTTAAAAATGATCATAAAGCTTGCTTTCTGAGAAGTTTTATCTTTCTCTTTGCTACATCTGTGCCGGAAGCAGGATGTTGAGCTGCAGCTGCTACATGTTTTCACTGAGAGGTTGTTGTTGTTTCTTCAGGCTATGACATGACTGACCATACAGCCAAATGAGAATCAGCAGCTGAGTAGTAAATTTCCCAGGAGTAAAAAACACTGTTGTACTAATTATAAATGCTGGGAATCAACCTTAAATAAGTTCTCAGATGGGAATTTAAAAAAAAAAAAAATTATCCTTCATAGTGCTGTGCAGGTCTATTTTATGCAAAAACAGCTACTAATATGTGACCGTAATTTTCTAAGTTTGCCTTTCACATAACACATTGAAGCTTTGATTTGGAGCTCTATGGCAACCCATAAATTCCAGTAATGTTTCACAATGTAAACCTTGTTTTTGTTTAAATTTCATGTACACAGTATTCACAACCAAATGGTCAAAAACACAAAGATCCACATTCCCATTCACACATCCTTCATTATTTATCGAGATATTACATTCCTCGTGTTCAACAGTAAAGCTGCAAACAAAGATTTCACATACAGATTTTTTTTTACCCCTTAGAGAAAACAAAAACATTTTAAGTGCTTCAGGACATAGGTTTTAAGATGGGGCCAGTTTTCTCGGCACACACTACGCTCATTTGCAGTTCTTAGATATCTCTTGTTTCTTGTGTTATTTTCTTAAATACTTGGCATAGAAATGGCTATTGTGTTGGCTATTGTGTAATCTCATATAGGAATGTTACTTCATTATGTGGATAAATATGGTCCTTCAGTCCAGATGGAGGCATTTGTCCAGACCAGAATCTCTTCATGTTTCAGTTCTCTTATTCATCACAAACCACAATAGAAGAGATGTAGATGCTGAACACATATGCAGCATAACTTAGTGCCTCAACCAAGACACTTTGTAGAGAGTCTGTAAAATACGGTTCAGCTTCACATCTGAGGTCTTAATTTTTTATAATAGATCCATTATGGTCAAGAAGGACCTGCATAGGCCACTATAAAGGGCTTGATACTGCAATAATCCATTATTCTTGTGTCCAAGTCCTCCGTTACAGTGAAATATTACCCATGCAGCTGAAACACCAAACTAAACAAACCATTTCCTTTGATAGAAACGCCTTGTTAATGATCATCATCATGTCTTTAATGGCTTGTGAATTTCAGGATGACCGTGTCTCAGATGAATCACAATCTTAACATCCAAACCATGATAGCCAAGAAATTTCTCTACACGTCTGAACTTTACATTTCTAGAACTTTCAATCTACTTCAAATACTATACAAGTTATTTCCTCAATATGCAGGAGGCAACACGGTGTAATTACAGAATGATTTTTCATATCATGTAACATCTTTGTGTTTCCAGCAGCAGTTTTTATCGCCTCCCAGTGGTGCCGGCAGCACTACTACGATTGAGGTTACGGCTCAGCTGGGGGAAGTGTACTGTGGGTGTTCTGGATGTGGGGCCGTAGAGACCGAGGTTTCTGGCTGCCGCTGATTTCCTGGGCTGCTTTACAGAAGGGAACGGGGAGTAGATCTGCTGTTTAGGCGTGGAGGTGGTGGTGGACGGGAACACCGGTGTGGACGGGGAGGAGGAGATACGAGATCCAGAAGATGATGCAACAGAGGAGAGTGAGGCTGTGGAGGGGGAGGAAGTTTTGTAAAATGTGGAGGAGGTGGGGGTGGATAGATTGGACAAACCATTCACTGATAGGGATGATGTGAGGCGAGATGTGGAGCTTGGGGTAGGAGTGGAGGGTGGTGTGGGGGAGGAGGTGCAGGACAGATCAACAGAAGCTGATGTAGGGACCGGGGAGGGGGACAGACTCGGAGTGGAAGGTGAGGAAGAGGGGATGCAGGAGCTGGAGGAGGGGTGAGGTGAAGGCAGAGTGACAGAGGGTAACTGTCTGTCAGAGCCGGTGCTTCTTTCTGACCCGGAGGAGTCAGACTCTTTGTGTCTGTTTGAGGACGGTGGTGGAGGGAGAAGAGGGACAATGGGTGCAGGCTTAGACTCTGGTGGTGTGGGTTGTGTATCTGGATTTGTGTTGCTCGGGGAGGTCAGGTTTGCTTCGTCCTCGAGATCCAGTGAGCCCAGTCGTTCCACCACATTTCCCACTTCTTCTTCTGTAACATCTTCAACCTGTGAAGCCTCTTCACATACTGACTCTGTACCAGAGGGATCAGGAGATGGAGATACAGAGGAGTCACTCCCTTCTTTATCTTTCTGCTCCTCATCATCTCCCTCCTCTTCCTCCATCTTCCTGTTTTCTTCACCCACTGATCCTTTTTCTCCTTCCTCCTCCTCCTCCTCCTCTTCCCTTTCCTCTGAATCTCCAAATCCCAGCTGTGCTCGGGCCCTGGCCACATTCCTCCGATGAACCCGGACATGAGCACGCCAGGGTGAACCCGTGCCTCCTCCAGAGCTCCCTGGAGATCCACTACTGTTGGAGGCCAATGAGCCACAGCGCTGCCTGCCTGGGGAGCCATGAGACTGGGATAGAGAAGTAAGTTGGGCCCCTGGTAGTGTGGATGTGCTAGTGGATGTTGGCCTGGAGCCCCAGGGACCTCCACGTGGTTTCCGACCCAGAAGGAGATGGTTGATCACTGAACTGGAAGGATTGAGTTGGGAGGCTAGGACACGGGTTGCAGGGCATTTGTCTGGAGGAAAGGTCAGAGGTCAGAGGAGAGACATGAAAACATGTTAAAACATGCTCACAAATGGTGCTTCTGTAAGTCCAGGTTGCAGCTGAGAACAAATAGCATCTAAGCATATAACAATGAGGCCAAAGAGATATTTGAGATAGTTGTTTTATAAGAGTAGGTGACCTTATGAGCTAAATGTGTGACCATTTCAAATTTTATTCAAGTGAGTCCTCCAGTGAGATAGATTAAAAACTGTAGTTACTGCAACACAATGAACCATGTTTTAGCCATGCTGTATCTTGAAAAGAGCTCAGGTAATGTAAATAAATTATCTGTAATCTATAAAATGCCAAACCTAAGCTACTAAAGCTCAAAGTGGTGCCTTAAAATGACATGTCTGACTAACTAACAAAAACCAAAAGTATTTATTTACAACTAGAAGAGTGCATTCAGTAGAGTGCAGATCTCTTCCAGGTGTGTCTTGGGGCATGTACAGTATAGTCTTAGTTTTCTTTATAGTATAATGGTATTGTAACCGAGCGTCCTCCTGGGTTTGTCTAACTGTATAAACTTAATAAGGTAACAACCTCCCTCTACCCTCCCAGCTCCCTTACAGTCAACATGGCAGCAAAGTTAACAAAAACAGGGATTTATTCATCTCCTATCATGCCTAACTTCTATGGATGTCAGTTTTTGAGCCACAGCAAAGGCCAAAATGTGGCCTACAACAGACTAGCGGCCAGTTAAGAGGAGTGAGGAGTCAGCAGTCAATGACGGTATAAAATGCATTATAAAATTCAACAATTGTGAATCACTGCAACCACAAGAGGTCCTTGAGCATACAGTCATACATGTGCAAGAAATATTAGGCTGATGGGTCCTATAATATATGAGATTAGCTGCAGACAGATGCACACATGGACACATAGACAGAATAAGATAATATCACATTTGAGAAGCCATAACCAATAAATAATTGGTATTTTACTTGATCTAAACAATGTACAGTATGAGAAATTAATCTATACTTCAAAAATTTCAGATTACTTTTCCGTTGAGTGACAAATGGATTAACTTTATCAGCACTCAATTTATCACAGAAATTGCCAAAAGCTGAGCACCTCCAGCGAACACCAGAGGGCGTCCAGAGTTCTGGTTTAACCTCTGAAGGATTTATTCATCAAGCCTCTCACAGAATGAGACAGCATTTGGACTACCAACTACTGCATAATAATTTCCCTGCTCTGACAAATATTATATAATATATACAGTAGTGGTATTTTGGCCTTTCCCCAATGTCATGGAACCATGTTAATGTAAACATGTCTTTATGAAAGCTGATTAATGGGTTTAGAGAGTATGTTTATATGGTGATTAGTGTGGATAGAGAATGTGTACAGATGTTTGAATCTGAAAGGGAAAAACCATCAAATCGCACTCTAATACTGTTACACAAGCCTCACAAATCATATATTAGCATGAAATAGGAGGAGCAACAAACAGATAGAATTAGAGGATGCAAATGAAGGTTAGTGATGGGACAAATCAGAGAAAACCTCAAACATTTAGCCAAAGAAACACGACTCATTTGCAAAGTTGAGACCAGCTGGAGACACCTGTCACTGTATATATTATCAACACTGTGATACCTCATTGCAGTTAAGCATAGACTATAGGTGCATTAAAACATATAGGCAATTGTCAATATCATTGTAAAAATCATGATAAAAATGTAAATGTTGAATACCTTATAGGTACTACAATTTTCTGTCGTTATTAAGTAAAAATTAGTAAAAATGTGGATTTATGCACCTGATTGATTTATCATTTGCTTACTTTCCATCACAAAGCACTTAAAACGAAAAGCTATTTTTTGTCTTTCACAAAAGCATCAAGTACATTTACAGTTTTTATCTTATGTACTGCAGTGAAAGGTGTCTCCAACAAGATATTTAGAATTTAGCTGACTTTAACTTTGCATATACCAGCTGCACCAGAACAAAACCATCACCAGATGTCCCAGCTACAGTATTCTTTATACCATACATATTGTTTCTTGTTAAAAAGATAAAATTAAGGCAGAACCCGTTTCAAAAATGTTCTCAAAATGCCAGTCAGAGGCTGCAGTACTTCACTCATTTTTGTAACTGTGTAAGAGAGATAATGGTATCTAAACATTTCTACTTTTTAAGTGTAGGCTTGATCTGTTTGCTGAGAACAACACTGCAGCTGCCTTTGCTGTTTTACTAAATGAATCATGTATACACCCTCCAGCATTTTGAGAGCATGATATTCATTCAAACTAGGACAACCATAATGTATTTATAGTTTATATTTCTAAAATCTGGAAAGGAGTCAACATTTTTGAGCCAGCAGTTCCCTCGCCAGATTTCCAATGCTTTTCCCCCCCAAAAGGGTTTTTAAATTTATCAAGGAAATGCTCTAAATGCTTAAATTGGTTTGTTATAAGCATGAGAGAGGTTGTCTTTTTATGATATAAAATACATCTGTTTCAATTTCAACAATGACTTCTTAAGCTGTACAATGTTAGTTACAGTATGTGCTTATATTAACTGTATGTGTGGTCAAAAAGGATGTTTTTGATTGCAACAAAGGTTATTTTCTTAATTTATCATGAACCCCATGCAAATATTCAGTTGGAAATCTGGCTTGGGAACCCGTGTTAGACGCAAGTTACAGCTTATTGTACAAAAAGATGTTACAATAAGACTTTTGTTCAAGCACCAATGAATCATTAGAGACCCTCAAATCAGAGCACCCAGTTTTAAATAGCCTGTAGGTTTGACACCAGTACCGTCAGTTCGATGGTCGGAACCATCGCTGTGTTTGTTGGGAAGCTCCTGAAGAACCCCTGGACTTGTAGCCACTTCAGGTCCAGGTCCTAGGAGTCACATATTGACGTCAAACATCTTGTGTATGTGTGTCTGTCCCTCTTCTTCTACAGTTCTCACCTTGTCTTCACAGCTTTGTCATTGCTTTGTTTCTGTTTGCTCCGCTGCTTCTTAAGGAACGGTCCACTGTTTTATTTACAGAAAAAGCACGGCCGCAATGGCTTTTTGGCTTTTAATACAGATTTGAATATAAACTGCCAACGCCAGCAAACAGTATACCAGTAAAATCAAAGTATAATCAAATGGAAGCAAGTGGGAGCTCACACAACACAGCCTGTGTTCTTCATTCTGTAAATTAATGATCTATTCTCTATATGTTTTCTGTTTTAAAGTTATTTCTATTAATGGAGTTTAGACAATACGGTTTTCTGAAAGACAATATCTCTAAATTAAATATAATGTTGTTTCTAACCTAAGAATTTTGTATAGTTATGAACAATCAATCTTTGTGGCTGCTGCCTAATGTTAGAAAAAGTAGTAGCAGTTGTTTGAAAAATGAAATAGTGTCCCTATTTCCTGTAAAGCTACTTTGAAAACTTGTTTTAAATATTAATATAAAGCTATTCTTAATGTTATTATTCCTAATATTAATCTCCTCCCACCTGTGCGTATGTAGAGTTGCATAGCCTGTTGCTGCTGCCGCCTCTTGATGCGTGCGTATTGCTTCTTCAGGGCGCAAATGTCGGTGCTCATTCTCTCCATCATCATGCTGTTGATGGCTGCTTGATGCTCCGCCTTGGCACCTCCTCCCCCTCCTCCTCCTCCTCCTCCACCACCTCCTCCTCCACTTCCTCCTCCACCACCTCCGGCTCCCACCGCTCCTGGGCTCAGCTCTGCGATGTTCCCCTGATCTGCTCGCTGGTCTGGAGGTAGAAAGAAGGAACACGGGTCTAAGATCTCCATTATGATCTTGGATGTTTTCCACAACAAATATACAGTAAGATCAGAGGAAATACAAGATAGTAAAGACAATGTATTTACGTATTAAAGCATAAAAACAGTTGAGAATAGCAGTATGGGTAAAGAGAAATACAGCAACACGTAAGACTCTTGGATCATGTTTTTACCTTTTGGTACATTTCATTATTATTTTCTTTATTCCAACATTAAATCATTGTTCTGCTTCCCTTATCTTTTTTTGCTTTTTCATTTTTACTTGATCCATAGCTGCGATGTTTACATTTAAAACATAGAGAGGAAAAATCAAGTGATTCAAAGGATTAGACTCATGGGCTTTGGTTCAAAAAAGGACAACAACCCCCAGCATGAAACACATATCTGACAAAATCCAGTGTGACATTTTTGGGTCTTCGTAAGCTCCTTTTCTTACTCGTTTGCTCACCCAGTTTTTGCTTTCATCTCCTTGAACCGAAATCAGCTGACACACTCAAGACACTAAGTGCCACGTAAACAAGCTTCTTGATACTATGTAAAGAAAACGATAAAAGAATTGTGGAAGTCTGTATTTTGGTTTAGAAACATGAATATTACCTGGAATACATGCTGTACATGACTAGACATGACTGACAGCACAGCCTCTAAGTTATAATTTTTTAAAGACGTTGGCTCTGAATGAAACCAGTCCAGCAGACTGTTAATTGCATTATCTACATTATGCTTTTACACAAAAGTGGCCTTTGAAGATAAGATAAAACACTGACTTTGCTGCCAACATACAGCAAATTTTATTTAGATTTGTTTATCTTCACTTAAGTTAATTTGTTTTCTCTTTGGCTTTCCTGAAAAACGAGTTGGGGTTATGTTATTTTTCCATCATCTTCCTGCTTTTGTGTCGCAAACCAAATACAATGAAATGCCCCGTAGATGCCCCGTGGCAGCTGGTGGTCTAGTTTGTTTACTGTAATTATACTGGTGTCTCAGAAGGACTGTGGTAATGATTTATTGATGTTCATGTGCCACCCACAGCTCTTAAGAATGAGCGATGTTTCGCTTTTGAACCGGGTCAAGTCGGCTGTAATGAGATCTACTTATGAGGTTAAACAGAGCGCTCAGTTCTATCTGGAGTCATTTTTTAAAATCTCTCTCCGAAGTGCGGCGACAAGTATTTCAGATCTTAACCAGCAGTTTTTAACTAAATCCCTCAGGCTGCTTGCAGTTTGTTTTTTTTTTAAATGTTTGGAAGAGTCATTAAAGGAGGAGGAAGTAGGGATTTGTCTGGAGGAAACAGATCAGAGACAGTTTGTACTTAAGAGTCAAATTGAGGGCAGAACACAAGGATTTGAGGCAGCAGTTCTGACTGAAGCCACTTGGCTGCTGGCCCTTGTACCCTCTCCAGTGGCTGCCGCTGAAATCCTGTGTGGCTTTACGGATGGCTGCACTGACCTTTGAGATGTTTCTGGTATCTCTGCAGCTCGGGGGCCAGCAAGCCACCCAGCGGTCCGAGACAGCCGAGCGCCGTCACCACAGAGTCTTCATCATCCATGTCGGCATCGTCATCGCTCTCCCAGCTGCCCAGACCACCACTGAAACAAGACAGGGACATCATCATCATCATCACTTACAGTACATATATGTATACTGAACGCTGCAGTACTGCCAATGAAATTTATGGGACCAACCTTCCATTGGATTTGACTGAGGTAGGGAACGGAGTGATGTTGTAGGTGTATTTCTCTCTCAGCTCGGCCAGTTGGGGAAAAGGAAACACCGCCATGGAGTAAACCTCCTGACAGACAGAGAGGAGGGACGAGAGCAAAATGATGTTAATACCGAAATTTAAGAATGGTTAAAAGTAGGTTTTGTTTCTACACTCATCTCACCTGCATGAGTTCAGTAGGATCAATGAGGTTGTGCTCCAGCATCTCCTGAGTGAGACATCCCATCGTGCTGTAAAAGTCATCGGCTGTCTGACAATACTCAATCCTCCTGGATGGAGACGGAGGAGGAAGGCAGGCACCGGGTAAAAGAAATCCACACAGAAGAGGAAGAAAATAAAAAAGCACAATATAGATATTCACATTTAGTTTGCAAATAATGTAACATGAAGATTTCTGATGATATATAATTTGATAATACACACCAGTACTTTTTGTAGAATTGATAGAACATTTCCATAAAGCTCTCTAGCATGTACTGTTTTAGTATTAGTAGTAGCTAGAGTAGTTGTCGTAGTATTGGTGATGTATACATTTAAGTAGTTACAATTAAAAGTAACTGAAGCAACAATTTCATCATTGCTCTGGGTTTCAGTGGGGAGTTTATAGTTACTACAAGGAATTTTGTGTTGATTTTAGCAGCTGCTGTGGACAAAAGCGGTAGTGTTTTCCTGGATTGAAGGCTGCATTTCCCACCAGCACCAGGGCCTTGTGTCGTAAAGATTTTGGCTAGTATGTGTATTTATTTTGGAAGCGAGTGAAAGAAAGATGCTACTTATTTTTAATACTATTTTTCTTTTTTTTTTTAAAAACACAGCTGTTTGCAGGATGCATAGCAATCATGTAATGTTTCTATTTGTGGCTATGTAAGATTAATAATTGTAATATGACGACGGTGAGGCAAGATAACCTTTGTTTTTGTACCGTTCATACACCTGTAAGGTCGCATTCACACCAAATCCAGCAATGCGGCACCTTCCTGCAGGGTTGTGCGAAGATGTGGGCGTGTTTATTTGTGCTTTAGAGCGTAACCATTGTGAAACAAGAAGAAAATACATTATTACTCAGATTCATTGCTTTTTTCTCACTACACTGCTGCTTGTTCTCTCGTGCTCTCAGCTCGCTTGCAGACTCTCTTTCTCTTTTTCTCTCATCTTTTTTAAAAGTGTGTCAGGAACCAGACAACAAGTCTAACGTTACTTTTAATGTCTTTGTATTCCCTCATGCTACAATGCTACATCTCATGTAAACAAAGGCTCTTCCAGTCTGCGTGCTGTAAATTGTTTCGTCTGATTTCGCAGAGAATCCGTTCCAGTGGCAGACATTTAAAATAACTATATAGGAATAGTCAATCTTCTTACTGACGGTCTTGTTTGCTCATGTAGGTCACAAAGAGGCATCACCAGTTAAAAGTTCCTTGTAGTAACTTTAAGTGTGTTAGTTTTATATAGAACACTGAATGCTACAACACTAACAGTGAGATTGTTTTTCAAAATCCCTACACACACGTCAACTCCTAATCTATGTAAACAACGGTCTACTCACTCTCCCAGTCTCTCCCAGATGGCGAGGGCGGCCCGAAACAGCACCTCTGACCCCTCAAAGAAAACCGAGTCCCAGATCTTCAGCACGGTGGCCGCCGGCAGGCAGGTGGCGAACATGGTCAGAAACCACTGCATAGTGAAGACGTTGGTCAGCGGAGGCTCATAGCTGCCTGTGAGAAGCAGACACACGTTATTTGTAATATTAGAATAAGGGAAACGGAGACATAATCACGCAATAAGTTTGTTTAATATGCAGATAATTTTAGAAATAATGCTATTTTCTTAAATTTCTAACAATATTTTCATCAGCATAATTTAACAGTTGGAGCAGCATCTTTCATACCAGGTTGCATTTTTGTAAACACTAAATCTTTCACAGGGATTCATACCTCCAGCCTCTCTGTTGGCAGCTTTCTGAAGGTGGTGGAGGTGCTGGGACAGTCTGGGCAGCTTCAGACGCAGCAGATCTCTGAACACTGCCATGTCCACTGATAGAGAAAGAGACATTTTAAAGTAAAAACTGGGATGGTGGTTAGAGATTCAACAGAATTCTTCTCATTATGTGACTGTAATTAACCCTAATTGTAAATGTTTGAAGGTCTGTCACCTCCAAGATAATTCATGTGTCCTATCAGATCTCTCATTCATGTATCTGGACTAGATCTTTTACAACAAATGGACAACAACTTTTGTGCTTTTTTGTACAAAATTGTGAAACTTGTGGGTCAGTTCTGGGTTGAAGCTGTCTTTTTCTTTTTCAGGATAGTCTTCAATTACAAGACAGATCCGCTTGTGTGCGTCTTTGTGTTTACCTGACAATGCTCGAAGGTTGTTGGCAAAATAACTCTCGGGCAGCACTTTGTCAATCAAATAGATCATCACCTGAATACAGAAGAGCGGATAAAGCTCAGTTTCAGCACAATGAAAGGCATAAATTAGCACAGAAACATATAAAAATGATATAAAACTCCCCCCTTTTCATATTGTATGTACCCAATTTTAAGCATGTTGTCATATTTTTATAAATCTGTATTCAATCTCTCTCCATCATAGAATATTAATATTACTACTGTGTGTGTTTACCTTTAGTGCATCGCTTTCATTGCCCTCTGTAACTTCCAGTATGAGTGCAGCCAGTACGTTAAATCCTTGGCAGTAGCCGACAGCTTTATTCCAGCGGGCGTATGCAAGCAGCACCCTCTTCAACACCACCCTGTCCTGCTCCCCCTCCTGGCCACAGTAAGAACTGCAGCCCGTCCTGTGTAGATCCTAGGATGGAGTAGGAAGTACAGTGTGGATTTTATTCCAAGTCAGTGCCATACCTGGATAAATGGTTTATCATTTGATGCATTTAGGAAAGAGACGGAGACTGGAGGGCAATTGGATTTTGCTGTGTAAATGGAAACAGGTATACTTTTCCCTGGAAGTCCCTGAGTCATAGAGAAATAAAAAAGAGCTCTGGTGTTTCCATGATGCAGTCACCCAGCGCTCTGACGCACAGTCATAAGTAAACATCCTCCACCGGACACTAATCTTAACGGTCACATCAAATGCAAGCATGGCAGCTTTAGAGGCACATGCTGTACTCTATTAGGAGAATATGTTCAAATATACTCAGGAGGAAAACATCAGCTGTTCAATCTGCAATATCTTTTTGTGGGAGTTTTCTACCTCAAAGTAACAAAAACAGACACACTGGCAAATAATCTACACTCACACACATACAAGCTTTTTTCCCAAACTTTCACATGCATCTAAATCAGCAAGATAGTAAGTTAGTAGTAAGATGATAAAAATGGTCGAAATACTGTTCCCAAGATCGAGAATTCACTCTTTCACACTCAAACAAAAAATCTCTGACTCTAAACATCAATCAACTGTCATCAAATGACAATTCTTCTGATGTTTGATCTTTACTTATCTTAAAATCTGCATAAAGAAGAAAGTATTTAACCTCTTAAAGCATAACTTTTCACAGCCATAGTGGAGGTATTATACACTGTAAATGGCATTTATGTCTATAAGAATATGTAAAGTGGTTCTACTGCTAAACTTTGATCAGTTTTGAGAAAAGTGTGTAAATATTTTATCATTTAACCAGTTTCAATGGAGAAATTTAGTGTCCCTTGACGGCCTAAAAGACCTTGAACACAATTCTGTCTGAAAACACTGAATACAGTGTTTATTTTGTATGAAAGTGGTTAAAATCTTGTATGTTGGATATCCACTGCTTTCAAAAGGACTATGCATGACACTAATGATTGTAAGCAATATCCTTCTAAATGGGCTGCAGTATTATTTCTGATGGAAACCTACATGTTTGGAGTAATGGCGTGTTTTTGCGACCCTGAACAGTCTCTGCATATTGCTTCAGTGGCCATCATGCTGTTTCTGTCTCTTATAGCTGCGTTTTTTATCTACATGCTATGTAAAAATGCTGAGGCTTCAGCACTGGGCAGCATATCGCTGACTCAGGATGCTCACTTTAAGAAAAAAACAAAACCAATGCCCACAAACTCCCCCCCCACATATAAATACAATCTGTTTACCTTTACGATTTGGATGCCAAGAGAGTCATCGTCTGGGTTGCTCCGCTCGTTAAAAGCAAAGCGAAGCGTCTTCTCCCAGTCGATAGAGATACTGTGGAGGTACTGGTCTGCTAGTGTCAGCCATACCTGCAGAAACAGTAACAGATACACAAAGAACTGCATTAATGCTTAAATTGTAGAGACGTTTACAACACCTGTCCCAACTGAGCTGTACAAGCCAATGTTTAAACTTTCCTCTTTTACTGTTGAGAATATTCTCAGGTTTCTCTTTCCTGCAGCACTTGTACAAGAGACGCTTTGTTCCGAGTGATTCATTTTGTTTTGCAAGTTCACAGAAGAGACAAAATTTCATTGTTCATCTCCTCTGACAAGATGAATGTAATCACTTCCATTTCCCCCGCTCTTTTGTCCCGAGAGATAGAGTTAAGATGTGTGATGAATGGAGCGTTGTAGACAAACTGCCTCTGCATATTGTTCTTTTAGACTACGCCGTCTCTCTCAAGACTGTAAAACTATAAAACAATGCTTACAGGTTGACAATAACAAAGAAAACAGGCTTTCCTTGTAATAGAACAACTGGGTCATCAGTTGATTTCACTAAATGCTAAGTGGGTTCATAACAGACACAAATAGAGAAGAGAAATACAAAAGCACTTAGTTGTCAATGCATCTTTTTATATGGAAGATATTTAAGGCCCAAACAAAAGGGACAATCAAAGGTTGTGGCTCATAGTTCACAAAAGTTCAAATGCAACAATTACAAGGCTGCATTGGGAAGTTAAATCTAGTGGTTCAAAATAATCTGTGTATCTCAGTCAGTACAGCAAAGCACTTTATTACCAGCACTGTGAAAAAGACATTATTGTCCCACCAACACAATATATGTTATGGTTGGCTGAAGTCACATACCCTCTTTCTCCATTCTTTTGGGATCCCAGTAGGAAGCCTGGCCACTGCTTTAAGGGCGTCGTACCACTGCATGAAAGAAAACACACACACAGTTTAATTTACACCTTTAATTAACCAGATTACATCTTCTGAGGCTGTGGATGTCTTGTAAAACAGTGACCTGGCAATACAACATTAATAAATCTAGAGTCAGTATTGCCACATTCACTCACACACACTTAAACATTAGAAACCGCTAAAACCAGTAAAACTACAGTGTAAAGTAGCTTACGATTTGGGTCTCCACCAGTGATGATTCCTATCCTGAATCAATAGGTTGCAGCATATTTTCAGAGTGCTCACCTGTTGGAATCCATTCTTTCCCAGCGATGGTTCGATGGTAAACTTCAGCCGTGTGTCAACGCCTGCAAACCAACAGAGACTCTTGGTTAGACGATACAGTCAGTCTCGAATCAGACCTGGATTTCCAAAGTTACTGAACTGGTCATCCTGATGTTTGAGGTCATATATAAAATGATTTAACACGACATTTACCATATTTTTCTTTGACGTACAACAGGTCAACCTAGCTTAAACTAATGCAACAGCAATAAATCCTACCTTAATAAACATTTTTAAGGAACTTTTTTTGTTTTGTTTGTTCAAATTTATGTTTACTTTTGAGGCTATTATTTGGGGTTATTAGTGGTTTGTGGTGCTGTTGAATTATATAAATGGGATCATATATCTCTCTCTCTCTTTACACAACTGGGCGTAACTGTGAAGCAATAACAACAAGGCATCTTAACGTTGGAATATATGCAGAATATATTGTGATATTGTCATAACTGTTAACATAAAAAAGCTGGAAAGAGTTAATCAGGTTTCAGGAGGTTCAGTCCGTTCTCAAAACAGAATCAGTAAGCTTTAGCTGATCAAATATTATGATTGACTCAAGTAGCAACCATCAAAGACTAAATGCAACAGAAGGAAATCTATGACCCCAAATTAATTATTTACCATTGATAATTATATGAGGTGAACAAAAACCACAGAACCACAAAGTAATCAAAAGACTCTTAAATTTTAGGACACATCCAGAGTCCAGAAGACTTAATTTGTATATAAAATGGCATCAAGCAACTTTATCTAACCAAATATTATGAAAGAAATCAGGGCTGCAACTAAGCTAATTTAATTTTCTCAATTAATTGAATAATAGTTTGGTTTATAAAACATCAGGAACAACGTCCATCCCAGTAAGAGATCCCTTCCCAACATGCTTCTAATGGAAGAGATGGGGAATGAATTCCACAGTCCTCGTTTAACACAAACAAGTTAATCTGTGGCTAATATCAGGTTTCAGCAAACTTAGTTAAATCAAGTCTTTTTAGTATAAAATTACATCTTTGTGTTTCCTGATTGAACTGTGGTTGAGGAATAGTAACACAAAATGTGAATTTCATACTAAAATACGGTAACTTTGGTAGATACTCACTTGATTTGGCTTTGGTTTAGCTTAAGATTAATTTTGGATTATATTTACAAAAAATGAGGACAGTGGATTTTGACCCAGATCTCTTACTGTACATGTAAAATACACCAAGCATCACTAAATGGTCCGTATGAACAGGAAGAACAATCAAAAAAACGGTGTCACTGTTCATATGGGCACCTTATTACGTAACCCCATAACTACTGTAATAACTAGATGCTTCTCAAAACGATAAATATGGAGACTAAACTTTTCTATAAATGAAAAGATCAGTAAACTGGCTTCACATACTCAAAATCCGACATTTAAAAATCCAGTTTACATCCACCACAATAAAAAACCTTTACAGAGCTTCTTATACAATTTATTTCCAGGAGAAATATTTAAAAAACACATGATTTAAGACTATTGTTTTAATATTTGGACATAAACAGGAAGTCGGAGCTTCACGGAAGAGTCGCTGTCCATCCTTGTGGTGCTGAAACCGCGTTTCGCTGAAAATCTCTCGGTAAAATCTCTCTGAAACACACACACATCTATATATATATACACACACACACAAACGTCTTCGGAGAATATTTAGCACAGTAGCTTTAGCCTCCCCCGAAGACCAAACGGAAATGAAATTCTGATCTGAAGTTAAGAGGGAAGGTCCTGACATGTTTCGGCTCAGAGCCAAACAGACCCGACCGCTTCTCTCTCTATCCAGCGGCGTCTCTGGAGGATTTGTCGGTCTCTTAAACGGCAGGGGGGATCAAGATAAAAAAAGTAATTTTCTCTCTGAAATAAAAGTAATTACAGACAAAATAGATGTTTAACCTGACTGGTCCGCCTCTGTTGTTTTGTCCTGCGCCATCGTGGATGAGCGCTGCTTTTCCTCCCAGAGCTTTGAGAAGAGGATTAACACGGAAAAACCCTCCTACTTCCCTGTCACAGATTACTGCAACACGGGTGACATGAAATGTGTGTCGGCAACACCCCTGGAGTCCGGAGGCTACTCATAATAAGATACATTATTTCTCCAGAGAGAAAATGCTGGGGGAGAGAGGGAGGAGAGAGGAAAGAAAGAAAGAAAGACAAGGAAGAAGGAAGCTAGAGGAAGGAAAGAAGGGAGTCTACGTGTTAAATTAGAAATGGGAGAGTTTGGAGAGGCAATAAACCCAATAGTGCTTTTTCTCTTCCAGAGGCTGTAGGTCAAATATCATGAAATCCTTCAGTTTTAAAAGCAGGGCAATTAACTTGTTCTCTCCACCACATATAAACAAGATTATAGCTTAGCTGGATGTTCATGGAGTAGTTTAAGCAGCATTCAGCAGCAGAGGAACACCATAATAACACACTTAAACAGTTAAACATCAGTAAATATGAACCAAGCTTTCTGTGCTTTATCCTCTGTCTGGAGTTTTCATCTATTTACTCATAAACTCTTTATTTGCAGCTTTGTTGTTTGGTAATCTAAAGCTATGACTGTTCAAGTGTATGTACAGTTCAGCCATTTAACCTGGAAGCTGATCAAATATGGAAGCAAAGCAAGGACAGGTGAAAACATCAGCACAGAGGCCAACAAACAGCACTGATTGGTCTGTAAAAACCATAATTACCATATGAGACTTCTACTACAACAGCAGCACACATAAAAACCTCCAACCGACATCCAGCCTACATATTAAGTGCAACAGGGTGTCCTAAAAATGTCTGCGGAAGAAGTGAAGTAATGAATGATGACTGACAAGATGTTATATGGCAAGTATGATACAATTTTAGAGCCCTACACGCCCCCATGGTTTGATTCTGGACTGTATGTGAAGGTCAGGTTGGTTATTTTAGGGCCAGTATTCCCGCTGGTGACTTATGTACAGTTCAGTTCAGATGAAACCTTGAGGATCCTTGTGGGGGAAACTGGATCCCTGCTTAGCAACAGCCAATAATAATGAGACGCACAGCACAAGAAAGTCATTTTTCAATTGCTTATATGCTTATGTTATTATTTCACCATAATATACTCATCTCTCAGCTTATATTAGGCCAAAATTACATAAAAATACTCTTGGTGTGTGTGCTGATATCCAAAGTATGAGTTGATATATGATCCATCATTTGGATAATACAATATAAATATTGTAATGATCTAATCAGTTTAAATGTGATCATTACAGGCCAATTTAAATTGGAAGATGAAAAAAATGTACAACAAGCAGGCTGGCTTAAGCAGAAGGAAAATTAAAGCATTATCGATTAATCTGCCAATTATTTTGTTGGTAAATCGATTAGTGTATGTAATAAATACTTGGTAATGTCTTTATTTTAATTGTTTTGTCTGACTAAGAGTCTTAAATGTTAAAGTATTCAATTAACTGTCATATATGACAAAGGAAAACAGTAAATTGTCACATTTGAGAAGGTGGAACCTCAAATATTTGGCATTTTTTGCTTGAAAAATAACAGAAACAATTGATTATTAAAATAGCTGCTGTTTAATTTTCTATCAATTGACTAATCAACTAATCTTTGCAACTCTAGAAAGTATAAAGAACAGTATATGTGCCTCCTATAAAGCCACAGACTTACATATAGCCCAAATAACCTATTAGCTCTCCTAATGTCAGGCTAGCACTTTGTTTGCATATATCTCAGCCTCTATGATGCGGCGCCTTTTCCCTGCAGATCTATTTAAAAATATCTCATCGGGTCACCTGGCTCTAAGGTGCAGAGCAGCCGGGGTGCGCTCCTGGATATCCCGTTCCGTTTCTTCAGGACGTTGCTGATGATGTTACCGACCCCTCCCGATGCCTGCTGCCGCTGCTTCAAGCCCGCCCTCGGCCTCCTGCCGGCGGCGGGGAGCCGCTCCTGCCTCATGGAGAATCAAACCGTTCAACCCGATCAATCACCTCATCGTTTGGTCCCGTTGTCTTCCTTTACGTCTCCTTTGGAAACAGCGAATGCATCCCGACGACCAGAGACGCAGCTGCTCGTCTCTTCTCCGATATGTTAAAAAATTAATCGATTAAACTGATTTATGTGTTTCAAATCTTCCGGTGGAGGCTTGTGTTGTCCGATTTATCTCAAGAAACGGCATCCATCATTCAAAGCGATTCAAATATCTGCACTAATTATGATGTAGAAAACGTCCCAAAATAAGCTGATTAATTGAAGTGGAAATAACGTTTCTCTGCTGCTTGTGGCCGGTTGTGCAGCTGATGCTGAACACCTCCTCATCCTCCTCCGGTTTGGCGTCAGCAGGAGGAGGTGCAAGGATGGAGGGATGCGGTAGGATGGAGAGGCACGTGGGGAGGAGATAGAGATGGATGAGGTAATGGTGGTGGAGATGACATGAGAGGGAGCAGGGGTGGATTTTTTTTGTTCCCTTAACCTACCGAGCGGCTAATAAAACAATTAGTGCGTAAATAGGCTGCTGTATATGTGCTTTATGAAAATCACACTGACTGAATGGACTTAACAGATCCACACATTTTCAAACAAGTTACTGACTATAATCTGCTCAGAATACATTCAAGTTCTGCATCATAGTCTTCCTCTCTGTTTAAAGGTGTGCTGACTGTTGACAGCAGAGGTGTAGACGAGTGGAAATGATGCAAATACTGCAGCAAATCACTGCAGGGAAAATGTTTTATTTCAAAAACAGCTTGTAACGACCTAAACAGGATTCTACATCCAGGCGAGCTCTGTGAGGTTGTTCTGTACAGCAGAGTGTCCTAACATTTCCTAATTAGCTCTAATCATAAAGTACAGCTGAGGCTGACAGGAAGTCATCAGTTTGCAGGTATTTGGTTATAAACCAAAGCAAGTTTTAGATGAAAGGTTAGGGCTGCAACTAACAATTATTTTCATTATCGATTCACCTTCTAAATAATTTCTTAATTAATTGATTGTTTGTTTTGACAATTAAATGTCCAAAAATACTGAAAAATCCCCATCATGATCTCCCACATCCCAGGGTGATGTCTTTAAATGTCTTATTTGTACGACCAAAAGTCCCAAAACCCAAAGATAATCAGTTTATTGTCACAGAAGACAACAAAAACCATAAAATCATCACATTTGAGAAGCTGGAACTAGCAAATGTTTGGCATTTTAGCTTAAAAAATTCTTGATCGACTAATCCTTGCAGCTCTCAGACAGTAAATGCTTTTACAATTCATCCATAAATATCTGTATCTATCCAAAAAGTTAGAAGTAAACATATTTAAATTTTTTTTTAAAAATGGCATGAAAGGAAAAGTTGGTGGATTACCAAAGTAAGGGAACAATGAGATGTCGAGATATTTCACTGAATGAATGAAAACTTTGATCTGATGGTTGCCAGAAGGAAAGTCAGAGAATTACCAAAGTCATTACAATTTATCCTACAGGGACCATGAACATTTGTACAAAACTTGACAGAAATCCATCCATCATTCATCAAAACGTTTCAGTCCAGACCAAAGTCGAGGACTGATCCTTAGAGCCGTGAAACCAGCACGGCTAAAACAGAACAGCGTGACAAATCATAATGTGGCGAAAAAAATATGAATCAAAATGTTCATATTTGGTGTGTATAGTAAGTAAATACAGAGCTGCAAATGACTGGCTAGGTGTGAGTTTTACACACTGAATTATTGAATTTTAGGGGAAGTTAAACCTTATTTAACTTATGATGAAGTGCATTCAGGTAAAATCAATTATCAATCATAAAAGGAGCAGAAGTAACGATTATAAACTTTGACATTACTGAGGTATTAGTACTTGATACCTTTAAGGTATCAACTGAAATAAGCCAGTATCAAGCAGAATCGAAACTTGTCCAGTCAAACATTACCTGCATTTGATCATTTTTGCACCCAGATCTAGAAAAAAAAAAGACTGTGTGATTTTTTGCTTGCAGCCAATCGCTGCAAGCGTTCTTCAATTTAATGTGACGTGTGATTGGCCCACTACTGCAGCAGCTACAACCCACACAGACTGTGGTGATAATACTTCATTGTACAGTTTCATACAGTTATTTAACAAATATTTCAATAATTTGAACCCTTTCAAAATGTATTTGTATAAAAATCATTTGGATGGGGAGGAGTGGCGGCATTTTACACAACTGAATGCTTCCAATCACATGATGGTATCGAATGACGTACTGGTACTCGTATCACTTTAAGGGTACTGGTATTGTAATTTGTTAAACAATACCCAGCAGATTGAGGTGGAAAAGCAGCACAACTTATATTAGGAAGAAGAAAAAAGAAAAGAACTCAAATTAAACCCATCATCTCAAAATCATACGAACTAAGATTTTGCACTAAATAACCGTTTTGCATATTTTAATGTTAGAAATTGAATAACTGAAATCTTCACCTCACTGCCATGAGTCACACTCTCTTCAGGGCATAAACAGGGTGACGCATCTTTAACAGTGTTAAATGCAAACAACTCTTTATTTAGTTTCAATAACTCATCCTGGGATTCAAACTAATACTCTTACCTTGAGAACAGAGTACACACTTCCTCAAACCTGTGAGTTATTCATTACATACAAGCCTGCAAACTACTAACTACTACTAAGCCTGTAAGATGATGATGATAAATGATGATGAGGATGTAAAATGCAGTGTAAATGAAAAAGGAAACACTGATTTTGTAGGATCACCTGCTCAAACCGGCTGCAGAGGAACACACAATAATCAAGGAAATGACGTTTGCGAAATCTAAATCAATGATGCATGACATTATGATTCAGTCTTACAGGTACAGTAAGTGCTTCCTGAATGGAAAACACATCCAGTCTTAATGACGTTTTGAATCGATATCAGCAAACAGCCTCGATGATAACAATAAAATAAAAAAAAAAGGTTTTGATGATCGTGTTCCTCAACCAGTAAAACATCACGATAAAATTATTTGACACTAGATGTTTGAGCTTGTTTCTTTCACTTTGGGCTACAGAGATCTGTTGTTGTAGCTGCAACACCTTTAATAGACAAAGAGGTCAATAAAAGATCAAGATACTGAATGAAACCTTAAAGAAATAGCTCCAAGTCAGTCTTAACACAATACTCTCGTGTAGATTGGAACAGATTTTGCTAACTGTAATCAACAATCCTCATTCGGTGTAAAAATGGCTTCTTACGCTCAGCTGAAGATAATATGAGTCTCAAGAAGTCTGAGTTAAATTAAATTAACAAAATATCCTTCAAAATTTACATTTGTTTTAGTACAAATCGTCCAGGGAAACATAAAGAAAGAATTTCATACTAAAAAGATTGTAACTTTGGCAGATACTTATTGAATTTGTTTAACTTTCTGAAGCTTCGTATTATCTTCAGCTCACCTTAAGAAGTATTTTTACACAGAATGAGGACTGTAGATTTTGTCCTCCATCTCTTTCAATGTACATCTGGGCAAGTTCGTATTGTTTTAAGATATGTAAACATCCTTTAAGTGATATTTTCCATCTAATTTGGCTAACACTTTGTCCAGAGAGAGTCCTTTTTCTGAGAAATTCTACCCTCAGGAGTTTAAATGTAATTGTAACATTAAATATTGAGTAATTCTCCCAAAATGATTCATTTCTTTTGGCTAAATAAAGACATCATTCATGCATTGTGGTCTTTTTGTAAAGTCAAAATCATGATGTGAAATTGTTGACATCACTCAACTCTACAGTAACATTGTGTTTATAATGGCAGCAGCTTAGCTAATCAGAATTATTGATCAATATCAGTAGCCAGGTGGAGATTGTTGTAATACTAAATTACAGTGACAGAAAGTTTGGTCTTAGTGGTCGTGTTGGTTCTGCAGGACTGTACTCATGTTCACTGCTGACTAACTGATAATCCAGTATCAGTTACAGTATAAGATACTGGCTATACTGGGAATAATGGCACAACCTGGCCATAAACCAGTGTGCCTGATAACGATGCAACAGCACTGACACACATGTTTATTATATTACACCCTACCTCCTTCAGACTCATCATGCTGCATGTTAACAGAAAAGAATCGTATCAAAGTTAAAAATAAAAGCAAAATAATAGTACAAACCTAAATTTATTCAGTTATGTTTAACTTTGTTGGATCATTTCTGCTTTTTTCTCACATCTGGAAAGAACAACCACAGACTCAGATCAGTCTGTAAACACTTGGCTCATAGAGACTGAGGACGATCTCCCAGCTCTTGTTAAAACTGAGTGGAAAAAACCTGCATTGCAGAACCAATCCAAAGCATTTAGGGCGGCCCTTCATATTGGGCCGGTGACGTGCACGTTGACCTCGGAGGAGAATGGAGGGAGAGCATCATTTCCAGTAAGGCATGTCCTTGACAAAATGTGAGGTTTGTAGGTTTGTTAGCGGCTGTTCAAGCAACTACTGAGCATTTAGAAATCCCCAGACTTTGTCCGGTATCGCGAGACTAGAACAACCATGACAGAAACTGAACTACTTAATGACTGGAGTGAGAATCCTTTCTGTACTGTTGTTATGAGAATTAAAGCCTGAATAAAAGGGTGATTGTGAGGAGAAGCTCATTACAGACCTCATTCTACAAAGTCTGTGTCTGCTGACGAGTGAAAATGTTAGAAAAATAAAACACTGTCCAAATATATGAATGTTGGAATCTATAAGAATTAAAACAGGACTAAGTTCCTGGTTCATATAGTTAGTCAGGACAGTGAATTTTATGTATTTATTATTCTAGGATGAAGCTTAATCTTTTCCCTGAAGAAATGACCGTTGTAGCCCAAAAGATACAGTCAACAAAACAAATTATTTTACAGGCAGTTTAGGAGAGAAGTGCAGGGTGATTGGGTTGAGCGTTGGGCCTCGTTGATACTCTATTATGTAAATTTGAGAGTTATTTTCATACAACATGTGATAACTACAACAAGTTCTACTAGTGTACAACCATACAAACTGACTGCGCCTATGCAAAAGTATTGGCATACTGTACTTTTTGTCCTGACATTATTTAAAAATGCATTACACGACATTATTTGCCTGCTAGTGTTTTACAGAGCGCTGAATCCTGCCTTATATCTGTAGATAAATCACATGAAAGCACAAACCTAAAATAAATGAGACATCTATACTGCACCAGTATTCACCTCCTTCGCTTTTTTGGGGCTAAAATGAGACATTAGTAATTAAAGAACATCACAGAATTCCTATATTGGATTTCAGGGAGAACAAAATTTACTTGGAGGAAATATTTGTTTCGTTTAAGAGCCAGTTTTGCTTTAATAAACAATATGAGAAGGTCTTGCTAAGATCTCTTGCAGATAACGATTATTTTCTCTATTAATCAATCAATTGTTTCATCTATAAAGTGTCAGAAAATAGTCAAAAATGCTTTATATAATTTCTTAGAGCTCATGGAGACGTCTTCAAATTTCCTGTTTTGTCAGATCAACAGTGCAAAGATATTCAGTTTATTATCATGTATGACACAGAAAACTATCAAATCTTCATATTTGAGAAGCTGCAACCAACAAAAATTTGGCATTAATGCTTAAAAAAATAACTAAAAAATAGTTAATGGTTTATCTTCTGTCCATCAACTAATCGACTAACTGTTGCAGCTCTAAAAACCACTTGTTAAAAAAGTGAGAACACATATGACAACAAGTATATCTTTGTTTTATATTATTTCTAGTGCGCTTTTGGTTGTGAATTACTTGATGAATGAATGAGTCAATAGGCAATTATAGGCCCTGCAGTGCCTGACCTTACAGTGTGAGAACACACACACGCTGTAAGACCTGTTCAATATCAAAGCAAAAAACACCCAAGATATTCTTACGTCGTTTTTGGGAGACAGCCTGAAGGCACGCTGTGATAATGTCGTAGTTCTTTTGCAGTTTGTGGCAAAGTCGGTCTCGTCTCCTCAGTTGGCGAATCAGCTTAGCCGACTGCAGGCCTGTACGGTATTTGACCTCCTGGATGATTGAATGCAGCTCTGCAGGGGCTAAAAAGCAAATACATAGAAATGCCAGAGTTTAATCAGGGTTCCCATGGCAATGATGTACATTTAAGATATTTCTCTGACAATATTTTATCCCAGCTGTTTATTAAAGGATCAAACAATCTGGTTTTCTCTCCAGCTGGGAGGAAACTTACAATCTAATGTAAAGAATATCTGAAACAAGCCAGATATCCAACCTTTTCACCAGCACCTGAACGCATCCCAATTCCTCTTTTCCTTAATGTCTAAAAGATTCTACAAATAAATGCAGCCGATTATACACATACCAGGTGATAAATGAACATAAAAACATTTATGAACCAACAACTTTATTAACTTTCTTAGTGCAGAATCATTTTTTGAAAGAAAAAAAAGGATAAAAGATGGACACGTTGTAAATTTCACTTGTGTATTCATGTGTGCATCATTTATTACAAGAAACAACTCATATTTCAACTTATTTCTTCCTCACATGTCGTTTCAGATTCAGTACATATTCGTGTCTGTCTAATATATTTTCTATTTTAAGCAAAACAAAGTTGATCATCACACACACAACGTATAATTTGGATTAACTTGTGATGTCTGTATTCCTCTATTAGATAAGAATATCACAGTCATTAGTCTGTTTCCAAGCTGCAGGCAAAAAAGGAAATGAAAACCAGAACGCCGCCCCACATGAACACACACCCTCCTCACATTAAGAAAACACTATTCAGGCAAAAAAATAATCTGATTTTTAACTGAAGGTGATCTGAGATATAAACACACACATCATAGTTTTTGTTCTCCTTTTTATTGTGTATAAAATCAAAGGCTTGATGTTGTGAATTACATTCAAAGTATGATGATGTTGTGAGCTCTGAATTTCCTGGTACCAACTTAACTAATGAACCAATGATTCAAACTTTAAAACCGAAGAGGAAAAAACCTTCATAGTGACCCTTTCATCTGCCATAAATGAGACAGTGGTCGTGTTCTTGGCTAATCAGAAACAACTCCGTTTTGATTCCATTATTGTTGCATCTCACAGAAATAAAATGGACAAAAATGTATTAAATTATATATTTTTTTATAATTAGTTCATCCTTATGTTCTTACATCAAGTAAAACTAACAAATATTTGCTCTTTACACTTTGGAAAAAGCAATGATTTCCTGATTTTCTCCATTCATATTGTTTGAATGAATGAAGAGAAATAGATATAGATCAAATAATCAGTACGAAAACAATGCATACAATACATATGGCATATTAATCAGTAATTACAATAAGAAGTTGCAGCTCTAGACAATATGAGTAATGAAGATGACTATTTATTTTACACTTCATTCACAGGAAGGTCAAAGGTCACCTTATATTTCGCCCAAAAGAAACCTTAACTTCCCCACTTGCCAGTTAAGTCCTGCCCTAAAGCTTCAGAAAAGCCAGCCAGTATCATTAAGTTGTTCTTTGAGGCTTTATCACAGTGTTTCCAGCCCCACCGGCTCAGGAGCTCTCTTCCTGAGTGTCAACTCTCCACATTGTTTAACTTGACCGAGCCTCACATGTGTGGACACAGAGGCCTTGAGCTGTGTTTACTGTAGGATTCCACTTGAACAGAGGAAACAATCGCAGCGCGTCGCTCGCAGTGACATGCCATTCAAGACTCTGAGGCAACACACACCGGGAGGAGCGGTAAACCAGCTGTCAACACTCTTATCAGCTCTGCGTCGGAGTGTGTTTGTGTTGCGTGAGGGTTTGAATTATGCGGCTTGTTGTGAGTGACGTGAAGCTAACCGCCATGTCTAATCTCCAGCCGGTTTAGCTTCTTCTGATGTATGATTACAGTGAACCCTTGCAGAAATGCTGCACTACATATCTTTATAAACTCCTGACTTAAAAAGGCACATTCCTTTCATTACAGACTCATCTTCTTGAACTCATCGAATGAACTGCGTGAGGTTTTGCAGTCCAAAACCTGACTTTAAGGCCAAATAAACAAAAATACTAACTGTTCATCTGGCTCATATATAGTGGTAAATGAAATTAATGGATCATTTATAACTTCCAGTGATGATTCCTTCCTTACTTATTGACAGTTTACCTGTTATATTGTAATGTACAGTGATGTTTAGTGCAGGAAAAAAACTGCCTCTTTAATACCGACAATATGACTCCTCTGACCACCGGATGGCCCTGTTTACCCAGGATGCATCTCTCTGGCATGGTGATCACAGTCAGGAAGATCTATTGTGTTATTTTTGAAGCTTTACTGTATGCGTTAAAACCAAAACTTTGATCTGTTTTCAGTTATAATCTCTAAGCTTTGACAGTGAGTGTCAGTAAAGCAGCAGATGTGCCACCTGTAGGAGACTAATGACATGCCATTTATAAAGTGGCATATGCCAGAACAGCAGTGTCATGCTAGTTTCAAAGTGTTTACAAATCATAGATGGAGACGAGCAGAAATAACTTACAACATGTGTGCTGTAACATTTATTTTGGCATAATATCAAATATTGTGGTTAATGTTTTCTACAGCAGGTGGATTCCTGAAAGCTAAGATGTGAACTCCCTTCAATCAATATAATCAATGCTACAGAACAATGAGATCTGAAGGATCCTTTGTACAGAGTGCTGTCAATATAATCAACAAATAGCACCTAACTACCTGTAAACTGGGAGGTTTAATACATAAGTTGTATCAAATACTGCTGTGATGTTGATAATTTTATGATGCATAAACTTTGAGTGATTATTTTTTCTGTCTTTGTGTGACTATAAAGTTTAATCTATACTATTCTATAATCGTCTATAGATATTCACAATAAATGTATAGATTCAATTGTTATTTTTAAACGAATTAGATTACTAGAAAGTATTCAATTATTAGATCTCATGTATTTAGAGCTGCAATGACTAATCGATTAGTAGCAAAGCATTAAGTTAAACTGTTAAACTGTCAATTCTCTGCTTCCAGCTTCTCAAATGTGAATATTTTCTGGTTTCTTTGGTGCTCTATGGCAATAAGTATCTTTGTGTTGTGGACTGTTGTTCAGGAAAAAACAGAAACTTTGAAGAAATTAACATGACAGATAAATCAATTATGAACATAATTCATGTCAGCTGCAGCCTTTGCTTATTGCAGGGCTGATGTATTACACTGCATTCATTTTAGCTAATAAACTGGCAACTGTTTGTTATTAAAAATCCCCTCCAGACATGTTTTAAGATATATGAAAGTACTCTGCTTTGAAAAAGATTTTTGTCTTATATAGTTTAAAAAAAGGATCAATGGAAACCTTTATAATGACTTCTACTCTCTATCCCTCATTGAAAGAATCAATCAACATTTTTCACCATTTTCTGATATTTTATGGACCAAACAACTAATCGAGAAAAGAATCAACAGATTAATCGATTAACCCTACACGAATTAGACCAATATAGAGCTATTGAGCAAAGTTAAAAATGTACAATAACATACAATTATTGTCAAATGTAGATAAGTTGCCAATAATCTTGTACCCCGATATGATATAAAAAGATGGGCAAAAAAATGCATTCACTTAATTTATGCATTAAGAAATGAAGAGTTGCATTGAAGAAGCAATCTGGCCTGTACCCATCCTTACAAATAATAAATACTAAATAAACATGGCAGGTTTGTTGACAAAGTTTTTTGTGGAGTTTTTCCTTATCTTATCCAAATATTAGGTGTTTATGTTGATTATAATGATTGTAAAGCCCTTTGAGGAAAATGTATGATTTGGCTATGATAGACTAAAAAGATAAGTAAAATAATGTAATGAAGGGCTGAACTTGTAATCTTCACAAATAATCAACAATAAATCAACTTGGCAGGTTTGTTGACAAAGACTGAGGGTCTTTTGTGAAGTTTTTCCTTATCTTATCCAAATAGATGGTGTTTTCTGTTGTACTTAGACTATTATAGGGTAAAAAAAGATGTGTTTACTTAATTTATGCATTAGGAAGAGCTGCGCTTGAACAACAGCAACCTGGCATGTACCCATCCTTACAAATAGCCTACTAAATCAAATTTGATCAGATGACAAAGTTTGAGAGTTTTTTGTGGAGTTTTTCCTAATCTTATCAAAATAGAGGGTGTTTAATGTTGATTGTAATGACTGTGAAGCCCTTTGAGGCAAACTTATGATTGAATATTAACAATAATAACTTGTCTTATGTTGACCAGATGCATTGTCTGTGTCACAGGAAAAACAGGACTTATAAACGCCCTCTAACACATACAAAAAACCACCCACAGACCCCTCACCTTTCTGGGCCAGGTAGTTCATCTGATGCCTCCTGGTGTGCTTCTCCTGGAGCTCCAGGAGAAAGCTGGAGCCGGAGTTACTGCGGCCCAGGAAGGCATCAGAACCGGAGGCTTCGGTGGAGCTGTCCCAGCTGTCCACATTCCTCCTGCTGCCTCCGCTGTACGTCTCATACAGCTCCACCAAAAGACAGTCAACTATGGAGCTCCTCTGAGCTCTGAGTCCATCTCCCTGGGGCTCAGAGTCACTGTCGCCGGCCGTGTTGGTCCTTAGGGCGGCAGCAGCAGCAGCAGCGATGCCAGGCGGGGCGGCTCCGTGCTCCTGCTGTCCCGGAGGTGATGATGTGTCAGTAGGTGACTCGGCGGGGCTCGTCCACTGCTGAAAGCCGGAGAAATCATCCAGGAGGGAGGCGGGGGAGGTGACAAAACAACCGCTCTCGTCCTCGGAGCACACGCCGCCGCCACCGCCGCCGCATATGTCAACTTCCAAAAGTTCACTCCCGTTTATTTTAATTTCCGACGCCATTTTTTGTGCACTGGCGGTTAATCACAATAGTTTTTTTCCTACGGGTGAGTTGTCATTTTTTCTGCACAACGAAAGTTTTCTTTGAGCGTCTCGAGGAGGATAGAGTTCCTGGAGCACTCCATTCCTCTCCTCAAAAAACAGGTGGGGACCCGTCTGACAGCCTTTATTTTCCTTCCTGAATACTCCCCCCACCCCCCCTCTCCAGGATTGAACAATGGTCCAGCCCACTCTCTTAAACTTCTCAACGGCTGCTCAAACTTTACTCAGGTCTGTCGCGCGACAGGTGCGGCGGATTGACCAATCACAG
Organism: Thunnus thynnus; assembly: GCF_963924715.1. Classification (NCBI taxonomy): domain Eukaryota; kingdom Metazoa; phylum Chordata; class Actinopteri; order Scombriformes; family Scombridae; genus Thunnus; species Thunnus thynnus. The sequence goes on along the minus strand of NC_089539.1, from coordinate 20,775,046 downwards.
ACAGGAGCTAAAAACTACAGCGACCAATCAGCTTCCTTCTTTTGCTACTATACACCACATCGTTCTGGAGGCTACAGCTATTCACAGGTGGAAGAAGTACTCAGATCTTTTAAGTAAAAGTACCAATACAGCAATGTAAAGGTACTCTTGTAGTTAAAGTATTGTAGTAAAAGTAGTGGTTTGGTCCCTCTGACTGATATATTATTATATATGATATTATTATTAGATTATTAATACCGAAGCATTAGTGTGTAAGCAGCATGTTACTGTTGTAGCTGTTGGAGGTGGAGCTAGTTTCAACTACTATATATTCAGTTAGATAGTTTAGTCCAGTGGTTCCCAATCTAGGGGTCGGGGCCCTTTTAAGGGTCATCAGATAAATCTGAGGGGTCATGAGATGATTAATGGGAGAGGAAAGAAGAAAAATGCAATAAAAATGCAAACCAAAAAGCATTATTTTTATTGCACATTAATAAAATAAAACAATTACATCAGCACAATCTGCTCTTCAAATAATAAGAGGGCTGTTTAAAAGATTGATATATGCTATTTTTACATTCTCCACATTCCACTGGTCTTTGTTATTGTTAATGACTTGTTTAAATAAATAAAGTCTGCAAAATTAGATTACAATTTAGTGTAGAAAACAACAGAATATAACATAAACATGACAACTAATCACATTGCTATCCACACACAGTACAATTTTCAATAAAGTAGCTTAATACTTTATATTGTTTTTAGATTTTATACATTTTTCTTGTTCATGTGATGTATTTCTGCAGCAGGTTAGTCTAATAAATCTATAAAGTCTGTTTTTTAGTATCAAGATTTGTTGACACACACTATTTAACACACATTTGTAAATGTATAGAGATGGGAGCCCAAACACAAGAACGAGAAGCAGAAAATGCTAGTTCATAAGACACCGAAAAATAAAAGCACAATAGACTTCTAATGACTTACCTCATTATTGTAAAGTGTCTTGAAATGTTGTTTTTCTGGTCAGACCTTATAAGCAGTCTGTGTGGTTTAGGAGCTATTTCATTTTGGTATGTCAAAGTACACTAAATATTCAACAGATACAAATACTAAAACAAAATAAACACATGGCTTCCCTTAGTGTTTTAAACCAACAACCAACCAAATATTGTCATGACACAGATTGTCTTTTGTTGTACGGGCATCTCATATTAAAAAGTTGCCACAGCCAGACTCATAACCAGGTCCAACAGGAGCGGACACATCACACTGGTTTTCAAATCACTTCACTGGCTCCCAGTCCATCTCAGAGTGGAGTTTAAAATTTGAGTGATCACTTCTAAGACTCATAGAGGGTTAGCTCCAGAAAATATATCTGACCTCCTAACCTCCTGACCTCTTGGCCTCCAACAAGCCTTAATGCAACCTGAGATCCTCTGGTATATATATATATATATATATATATTCCCATTCCCATTCAGCCGACTTTTCAGGACTTGCTCTACTCTGTACTCTGTATATATATATATGTATATATATATATGTATATATATATATGTATATCCTCCTTTCGCCAGTGTATTATACCAGTGGTGTATCTGATGACTGGCAGGGCGAACATGTTGATGGCTCGTATCTTGGTATTCCCATTCAGCCGACTTTTCAGGACTTGCTTTACTCTGTGTAGGTATTTGGCTGTGGCTGACTTCCTTGTGGCCTCCTCATGGTTCCCATTTGCCTGCGCGATATCAAGGTATTTGTCCTGAACATCTGCAATGCTGCCTTCTGGTAGTTCAACCCCCTCAGTTCTGCTCATCTTCCCTCTCTTAGCAGCTTGTTAGCTTAGTGGAGCAGCTGGATAGCTCAGTGGTTAACACTACTGACTTTGGTGCAGGAGGTCAGGGGTCAAATCCTGGTCAGGGCGGGGTTACACCAGATTCCCTTACCACAAGATTGAAAAACATGACTTCACTCCTCTGAAAGTCTGCTGTGAATGTGAGTGCACTACGTACTATCCCTACTACCAATCAGCTGATATACGCAACAGTGAGGGATGCTTGGCTACAAGATAAACACAAGACCATTGCCCACCATGGAGAGACACAGAGAGAAGTTAGAAAGGAAATTCAGGCCTGCCAAGAGAGGAGGCAGCTCTGGCTATCTGCCTGAGATACACAGGAGAGGCAGAATCATTGTCCAATAGTGGAAGAGGTAGAGCTAGTGGATCTAAGAGCAGTGGCTAACTGCTCAGGCATCATAGTGGAATAAAATCGATAATAAAAAAAAGCAGTTGGGGTCATATTTCAGATGTCTGTGAGTAGCACCAGTAACACTTATCTTCATTTGGTGTTTTGATGATGGTGGTGGAGAGTGCTGTCAGTCCACAATTTTTCCTATGATGAAACATCATGAAGTGACCATTCCCTCTAAGGGGACAAGTGGACCCAAACCATGCCAGCAAAATGCCCCCCAAAGCATAACAGAGCCACAGGATGAGCCAGTTTTTCCTTTGTCACCCATCTGTATATGTAAAGCCCCTTGTAAAATTGCTACGTATTATATTATATTAATAAAACATTATAATAAAAAAACATTAAAATAAAATGATAAAATACAAGGAAAGATAATAAAGTAGTATGTATGTGTGTACTTGTATGTGTAAACATGTGTAAACATACTTGGCCAGTAAAGATAAAGATGATTCTAAAGATGAATGTGATGATGATGATTATTATTATTGCTGTTGGGTTCTCAAACTTTTTCACATCAAAGTCCCCTAAACTGAGACAAATTAGACCACGGACCCCCATCTGATAAGATTTTTGCTTTAGATGTTTTATTACAGAAAGTGTATGAAACCCATGATCAAAATAGTCATACATTCTGTCAATGTGTTACTTATGGATGGAATTATGGTGAAAGTAAAGGATTCCCCTTTTTGCCGGGGACCCCCTAGAACCTACTCCCTAGAACCTACTCAAGGACTCCTGGGGGTCCCTGGACCCCACTTTGAGAACCACTACTTTAGAGGACTTAATTGCAGATTGTAAAATTGTATCAATGTATCAATCAAATGTATGGAATTAAACATAAAATAGCATGGTAAAAGACAGTAACATCCCTTTTAAGAGCTCAGAATAACAGTTATTTCTTCACATTACTCATGTTGCTCATCAGCTGATTCGAGCTTCCGTAGCTGAGCAGCACGTGACCAGGAAACAGGAAGTGTTGTGTTAAACAGAAACAGGGCCGAGTCTGCCTTGTTTTTCTCTTCAGTTAGAAGACACCCACAAACAACATTTCACGCTGTTATAAGACACAGCGCTGAGAGAAGAGACGGACAGCTTTCAGTTGTTCATGATTAAACGATGAAGATGGTTTCAAATCGCTCCTGTTTGTCGAGCTTATTGATCTGCGTCACTTTGTGGAGCCACCTGAGCAGCGGGGTGTTTGCTAAATCATACCGGAGACCAAACATTGTTTTGATTCTCACCGACGACTTGGACATCGCTATCGGGGGTCTGGTCAGTGCATTTACTAAATATTTTTCTGCTTATTTGCAAATGTTTGACTTTTTATTAGCTTATCTGAGAGTCATGAATGAGTCATTGTGTTTACACAACAGTTGTAGTCATGTTCTAGATGTGTGTGATTAATTGGTTAAAACTTGACATTTAGTCCAGTCTGAATAACAAACAAATCAATCAAAAAATAAATCAAATCATAACAAATCTTTTAAACAGCCTTCTTATTGTTTGAAGAAGAGATTGTCTCAGTGTTTGATTTTATTAATAATGTTTTTTAATCTGCATTTTTAGACTTGTGGATGTGGTATTTTGCCAATATTATAATTACATTAATCACATACATTTAATTTGCTTGTTATTACCAAAATTGTTGAAACTAAACAGTACTCTTTCCAAACATTTTAAACACCTGAGACTATGTTATAATAATAATAATCAGCTTTATTTATACAGCACTTTTTAAAACAAAGTTACAAAGTGCTTTACATGATTAAAACATTTAAGTACTACAATTAGGGATTAAAATAAAACATTATAAAATACCCCTAGTATTGAACTTTAAAAACTCTTATCAGTAATGAATCTCCTAATGTTTCTTTTATGGTGTTTTGTGTTAGCTAGCTAGTTAGCTTAGTCATTGGTGTACATTTACTAAAGTACTGTACTGAAGGACAGTTTTGAGGTACTTGTACTTTGCTTGAGTATTTCCATTTGATGCTACTTTATACTTCCACTCCACTACATTTCAGAAGGAAATATTGTACTTTCTACTCCACTACATTTATTTAACAGCTTTAGTTGCTTTTGACACAATGGATAATTTAACAAGCTTTTAAAATACAACACATTGTTAAAGATGAAACCAGTGGTTTCCAACCTTTTTGTCAGCAGTGTGTAGTCGGGGTCACATTTCACATGTCTATGAGTTGTTAACAGCTCCACCAAATAGTGATTTTTCCCTCTAAACTCACATGCTTTCATTTCAATCAATGTTCAAATGATCCAATATTTCAGCAAAAATCAAAGATTAGAGGAAAAGTCTAAAAACTGAAAACAGATTTGTGTATCAGAACTTTGGAGGGGCCCGACCCCTAGGTTGGGAACCACGGGGCTAAACTAGCTAACTGTATATAAAGTAGTTGAAACTAGCAGGACTTTTACTTGTAACAGAGTATTTTTACATTGTTGTATTGGTACTTTTACTTAAGTAAAAGATCTGAGTACTTCTTCCACTGCTGCTGATTAAGCTGACTACTCACATTCCTGGTTGGATGCATCATTTCGGCATCTCACAGAGTCAGCAGCCTTATCATTTGTTGTAACCTGCTCCCACAGTTTTCACCAAACTCCCTCCCTCCTTCACTAGAAAACAAGTGTCTGAATTTCATTGTAAAATGTGGCAATTTAAGAGAAAAATATGTGATGCAAATAACAATCAGATAGCTGGTAGTGGGTGAAACTATCATCACTCTAAAATGATTTGACAGGTCTTTTCATACATGGACTAATACTAGACATCAGCTCCAATCTACTCTCAGTTACACTGAGTTAAGTTTGACCATCTTCATTGATATAAATAGGGTGGACAAAATATAACAAACACATCTCAGTCAGTTTTACAGTTCAGTAGCACCACAAACAGTAGCCTCCAAAAATCACCATGAATATTACTCAACACCTCTGTGAAACAATTTAAATATAACCTTCTTGAAGACAGGAGTTATTGCAGGTCTGTTATATGACACTGCATTATTTCTAGCTAGCAAACTGGCAGCTGACTGATAATGTTCTCTCATGCAACAGTGAGGGAAAGAAGACTTAATGATAGACTGAGAAACACTAACTACAGATTTATATATTTTGCTCAAACTCTTTAATAAAATATATGTACATTCCCTCCTTGTTTTAGTCATTTTTTTAAGCAAAAAATCCAAATTTTCAGTGGTTGCAGCTTCTCAAAATGTGAATTAGAAGCTTTTCTGTGACTGTTGATCAGACTAAACAAGATGTTTGAAGACGTCGCTTTGAGCTATAAGAAATTATAACAGGAAGTTTTCTCTATTTTGAGACATTTTATTGACAAAATGATTAATCAAGAAAATGATGAAAATTATCATTAGTTGCAGCCCCTTTTACCTCAAATTCACATGGTCACTGATTTTGTTTTTAAACATTGATATTTACAAAAAACATCTTTAGAGATTCAGACACATTTTTATTGAAATATAGCTTTTTATCATAAGACCCTACCATTCATAGAAGATGTTAATGGGTGGGTTCATGCTACCAAAAAATAGTTCTTACTTACCTCATGTGGTATCTCACTGTGCTAATGATTTCAGTTTTATTTATTCAGGTTTTGAGTCTGTCTTTGAGATTTCTGTTTCCACCCAAATAAAATGGAGGTGAATAGAATTAAATTTTCAGTGCTGACAGGATTGAAAATAGACTAATAGTCTTTTCACAAACAGTGTCTCAGTTACTCTGGATAATCCCCAGATTTCACTGCTTTCTACCAGAGAAATAATTGTAATGAGATCAATAAATAACTGAATGAATGTTTGTTGAGTGTTAAGATATAAAATGTTCACATCTGTTCCTTTCAGAATCCACTAAACAAGACCAAAAAACTCATAGGTGATGCAGGGATATCATTCACAAACGCAGTAAGTATCATCGGCTTTATCATCGTCCCTTCTCACTGTTATCAATCTATCACAATAATCTCATCAGGGATCATTTAGTGGCTGAAAATAGAAAACATGGATGGATGTAGTCAAGTGACGGAGCCACTTTTCTGCATCTCATCCTTTTTAATGACTTCCTCTCTCCTCGTCCAGTTTGTTGCCAGCCCGCTGTGCTGCCCCAGTCGAGCCAGCATCCTGACTGGGAAATATCCCCACAACCACCACGTCATCAACAACACCTTAGAAGGAAACTGCAGCAGCAAAGCCTGGCAGAAGAGCGAGGAGGCTCACACCTTCCCCGCTTTGTTAAGGACCAGCGGCTATCAGACCTTCTTCGCTGGGAAATACCTCAACCAGGTGAGGAACGCTGTGTGGGAAATTCTTTAAATGATCAGAGTAGGTTGGTAACGAAAGAATGGATAAACATAATAAGGATCAAGGTCTTCATTTGGCTTCAGAACAACTTAATTGATCAGCAGAAAAGTAATTACCAACTACTTTGGTAGTCGATTAATCATTTTGAGTCATTTTTTTAAGACAAAAATGTCTAAATTTTCTGATTCCAGCTTCTCAAATGAGAATATTTTCTGGTTTCTTTAGTCCTCTATGAGATTAAACTGAAAGATATTTGAAAGATAATAACTTTTCATTCGTCAAATAGGAAAAACTGCAGTTATCTGAAAGATGATGCAAGTTTAAAATTATTCTCTTAAGGCAGGAACCAGCAGTTACATTGGACACCATTATAGGCACGGTGAAAACAAAGCCTGATATGTTTTCAATATATTTATTTCTTTTTAATTCATTCAAGAATAAATCACTACCCTAAAACTGGTGTATCTGAGGGCAGATCTCATAATTCCCATCATTAAGTAAGGGCTCCAAGAGTGACAGAAGCTTTTGTTAATACTAATTTAGCAAAATACGACTCATAAAGAAGAACATATCTTCTGTGATACAATACAAGACCAGAAATGTAATTGATAACTCATCCACTTGGCCAAAATACTGTTATTGACACAAATCTGCTCTGGTCAGATGGGCCACATTATGATTTCTACCTTTTGTTATGAGTCTTGTAAGTTTATAAGATGTTATGAGGTCAATTTTATTGGGGTTTACTGTACATGAGCCTCATGTTTACATTATTATCTACTGTAGATTTATGAAGAGTCATGTAGAAGACTTGATGTCAACTATAAAAGGGAAACTTCAGCTTTTGTTAGAGGGATTTTGCCTGCAGGCTGCTATTTGCCAAGTGCTGCATTAAGGTTCCTAGTTCTGTTTACATCTGATAATTGCAACTCAAAGCAGTTTGACTTCCTGTTGTTGTTATCAGTGTTTATCAGAAGCATCATTAGGATGTTGTCTATGAATGTAGGAAATGATGAAGGAGCAGTGATTGCTCTGATCTGCACCACAACCGTTATAGAGAAGAAATTGTTGTTTAACTAATTACGTTAAAAAAAAAGAAACCCAGCATGACAAGAGAGACGTTCTGTTCACCGCAGTCCAGTCTGATCTAGATTCTGACTTTCGGTCATTTCAGGTGTTTGTTAATAGTGAAAACAGTCATAAGATCTGTTGTCATGCGATTCGTTGTCGTGATAAGTTGCGTTACTCTTTTGATTAACAGATGGTCAAATAGGGAACCAGGTCGTCTGTGTCGTCTGTTTGTTGGTCTGTTTAAAGGCTAATTTCACCCAAATGACCAAAAAAAAAAAGACTCTTAATTCTGTTTTTCCACTCTCTCAGACTGAAATATCTCAAGTATCTCAACTCTGTAGATACATTCACACCCTCCTACAGGATGAATTGTAATAATTTTGGATGATCCACCTGACCTTTCATCTAGCGCCATCATCAGGATAAAATGTTAATTTGTCCAACGCTGCCTCAGTTGTACTTTGTGTTCAGTGTAATTAGTAAAATGTTGATTGGGAGCATGTTAGCATGCTGACGTTAGCATTTAGCTCCGAGCATCGCTGTGGTTAAGTTAGTCAAACCTCACAGAGGTGAAAGAGAGGGCTGCAGAGCTAAAGTCAGTCTGAAAGTATTTAATATTGGTGAGCAAACCCTTTAAAATAAACTCTCTGATCTGGAATAGAGCTGCAACCAATGATTATTTTAATTATCGGTTAATCTGTTGATTAATTTCTTGATTAATCAATTAGTTTTTTCATTGATAAAATGTCAGAAAATGGTGAAAAATGTCGATCACTGTTTTCTCAAAGCCCAAAACACAACCTGAAATGTCTTTTTTTGTCCCGACCAACAGTCCAAAACCCAAATATATTCAGTTTACTGTCATTGAGGATCAAAGAAACCAGAAAATATTCACATTTAAGAAGCTGAAACAAAAGAATTTTAGTATTTTTTCCTAAAAATGATTCAAAATGACTAATCGTTGCAGCTCTAATCTTGAATATCAGGAAACATATAGTACTGTGTACAACTTTCTAACTTTGATTTATGTTGTTTTTATGTTTTTTTTCTACTTACTTATATCTTGTTTCCTACTTGTGCTGCTAAATTTCCAAACCTGTGAATCATAAAACTTATTTTATCTTTCTGTGTGTATATCTCATTAAATAACTTTTGCATTTGACTGTTTTTGTGTTCCAGTACGGACACGCGGAGGCTGGCGGAGTGGAGCACGTTCCTCCAGGCTGGAACTACTGGGTCGCACTGGTAAGACTGAAACTTTATATTTTTAACCTCTGAGTCACAAAGTTGCTCCAGTCAGACGCTACGGGCCGGTTTAACAGCTTAATCTGTCAATCAGGCTTTAGCTGTCAGACTAGTTCTGTCACTGAAAACCTTGAAATGTCAGATCAAGATAAAAGGACAAAGACACCAAGCTGGACGTTAATGTTGTTTACAGGCAGCAGACAATAAACACCAGACGTTTCTCCTACATACTGTGAAGGTCTTTAATGTAGAATTTATCTGCACTGATGATCTCTGGAAGACAATTAACCTCTCTGGTAATGGTCTAAATGTTGTGTCAGAGGCTTTCAAAAGATAAAATATCAAGTTTAGGGGAAAAACATGATCATTTTTGGTATTAAAACTATCCAATCATATAGAAAACTATTCAAATATCACAGAATTTTAACAAAAATTGCCTGTATGAGCCATTTTCTGCATATTATCCGTATTTTTATTGTATATAAATGTGTGTTGATGAGGTTTTAGCTCTCTAACAATCTCCATAGGAAGTTAATTTCTCATGACGGTGCTTCAGGGTGACGATATGAGCTCAATCTCTGTGAAGTTGACGTGATCATGTGACTGGAAGCTCTCCGCAGAAGGAGCCTGACTCCTAAATCATCTGAAAATTAGATTTTTTTTTTTGAGGGGGGAAACTTACAGTCAGTCAGTCAGTTGAGCTGGTGTTACAGGAGTCGTTACACAGAGGTCACCTCCAGGATACGGCTGCAGCAGCAGCAAACTGGTTTATCTTCGCCGTTGCTTGCTGAGCAAACACAGATGTCAAAACTGGTCTCATGACCTGACGGCTTATCACAACACAGAGGACGACTCATGCTAGTTTATGTGGTTTCTAGAGAGTCGATGTGTTGGATGAGACTTTCGCTTATTGAGCCATACGTGTCTCCGTCTCTGCAGGCGACTTCTCACCTGTTTTTGTCGGCTTTGCTGCTTCTGAGGGAGCGGACGCCGTGTCTAACAGCTGCCACGATGCATAGAGAGTGTAGATATGAAAGCTTATCTTGGATCATGCGTAGGATCATGAGACCGTGACATTGTTTGATCTGCATTTGCTTACAGAAGCTAATTGAATCAAAGGGACTATAAGAGGAGCGATGCAGACCGCTGAGCTTGTTTTTGTGTGGAAAAGCAGAATATAATTAGAAAAAAACATCATGTCTAAGTGATTGAAAACATGACTGAAACTGTTTTTATGCAACAAAAGAAAATGCAGTGGGCTTCATATCACTGCTGGAGCCCAGATTTGCATCATTGTCGCTAAAGAGGACAGTCTTTAAATGTTGATCACTGTAGGATCTCTGGTTTTGCGAATCTATTTATTTTTTTTTTTCACTAGTGCTGTTTAATCCAGGACTTTAAGATGTGTTTCAGCCACTTTTTAAGGCAGAAATTAAGTGTTATAAATAAGGTCCAGTCCTGGTTTAATTTAGAGTTGAAACAGTTAGTCTAATCATTAGTTAAATCATCAGAAAGTCATTTTTTTCATGCAAAAATGCAAAAAAATCACTGGTTTCAGCTTCTTAAAGGTGTTTATGTGCAAGTTGCTTGGACTAACCAGACAGTTTGAATACTATATGTCAAATTCTGATGTTTTTCACTCTTCACTGACTTGAACTGCGGATTTTAATGAGTATAGATCCTATAGGTTTAACTTATACTGATAACAAAATCAAATAAAAGTCCATTTATGTGGTTTATATGCTTTATTAGAGCACCGTAGTCCGCAGTATTTCATGTAGCACAGTAACAGTTGATATTAAATGCGAGTGATTTGGGATCCTGTTTAAATAAAAGCCGTTGTCGTGTTTTGTTGTGTTGTCGTGCTCATGAATGAACGATATTTCACGGCAGTCTTGTGTTTTTCTTCCAGGAAAAGAACTCCAAATACTACAACTACACTCTGTCAGTGAACGGGAAGGCTCAGAAACATGGAGCGGACTACAGCAAAGATTACCTGACAGACGTGCTGGTGAGACGTTATTAATGTTTACGTTCTTGTGGCAACGACTCATTTATCACATTATTAATTCCCACAGCATGTCATGAAGACAACAAGGTACTGATTGAAAAAAACAACATAATTGTCAGGAAAAGTCTGCTTGATACTTAAGATGTTGGCTTATAGTTTACTGTGAACTTGTTTTTTTGCCATTTAAATCTTTATTGACAACATTACACAGTGACAATAAAAAAATAAAACAAACACACACATATAAGCAAAAAAAAGCTGAAGTTCATTCACATTTTTCCATCATTCCTGTAGATGAGTTTATTTGAAGCTCCATGAGGCCCATTATTCTTATTTTTCTTCTAGTTGTGCTTCTTGTAATCTAAAGATATGTGTCCGTTTTTCCTCTTTAAGACGGTTTTCTTCAACGATTGCCAGCCAATGATCTTTTGTCTGATGCTGTCTCCTTCCCTCAGTTAATTGTACTTGCTATTAATAGTATTTTTTAAGTATCTGTCACTTCCCATTACACTCTTTTCAGAGAAATTACAGAGATACAGAACCATAAAACTCATAGAGACTTTATCGCCAGACCAATTACAACATGACTTTGCAGATTCATCTGGTTCCCACGATAAAGACTTTACACTTTACCATTTCCTAAAACAGTTATTCTCTGATATTTCTACATCGAATAATCCACTTTCTCTCCAACATATCTGACGTCTGTGTACCTTCAGTGTTGTATCCTCCAAAAGTGTTGCTGATCATTATCCAAAATCTCAATATTAAGCTGTTTCTCTTTTATCTACTTAGTTAAATGCTTATAATTGATGTTGTGAACTTTTTAAATCCACTGAAAGTCAGAACACACATTTGAAAACAGTGATATCAACCAGTAGAACAGCTTTTTATTAAGCTTAGTAACTTTCCCCTAATAGACATGATTTACTGTATGTATCACAATCTCTCTCCCTCTCTCTCTCTCTCAGGCCAACATGTCTCTAGACTTCCTCCAGTATAAATCCAACTACCAGCCGTTCTTTATGATGGTTTCCACGCCGGCGCCACACTCCCCCTGGACGGCAGCTCCTCAGTACCAGGACGAGTTCAACAACACCAAGGCGCCCAGAGATCCCAACTTCAACGTCCACGGAAAGGTAGGACGTCTCTTCACTCAGGGATTTTTCATATAATCTTTCATATAATATCCAATGTCAAGATACAGAGAAGTGATTTATGTCTCGTCTATATTTCTGTATTTTCTTTCTCTCTTCAGGACAAACACTGGTTGATCAGACAGGCTAAAACACCCATGACCAACTCGTCTGTTCAGTTTCTAGATGACGCTTTCAAGAAGCGGTCAGTCTGTCCTCCTCCTCACCTTCCTCTTCCTCTTTCAAAGAATATCTCTCTCAACTCCTTTGCATTAGATCATTCTCTCCCTGCATCTTCCTTCCCTTCCTCCTACTCTTCCTCCTTTTCATCTTACTAAAGGCTTTTTTTTCGGCCAAATGTTTTACGTTTTTTTTTTTTTTAAGTTTCCATATTTATATTTGTGACACCTTAAAGCATTTTTGCTGAATTAATAATCTTCTTTGCCAGCAAACAAGGTAGTTACTCTAATATTTATTATGCCTTTTTATGGCACATGCTAAACATGTTTATATATTTAATTCTGAAGCCGATTGATGAGTCTGTGGTTTCACTGCAGGTTTCTTGTCATTCATTGTGACCTGCAGGTGGAGAACTCTGCTGTCAGTGGACGACCTGGTGGAGAAAATAGTGAAGAGGTTGGAGGTCAGAGGTGAACTGGACACGACCTACATCTTCTTTACCTCTGATAACGGGTACCACACAGGTATGTACCTGCAAACATGTGTTTGTGTCAATAAGGAGATTGTATTTTTGCTCCTGGTTGTCTTTAAGAACACATGATATTGATATTTTTAAAGGATTTCTGAATCACTGAGGCTGATTAACAGATTAAGACATTCGTTTTCTTTTATTACAATAATTAATTTAGATGATTTTGCAGCCTGTGTGGAGGTTTGAGTAGTGTTGAACTTCTCCCTCGACTGTCTTTCAGGTCAGTTCTCTCTTCCTCTGGATAAGAGGCAGCTCTATGAGTTTGACATCAGAGTTCCTCTCATGGTCAGAGGACCAAACATCAAACCCAACCAGACCAGCCAGGTACAAACACATCACACACCTTTATCAGGTTATTTAGCTGTCAGTGTCGTCCTCATCTGATGTCATTTGTACAATGTAGTTATATGTCAGTAAAATTAAGTAAAAAAGCACTTTTCAATAAACAATTTACCAATAAAATTCAACTGAGAAGAGCTACAACAACCAGAAATTTACCCAATCAATCAGTCCACAGTCCAGTCTATAGTGATCATGATGTGTTAATTAGTACAAACAGTTTATAAGTGTGACAGCAATAAATAAAATACTATGAACTGATGTATTAATAAATGTTTATTACATGTATTGTTGGATCATAACCAAAACCTCAAAACAACTGGCTTTATTTTCAATGGGTATTATTGCTTCTATTTTCCATTATGGATGGTAATAATAATAATAATAATAATAATGATAATAATAACAATAACTTCATTTGTATAGCACCTTTCATATAAAAAATGCAGCTCAAAGTACTTTACAATAAAAGAAATTAGATGCACCAAATGCTTCACATCAAAAAAGACATAAAATGAACAAACATGTACATAAGACGGAAAATAAAACCCACTTGATATTATTAATAAACACAAAGTGTAAATACAACACATAGCATGTGCTCTTCATTGGTTTTAATTTGAGACTTAACAAGTGAAAACTCAGACAGTATTTCGTCATGTGAACGCAATCTGTAAAACGACGCCTCGGTCTCTGAAGACATAACAGAACCTCCCGTTTCCCAACGGACACGGACTCACCACTGGTCTCCAGTCTCCAGCTGCACTGAAACCAGGAACGTTTAGGACCTTTACAATATGACTGGCTTTTTTTAATTTTAGATGAAGCTGAAACAAATAACATTAAGAAATTTACTGAATTGGCCACATCAGATACTAAAAATGACTCAAATCTGAACACACAGACAAGATCCACATATTTTTAGATTAAGATACACATCCAGAATATATCGTAGTCTCTGATGTGCATCACGAATGGACATGAATCCACTCAGAAATCCAGAAAAAAGACTTTTTTTACATTTTCTTAGCCATCAAAGTCCTCCAGTGATAGTTATCTGAACATTCATGGGTACATTACAGGTTTTAGCCCACAGCTAACTCACTGTATCCATGGCAACGTTATACTTCCTGCTTACATCCCCTAAAGCATAATCGGATCTGTAGCTCCAAAGCAGAGAAGATGATTATCTCCCAAATTGAAGTTTTTTTTCATGTTGCACTATTAATATTTTATAACATTAATGCTCAGAATTGTTGACACTGAAACTCAACTCCATCTATTCATATACAGACAGTGTTGAAAACCAGCGGACATGCAGACAAAAACTCACTTATCTGCCTGAAATTGGCCTTGACGGGGGCGACAGTAGATGGGTTTGTGTGCAGTTGTCTCAATCTAACCGAATACATTTCATTATGTTGTCAGATGCTGGTGGCGAACGTCGACCTCGGCCCGACCATCCTGGACATCGCCGGGTACGACGTCAACAAGACACAGATGGACGGCATGTCCTTCCTGCCCGTTATGGTGAGACTGATTGCTAAGCTAATGTTTTTTTTTCCTCTTTTTCAGTATCTGACTAACAGAAAGTTAATTTCCTTAATTTATTGCCTTTTACAAGGACAGAAAGACGTAGTCTCGACTTAATTCATTGTGGTCTGTCAAAGTTTTATATTAATATGAGTTTATCTGAGACAGAATTCATGTCCAGTAGTCTGTAAAAAAAAGTTACTGACACTTATCTCCTCCAGAAAGACATAAAAATGAAAACTTCATACAGATGATTTGAACATTTTCCAACTGATAAAACCTTAAAACTCACCAGGAAACTTGACAAATTTCTCCTTAAGTATTCACCACTATCAGTTTCTGAATAGATACACTAGGAAATAGGTCGTACAGTTGCTGAATCACGCTTCGTTTGATGTAATGCCTGCGTTAAATAGTCAGTAAGTCATGTTATTATATGTACTCTACTCACAGTTTTACTGTTTTCCTTCAAAAAACACACATTTTTTTAAAAGGAGATGATTGTTCAAACTGATTTTCACCCACATTTTTTGTATCGCTGCTTTTTAAATATTGAAAATAAGCACACATACATTTCCAGATTATCCATGATTTTTTAATTTATTAAATAAAGAACATTTTAATCTGTTTTATTAAAAAAAAAGGGAAAAAATGAACCCTACATGTGTGTATTCTCAGAAGACTCTGTCCAACCTTGAATCACATAACCAAAGCTGAACTCATAGTGGTGAAGTCGATGAAATGATGAACGAAGTGATGATGATTATGCACAAATCACATTTTGAGCACTTGTGTGTGTTTGTGTGTGTTTGTCACCAGGAGGGTAAAATGAACAGCAGCAGCTGGAGAACAGACATCCTGGTGGAGTATGAAGGAGAAGGAAGCAACGTGTCCGACCCCGCCTGCCCTCTGCTGGGACCCGGAGTGTCGGTGAGAAGGGAGGCGGAAGATGAAACTTTTCTTTGATGCAGGAAATAAATACTCAGTGGTGAAACAAAAAAGGCCTTTTTGAACACACAGATTTCAGGGATAATGTGTGTGAGCCAGTAGAAAGCAGACATTTTCTAGAAAAACAAAAAGTTATATCTGTCTCTTCCTCTCTCTTTGCTCTTCTTCTTCAGGAGTGTTTCCCAGATTGTGTGTGTGAGGACTCGTACAACAACACCTACGCCTGTGTGCGCACAGTCGCCCCCTCTGCCAACCTGCAGTACTGCGAGTTTGACGATAACGAGGTATAGAAACTTTTATTTTAATTGCTTCTATTACTGTTCAGCAAATTATTGTGACTAAAAGGTTAGAAATGAAGGCACCTCACATGACAAAAAAAGGGTTTCATTGTGTATTTAAGTAATTATGTAACTTAAACCTCTATTAACTGATTTTTTTTGGTCACTTGTTGACAGCAGCTCTGATGCCATATCGACGCCTTTTGAGTTGCACTTGTTAGCAAAACAGTTGCTTATTTCTACATCCAGCAGTTACGGAGCAACATTATCATTCATTTAGTGTTGTGTTTTTGTCCACCTGGTGAATCTAAGTCCAATATTCACTCTCTTTTAGCTCTGTTTTTGGTCTCCACCAACTCCTAAGGGAAATATCTGGCTATTTACCTGCTAAATGCTCCACTATGTTCACCAGCTAGTCTACAGCTAACTGTGTCTGGTTGTTGTTTTGGTGCTGAGCAGGTAGTGTTCAGTGGCTTTTTAGAGCTTTTTCTCTGAAAACAGCTGCCTGCTGCGGCCCAAAACCATGCTATGAGAGCACTGAGAGTGAGAGTGAACCAGTAAAATTGCAGCCAGACAGCTAAACAATGAGCTGAAACTCACACAACACATTACACACATTTGATACCTTGTGATTGTAAAAAAAAAAAAATCAATTACAGCTGCTTTAAATCCACTAAAAGCAGGTTCTGACAGATGACACATCGACAGACAGCAGTGCAGTTTGACAGCAGACTGTATGTTTGTCCCCTGCAGGTGTTTGTAGAAGTCTACAACGTGACAGCAGACCCCTTCCAGCTCACAAACATCGCAAAGACCATCGACCAGGAAGTCCTGGAGAAGATGAACCATCGGCTGATGATGCTACAGTCCTGTGCCGGACAGTCGTGTCGGACACCCGGCGTGTACGACCCGAGGTCTGTTACGGTGCTGCTTTTTAATATCTGAGTCACTGTTACGGATTATTGTTCTGACACATTTTCACTGAAAAATACCAGATTAAGCAGCCAAATTTAATTTCCCCACAGATCTGAAATTAGCTGTTTTTCTCCAATAAATGTGATAAAAAAAACACATTAAAATAGGTTTAATTACAGAGTTCCAGCATGGTGAGATGTATTGTTTAAAATCCAATTTACAATCACATTATTATTATGTTGTATAGTAAAATATTTTATTCAGAATAAACACTTCTAAATTGCCAGCTGAAATTCTGTAAATTCCAAATTATTACCAAATTATTTCAGAGAAGTTTTAAAATTTGGCACTAATTATAATATAAATAAATAGAAATGTCTTTGAAAGAAAAGATCAATTTCAATCCAAGTACATGTTTATTAATTATTAATTTATAAGTGGAAACTTAATCCTCCATTTATATTGAATTTTACGCGACTGTACGCAAATTCCACTTTTTTTTACTTGCTGTGCAAAGACTAAAAGTCTTTCTTGGTGACTTTAGAAAATAATTATATTAATTAATTGTACCAATAGAAAACAGTCTCTATTATCTAGTTACTATTACCAAATTACATACTGCAAATTACTCACAAATTACGGACCCGTAAAATTTTTACTGTATTTTTAGGCATAAATTTATGTTAAACCTGCTTTGAAAAACAAACCATTTGTTGACTTCAGTCTCTCCATTACAAACATTAACGATCTGTCCTGTTTTTCTCAGGTATAAATTCGACCCTCGACAGATGTTTACCAGCCACAGCTGGCGGCTCAGCAGACTCAGACAAACGATGAAATAAGAAGAACAGAAGATGACGAGGAGAGGACGGAGGAAAGAAGGGCTGTATTGTATTTTGTATTCAGCCTTTCCTGCTGTTGTTGCCTTGTTTTCGGGCCTCCTGAGCCAGTCTCTGTTGTAGATGGATGGAGAAGGGATCGTAGGCATCGTATTTTTTGGGGAAAATAGGTGGGTTGCCATTGAGACGGGAGGCCTCTCTGGGTGCAGCACCCACCTTTTAAACCTTCCAGTCTTGGCTGCTGTTTAGTGATTTTTGTCAGTGGCTGTGCAGGGATGCCAAATTATCGTTAAGGACGGATTTACACTAGTAAGTCATTAATTTTAATTGTGCATTGAATGTCTGCTCGGTCAGTCGTGATATCCGCTTAAAATCCTGGAAAAATGTGACAAAAGATTGGCCCCCAATGCATATAAATTAATGCCTGTTTCTCTGTGGAGAATATCATATCAACGATCCAAACATTTACTTCTCTAAATACACAGTGCCTGATTCGTCTTTGGTGCATTCGGATCGTCCTCAAACATCTGTCGGAAAATTGGAAATTTTCAATACTGGAAGTAAACACATTAACTTAAACAGTAGGGCTCATTTATTGATAAACAATTTCTGCTATTAAACTAATTGAGCGTATAAAATAACAAACATAATGACAAGACCGTCACTTGTTCCCAAATCCCAAAGTGTCGCTTTCAGTTTAAGGCTGCAACTAACGATTAATTTCATTATCGATGAATCTTTTGATTATTGTCTCCATTAGTTGACGGATTATTTGATCTATAAAATGTCTGAAACTGGAGAAAAAAATCTTGATTACTGTTTTCTCAAAGCCTAAGATGTAAACTAATCCAAAAATATTCAGTTTACTCTCACAGAGAAATAAAGAAACCAGAAAATATTCACATTTAAGAAGCTGGAAACAGAGAATTTTGGCGTTTTAATTCTTAAAAATGACTCAAAACTATTAATGAATTACCAAAATAGTTGGTTATTAATTTTCTGTTTACTAATAGATAGATAGATATAGAAACCATTAGATTAATCGTTGCAGCTCTAGTTAAATTTTTATTTTTAAAGTTAAAAAAATCCAAAGTTTATAAATTTAATTAAACTACTACTATATAAATCTAATTGGTAATGACTGTTTTAGCCTTAACAGACAACTGGTTAATATAACTTCCATTTGTCTGTGATAATGTCAACAACATCAAAGTGGTAACTTGTCAAACTTAACAGAACAATGAGGACCAACCAACTGCAGCAAAGAAAAATCCTCTGATAGGAAACACAAGAAGAAGAACTGCAGACAGCTGATAGACAGACAGTCCAACAGACAGACGTTACAATGATCTCACAGGAAATTAGTGCCTAATAATCTCCAAACTATACAAAATCTTGTACTGGAGTTACACACAGTTAGAGAAACCATCCTGCAGTGTGACGGTGGCTTCAGAGGAAACGCTGACAAACTTTATGAGGATTTGGACGCAAGTTTTCAGGATATTTTGATCACAAATCAGACAGATTGACCTGTTGACCTAAACATAAATGGCAGTTAACCACCTTTATTTGCCAACAAGGGTGCAAAATTAACTTTTTTATCCATCAGCCAAACATCTAGTGAATGTTGGGTTTTTTTTTCTGGTGAATGAAGTAAATCTACCAAACACTTGTGTATTTTACAGGTGACTTGTGCTAATTTTGTTGTCACCTGATTTAAAAACAGGAAATGAGTTGTGAGGGTCGCGAGAGGCAGCAGGTCGTCCATGAAAACCTCCATCCAAGTTTAATTTATCTGATTAATCGGCTCGTTACTGCAGACGCTCAAACATCTGTGTCTCCAGCGTCAGACGTACATAAACATCATTTCAATGATTTATCCGACTGTGAGCAAGTGTTAAAGCACCTTTTTCATTCATGAAATTCAAACTGATATTACTTTTTTTTAGTCGTCTTATTGATTCCCTTTGAATTTTATCAGTGATGATGTCACAGTTTAATGGACAGCTGCATAATTTCACTGATCATTTCATAATTTATTATTTTATGAATATTTCAACTTTAGAGTGTTTCCACTATCATCTTTTTTTGTTTTTCATTGAGCCAAAGTTTTAACACTTTAGTGATTCAGGACAGAGTTGGACTGTCTGGTGAGAAAGCAGGAAGTGATTCTGCCAAAATAAGAGAAGTAATTTTTCCCTGTTTTATTTTATTTTATTTTATTTTTTTAATTTGAAATTAATTTTCTTGATCAGAATTCTCATGTGCGGCTTGTTTTGAAAAAATGTTTGATGTGAGAATCTTTCAAGGTAAATTAAAATACTCAATTTTAAATCAGTGAACATTAAAAAAGGAAAATAACCGACAGTATTTTATATATTTTGCAACATGCAACCCTTTCACTCCAGTTTTAAGGGACTTTTTTTTAAAACTTTGGATCATCTATACAAAAAAGAAAATTCAAAAAAGTATTTTTCTTTCAATCTTTTGTCAGCCTGCTGATATTTTTATTGTTGCAACAGTGAAATCTGTGTTTCAGTGTCACTTCTGTTGGATTTTTGAATCCAACAACCTTTATGTTACAGGAATAGCTTCAGATTTTTTGGGGGAAAAACACTTATTTGCTTTGTTGTTCAGAGTTAGATGAGAAAATTGATAAAACTCTCATGTTTGTCTGTTATAATATGAAGCTGCAGCCGGTAGACCGTTAGCTTAACGTAGATCCGCCTGCCAGCATCTCTAAAGCCTCTAAAGTCTTATTTATGCAGCTGTAGAGATGCTGCTGGAGGGTTTTTAACCTTTGGAGTTTAGACAGAGCAGACGAGCTGTAGCTTCATATTTAACAGACAGATATGAGATTTATTTCAACTGTTTTCATCTAAAACTAGACATAGAAAGCAAATATCCCAAAATGTTAAACTGCTCTTCTAAAGCTGCTTAGAACTAGAGCTGTGCGATATGATGATATATATCCTGTAACCATAGAAACACCTATCGTTTCATATTATGCTGTATCGTTTATTTTATGTCGCAAATCAAACTCTTTACGGCAATATTTTTCTTCATTTGGACAATATTTTTTGTAATACTTCACGGCATGGATGCAGGCAGGAAATGTGCATGAAAGCGACACAAACAAAGATGGAGGACAGTGAACGAGACACAGAACGGGGTTAATTCTGAGCAGTCTGGATAAAACGAGGAGCTCATAGACAAAAAGAGGCGCAACCTCTGTGTCATGGACGTGGTGTGGCGGTACTGATTCTCCAGACTTCAGCTGATCAGAAAGAAGCCTGAGAGGCAGCTCCCAACAACATAAAAATTGCAAAAAATAATACTTAACTGGAGAAACAACCTCACAAGCTTCCACACAATGGAAAATGTCCACTCAACAACAAATGCCACTTCAATAATAATGAAAAAACGCCTCTTCTATAATGTATAAAGGAGGGTTTTTATGAAATAAAGCCTGCAGGCGTCAGGATATTGTTAGGCAAGGAAAACCTCTTGCACAAAAATCACAAAGATCTGCCCTGATGCGGACTCAAACGGACCTGAACAGACCAGAGTTTCTGGCTGACGATCTCTAACAAACGAGGACCGCAGTGACCTGGGTGTGTAGTTCCTCTCTCTCTCTTAAACCCCAGAAAAAGGGCGTCGTCATCGTCACACCCTGATTGGCCGAGAGGGGAAACACACCCAGCTGCTCTTAATTACTACTCCGGTAATTACAGGTGACCTGAAAAACCCTCCAAACAGCTCAGAGGGATTTCTGACATTCAGCTACACTGATTCGGGAGAATGAGTGACCGCTGCAGCGGTTTTAGGTATGAAAAGTCCGTAATTCTCCGTGTGATCATTTTATATAAACTACTTATTCATTTCATTTACAGAAAATGTGCTATAACATCACCTGTATCGGGTTATGAGATTTCGGTCGTATCGCACAGCCCTACTGTACCTACAGCCGATACTTTATGCTGATATTCAAATTTACTTTTTAAAAATACGATCAAATATTTGCAGATTATTAACATCTGACCAAAGATCTGATGTGGAGACTTTGGTGCAAACTCTTGAGAAGCTAATCGAGTTACATCTGCATGATGTTTATCGTAAACGACTGACTCTCTTCTTTTTTTTGTGTTCATTTTAATTGTGATGTTTTTTTTTTATTATTACTGACAAGCAGGCAGATAAAACCGGCTGTTCCGTGTGAATCAACTACAGCGAACATGTTAATCCGTTCCACCGCTACCGTCTGTCGTCGATTTATTCTCGGATGATGATACTTCTGTGCGTTCATACAGCTCTTTCTTCCTCTGTAGTCAGTTTGTTCTGAGTCACGACTGGACTGAATTCAAAAAGTTTCATGTGAGAACACTGAGATTAAAAAAAAAAAAAAAAAGTCCTGTTGGTCACATAAAAAGAAAAAAACAAAACAAAAACAACAACAGAGACAACAGGACTCAACATGCACCATGTGATTAATTTCTTCCTCTTAACAACAAAAAAAAAATCAATCACTTTGTTCCAATTCACTGATGCACTTTCCAATCTGTCAGAACTGTTTTGTTGTTTTGGCACCCTTAGTTTATTTTCAGAGTTAGTTTTGATGATGATGATGATGATGATGTATTTTTGGCTTGTGTTTTTGTCCAAATAAAAAATATTCTCGAGATATAACAGAGTTCAGTTAACTTTTTGATTTCACAAACTCTAAACAAGCAGGTTCTGTTTCAATTTCTGCTTTAAAAAGCCTTAAAATGTCCTAAAAGTTCTTAAATTGTCTTAAAATTGACACATTTTAAGGTCTTTTTTGTCAGATTTAATGAAACATTTGATAATCTGTGAAACCCAAACCTGCCTTCATACCTTCCTGCTTCATAATTAGCGTTCAAGATGAGACATATTTTATTGTAACATACAGTAACTTTTACTTGTTTTACATCTTTCCATTCATACTAATGTTTTCTGCTAATTATCTCCCCTAAAAAGCAGATTTAGAGTCAAAGTTTAGACAAACAACCTGTAGAAAACAACTTTTACAACATGCTTGTTGTCCAATAAAAGCTCACGATGAGATGTGGATTTAATACAAATATATTTATTAACAAATACAACTTCCTAAAATAGTCGTATTGACAGTTTACATTCTCACAGTTTTAATATAATCTAAAATTCATGTTTCAGAGGTTGATTTCAAATTGGATTAAATGTACTCGGAGTTTAATTAGAGCTCTGATGTCAGTAGTTACCTACTAACAAACTGAGTTATTAAAAGGTAAATAACTTGAGAAAAATCACTCATCTTTAAGTGTCTGTGTTAACTGTAATTTAGAAGGAAAGTTGATGGATTCAGTGTCTCTTCTGCAGTTTGTTTGCAGTCATTTAAACCGCATTTACATTTTGCCTGGTACAAGTGACCCAATTCTGATTTTTTGCTCACATTCGGCCCAGATCGGATATTTATTATTATGAACGTGTAAACAGGAAAAAGGCACATGGAATCAGATATTCTCAGATCCGTTTCAGGCCTCAATCATATGTGGAAATAAATCTGATAGTAATCGTCTTTACGATTCACACGTCATTGAAAATGCGACCATCTTATACTTTTGACGTATGACGTATAATGTTACTTTCATGTGCGAGTGTAAACACAGGTATTTGATATTGTTCACTTGTAAAAGTGGATGTAAACAGACGGTCAGAAAAATCAGATACAGGCAGAAAATGGGACCTGGGCATCAGGATATGCAGCGTAAACGCAGCTTAAGTCCAAGAAAACAGATTTATTTATTTATTTATATTTATCAGCTCCTCATTTCAAGTTTCTGTTTAATCTTTTAATCTCTGCTGCATTTAATAACTTCACAGCTGAGAACATGCAGCTTTGTTTTGTGTGTAAATTAAAGGCCACAGTTGTGCAGAGAGAGTTTAACATCTTGTATCGCTTTATGTTAAACTTCCCTAATTTCTATCATACTGTTTACTATTTTGTGAGATAAAATACAGTTTAAACTCATGATTTTGGAACGTTAAATGTTTTTTTTTGCATCATTTCCAGTTCATCATTTGAGCAGATTAAGACTTTTTCTGTTAAAACTTTTCTAAAAAATGTTTTAAAGTTATCGTAGCTGCTCATTTCACCACTTTTGGTTCCCCAGTGGTTGATGGGAGGTTTGATCTATGCAGCATCCACATGTCGCTCCAGACAAACTTTAAAAATGTAAAAAAAAAAAAAAAATCCAGAAAGTCCAGAAATTAAAATAAACCGACTGTACATTTAGTTTTCAGTGTTTGCTCAGCTCGCAGTCCACCTTTTTTTTTTCCTGTGGCGCCATCATCAGCTGTCCCCTCCTTCGAGGACGGGCAGGAACGGCAGGTCGGTGCTGCCCAGGTAGGTTCTGCCTCGGTGCTGGAAGACGTCGCTGATGGCCCACGTCAGCCGGCCTTCGGGGTCGTGCAGCGTTCCCACGAGCTCGCAGTCCAACCCCAGCTCCAGGACCAGAGCGTAGCGCGGCAGCAGCAGGTTGTAGCCGCTCAGAGGAATCACCTGGAAACACAAACACAGTCAGTTATACATGAGAGCTGATCAATGCTGCAGTATACTGGTTATTTATATAAAAAAA
Source organism: Thunnus thynnus (assembly GCF_963924715.1). Classification (NCBI taxonomy): domain Eukaryota; kingdom Metazoa; phylum Chordata; class Actinopteri; order Scombriformes; family Scombridae; genus Thunnus; species Thunnus thynnus. Next base: position 20,750,813 of record NC_089539.1, on the reverse strand, counting down.
GACCTTAATTTGAAACAATTTAAAGCATAAAAAGGATGTTATAAGATTAATTAGATTTCATATGGTTTGATTATACTGGAGTCTGTCAAATGATGAATATTTAGCATGTACTATACTACTGTTTTGTCTCATTTTAGCCGACTTACTACAGATAATATAGACTTTATATCAACTATTAAAAGCATCACAGTGGTTTAGATGTTTGACTGTTTCTTCTACCTACAGAAGCAGGAAGCTGCTGGTTTACTGAAGCGTCAGTAAGGTGTGAAAATCAGCTTTAAACCTGCTAAAAAACATTGTTTATTCCTGGCAGTGAACATGTTTCTGTCTTTAATTTTATTTCTAAGTTATATTATTGTTTCATGGTAATGTGTTGCAGACTTTTCCGTTCAGTTTTCATCAACACAGAACAATAACTGACAACAAGACTGAAACTAACGATTCATTATCCATTAATCTGCTGATTATTCTCTCAATTAATCGTTTTGTTGATGTCATTTCAGTGAAAAATACCCGTTAAAATGTCTTAGAGCTGACGGTGACGTCTGATCAACAATCTAAAACCTGAAGATATTCAGTTTATGATCATGTACGACACAGAAAAGCAGCAAATTAATTTTCTGTTTATCGACTAATTGATGAATCTTTGCTACTAACAGCTGCAGCTCTGATCTGCGACTTTTCTCAATCAAATTAATTGTTTGATCTCTGAAATATCACAAAATAGTAAAAAAAATACACGTCATAGCTTCACAAAACACAATATGACAACTTCAAATTGATTCTTTGGTTCAACCAACAGTTCAAAACACAAAATATATTCAATTTACAAAAGTATCTTAAAACAGAAAACTGAAAAATCCACATTAAAGGAGTTTGACTTAAAAGATTGATCGAGCACCAATTAACCCACTAATCGTTTCTGATCAGTTACAGGGATTAATATACGTTCATACACACTGTGCTTATAATATTTTTGCTCTGTATTATATTCAGTCGGCCGAATAACTGCCTGTATGTGGACATAACGGGCTCCTGGAACGACCTGCCTGACGAGATAAGGCTCCGCAGAATCTGCAACGTCTTTTAAATCACTTCTTCAAACCCATTTCTACAGACTTGCTTTTATGTTATGTTGTCTTTCCATCATCTTTCTATTGTCTTCTAATCTTGTTATCATCTCTTTATTGTTTTTCTTTGTCTTTCTTTGTCAGACCTGTTATTGTTCTCTGTGTCGTGTCTTTGCTTTGCATCGTACTGCTTTTGCTTTGTCTGTCAAAGCACTCTCTGTTTTTAAAGGTGCTATATAAATAAAGATATTATTATTATTATAATAATAATAATGTCATCACACATTGGGAGGAAGTGAGAGCATTTATGGTGAAGATACAGGACATAGCGTTGTTGTGCTGAGAGTCAAGTCACCTCAAAAAGGTCGTTTTCCCGTCAACTAACAGTTTAAACACTCCAGAACAACAACAAAAGGAGTCTTGATGTGATGGATAAAGTCTCAAAACACTGCTAATTGATTTTCATACCTTATTAAAAATCAGTGGAAACCAACAGCTGCATGAAATGTGGAAAAAAAACCCAGATTACAAAATATAAAACACCAGAAAAATGGTTGGCAGAAATGATGAAGTGTGTAAACAAATGGAGACATTTCGATTTTCAATAAAGTTTTCTACTTCAGGCTGATGTTTTTCTAAGTAATCACTTCGTCCAATTAGGTTTAACTGAGCTTCAGTACTTTTCTCTTAATGGGAGTTTTCCTGCAGCTGAACTGGAATCACTGGTCCGCAGCTCATTTAACATTTTAAGAGACGTTTCTCCGTCTGCGTGACCTCGACTGACATTTCCCAGAGTTCACTGGGAGTTCACAGTCCTGCTACACACACACACAACTGCAGGACGATGTGACAAATATCTTTAAGTGTGTGTGACAGAGGAGTGTATTCAACTTAAAATGTGTGTGTTTTGGTCTAACAAATCTGTGTGTGTGTGTGTGTGTGTGTGTGTGTTAAAGGGTCTTGGCCCTGTCCTGTGAGATTTCACACTATCTGGTCTCATTGCAGCCCAGAACAAAGCCTGTTATTCTCCACCGAGTGACAGACAAAACAATCGTGAATCACACAGCGTTCCACAAGGAGCAAATGCATCATGGGAAAGTAGATTTGGTTATAACTACTGATAACGCTGCTACGCTGCACGGCCTTAAATGTTATTTGAATATCAGGATGTGGAGTTTGAGGGGGGAGAGAAGAGTGTTTGGAAGCTGAAAACATTTTCTGGATGAAAGTAGCAAAATCACAAATATCTTCTGTTGATATTCAATAATTTTTAGTTTAATATTTGTTGAAAATGATTTAGTTTCCACCAGAATATTAAGAACTTTCAGTAGGTGATTAGTTATTTTGATTCATGCTGTGATCTTGAGTTTTAATCCTAATTAAACATCATGGTGCACCTCGACATGTGCAGTATTTTTACCTATTTTCTAGGTTACAACAGCTACAGATTCATGTTTTGATGTCTTAAATCCTCCTTATTTACTAAAGTTAAATAAGATTTAACTATTAATAAGAAAACAAGGATCAGAATCACCTGTACTTCTCTGTGATTATGTAGTTTCTTTCTTTTTTAAGTTATCATTTTTATTTAAATACAAAACCAAAAGCACAATTACATCAAATTAAGTCCCATGTAAAGCTAGACACTCACCAAGAAAGTTATCATTTTAATTATTATTCTTTGAGAATAAAGCATTAACTAGTTTGTTCTCTCTTAAGTAAATAAAAAATATTAACATTTACAGTAATGTGCAAAAGTTTGAGGCACTTTAGATGTTTCATGCAAAACCATCAACCATCTGCAGCATGACAACGACTCCAAACACGCAGCCAGAGTCATAAAGAACTAAATTCAGCAACAAGAACAACAAGGAGTCCTGCAGCAGATGGTCCGACCCCCCAGAGACCTGATCTCAACATCATGGAGTCGGTCTGGGTTTTACATGAAGAGACAAAAGCAGCTGAACTGTTTTAAAAGGCAAAGCTGATTGATTTCATTTAGGTTTTTTACTGTTTACTGAACTTTTAGTGCCTAAAACTTTTGCACAGTACTGTACATACACGGATGAGCCACTTTAGACGCTAATAACATAATTTCAGATAGTAGACGCCCTTCGTTTCTCCAGTTTTCTCCTGAGATCATATCTAGATTCAGAAATAATCAATAATGTGATTAAAACCCTTCCAGTGACACCAACCTTGGCCAGGAAGCGTTTGACCGCCGGGTACGGGGCGATCATGTCCAGGAAGGGAGGCATGAACTTGCGAAATCGAGGCGTTGTTATGCCGACCAGGAATGTACCGTGGTCACTAAGGCGGATGTTGTCAGGGTAACCGATCATGTTGTCCATGATGATCTCCTTGGTACCAGCTTTGGGGCCTTTGAGCCAATATCTGAGAGAAGAGTCAGACTCAGTATTTGTCCTCTGAGTAACTGATGTGGATCTTATCGTGTGTGTGCGTGTGTGTTTACCTCAGTATGCGTCCGATGCTCGTCTCCGCCAGTAGCAGGAAGTGTTCGTCGGGCGACAGGACGATGCCGTTGGGCATGTAGAGAGAATCCAGCAGGACCTTCACACTTCCTGTCTGAGGATCGTAGGACAGAAGACGACCAAGGCTGTTCAGCTCGATCACCTGAAACATCGGACAGTTCGGTTCAGTTCAGTTGACTTTAAGTTATTTTAACTTTCTGTGACTTTGTTCAGTTTAGCTTCGTTTAGTAAACTGAGCTCCATTCGCTGAGGAAGACCACAGAAGAAAGAAGAAAGCTCTGGAGAAAGCTACTATGTAGACCTTGAGTTAAGATTTTATACATCAAACTAACTTTAAATTTATCTTAGCTTAGTTCGTTTTTAAATATATCTTAACTCTTTATTTTAGTTAAGTTTTGTAATTTTAGTTTAATTAAGATTAATTTTAGGCGATGCTTACCTAAATTAAAGTTAGCTAAACTAAGGTAGTTAGCTAAACTTAGGAAAAACTATATAAAACATAATCAAAGCTAAAAATAAATTAAGTTAGCTAAACTGTGCTACATTGCCTGGCTTAGTTTAGTCTATGTTAGCTTTTTTGTTTGGTTCAACTTTGGTTGTTTGTTTCTTAAGTTTAGCGATTAAGCACAGTTTAGCTAACTTAATTTGAGTTAAAATTAGCCTAGTTTAGTATAATTTAGTGTTTAATTAAGTTTAGTTAAGCATGGCTTAGTTTATCTTGGTTGATCTTGGCTTAATTTAGTTTATTATTTTATTTATTTTAGCTTTCTAGTTAAGCTTTGTTTATCTTTTGTTTAGTGTTGCTTAAGTTTAGCAATTTAGCACAGTTTAGCTAACTTAATTTTAGTTTAGATTGGCCCAGTTTTTTTTAATTTAGTGGTTATTATTATTTAGTTTATTATTTTATTTATTTTAGCTTAGTTAAGCCTTCTAGTTAAGCTTTGATTATCTTTTATATAGTTTTTCCTATGTTTAGCCATCTACCCTAGTTTAGCTAACTTTAATTTTGGTAAGTGTTGCCTAGTTTTCTATAATTTAGTTTAACTTGACTTCATTTAGTTTAGTTCAGAGTAATGGAAGCACTGGAATACATTAGGCCTACTTATGAGGGAAAGGAAAGTATAGAATTTCATTTAAAATATAAAAATCTATGTTTAATTTTCCCATTTCTATACATTTGTTGCATTAAGTATTCAACCTTTTCCATAAATATTGGGTTTTTAATGTCATGTTGTTATTTCTACAGTCTGGTCAATCTGGTCCATGACAGTTAGTATCTTGAAAACTAGTGGTCAGATTTCTAATATTTACAGTGAATATTTGTGATCTGTGCCCATCACAAGTGTGCAGCAACTTGCTGAAATGAATGGATGTTTAACATTTTCCTTTTTTGGCAAAAATCGGCCGGATGAACAACAAGAGGCCTGAGTGTCCTTGTGTGTTTTGGAGGGTTGCAGTTACCAAGCAACGATGAAAAAAAAACTTAATGGACCCTGAATGCATCAGCCTTCCTGTGCCTGGTTACTTGTTAGAACAGTCACACACCCGCTTCTTACATCATTTCACCTCTTTTCAACTCTTCTCGACGCTTCACTGTGCTTTTAAAATTCACATCTAGAAAGAGAATTATTTTAAAGCTTCTAATCGGCACTGAACCGATCCATATTTCTCTGCATCTGACCTCCAGTTTGACGTGTCTGCGTCCCCAACGACTGGAAGAGTCTGTGAAATAAATGATCCCAGTCTGGGAGGAAATGTCCAGGCCGTTTAAAAAGGCGAAGGGGACGCCGTCAGCACCTGAGGACGGAGAGGAGAAACGAAGCAAAGACGGGTCACAGGCGGAGAACGAATCTGCAAATTATGATTAACTTGGCATCATGCATATCAACACACACACACACACACACACACACACACTCTCTCTCTAAACCTTGTGAATTAGCCAGCAGCAGAGTTTTTTCTCCAGTTTTGGGGTTGACGCTGTGAAGCCCAAAGTAAGAGTCGGCGACTATCAGCTGACCGTGACGATCCAGACGAACGCCGTGAGGACGACCACACAAAGGCTCATAATCTGTGCTGCTGCCTGCAGACACAAAAGACACAAAATACTTTTGTTTGTGTTTTCTGGCTACTGAACCAATTTTGTGATTACACGCTCACATATACTGATGATTATCTGCTTTAACAAACTGAGAAAATGATGCCGAGATAAAATCTAAACTAAAAAAGACATGAAAACATCCTGATTTTTAAAAAAAATGTTAATCTATATTTATAATGTATTTGACATGGATTTATGTTTTTGATGCATCAAAGAAAGTTCTGCTGGAACATACTGTTCCCTCCAGTTTGTAGTTAAATATGGTTACAGGAAGTGTAGAGAAACAGAGAAGAAGAAAAGAAAATAATCTCCTGATTTATGTTGCTAACAGGCCTGAGTGTCTCTGAGTTATTGAGAAAATTAAAGATGAAACAACAGAATGTTTGAACTGTGAAATACTCAGACTAGATATCATCTTAACATACTTCAGATACTTTATAATGAATTATGGTTAAAAGGAAAAGTTCATATTGTTTCAAGTGTATTTTAACACAATAGTGAAATGCCCACATGTACATTAAAGGAGTTATTGGTCGCGGTAATTGGCTAAAATAAAGATCCTTCCTAACATTAATGTAAGTGATGTTTAAGTTCATCTACAAACAGTCTCAGTTACACAAATCAAGTGTTTATCTTCTCGGGCTGCAACTAACAATTATTATCATTATCAATGAATCTGCTGATGATTTTCTGGATGAATCATTTACTAAAAAAAACAGTGACAAAATGGCACATTCACAATTTATCAGTGATGTCTTCAATATGTTTGCTTTGTTTGACTTATAGTCCAAAACCAAACAATATTCAATTCAGTGTCAAATATGATGAAGAAAAAACAGAAATTCATCATGTTTGAGAGGCTGAAAGTAGAGAATTATTTGCTTGAAAAATTACTGAAGCTTTTAATTGATCAAAATCAAAATAGTTGCCGATTTATCTTCTGTCAACCGACAAAAAAAATTAATCAAAACTTTTGCTGTGAAATTCCCTCGTTGTGCTTCAACATACAGAACAAAGAAGAAACCGTGTACAACATAGGCTGCAACTTTGGAATCCAATTAATTTGATTAAGTTACACTGCTGAAGCTTCATATTAACTTCAGATGAACTTTTGAAGTCAGTTTAACGACGACTGTGGATTTTAACCTTCATCTCTTACACTGAAATTGATTTAAGAAAAGATCTTTGTGTCCATTTTGAAAAGGAGAAACAGCAAAAAGAAACTCTTTCATATGTGCATGTGAGTATTTTAAGACTTGAAAAAATTAATGAAAAAATGTGAAAGTATCCTTTAAACTTAAGCAAATTACTAAAACTAATAAGAGCTGGGATGCAAACAAGAGCTGCTTTTTCTTTCCATCTATTGAACTTTAAAGAAAATTAACTAATGATTAAAAAACTTCAGCACCGAAACACAGGCTGCAGTGTTGAAAAGAAGAAAAAACAAAAAAACAAAACACTGACATACTGTAAAGTTGTGGAAAGCAAAGCTAAAAAAATATGTGCAGGAAAAAGAGCCAAATAGGACGAGAGGAAGAATAGCGTCATCTCTGAACGAAACACAAACCGCATTCTGGTAAATTCTGGCCCATGTGGGTGACGAGGGTGAGGCTGTCGTCTGGACCGATCCTCCACAACTTCCCATCAACTGTTCCCGTGTACACGTTACCTGGAAAAAGACACACAAACACACTTTTTCAGGTTGATTTTTTTAGTGTTTTATGGGTGAAAAAGCAACAGAAGTGACATTTAAACCGTCACGGGACACTTTATAATATAAGAGAGTACATTTTTTTACTAATGTTTGGAAAAGAAAGTCACAAAACAGCACTGAAAAACTACAAAAAGCAACCAGGTATCCAAGCAGATCAGTTCAAGATCTACGACACAGGCATCCATCAAAGGTCTGGACCAGATAAGAGGGTCAAAGGTCAAAGTCCCTGACAAGAAAAACCTCTGAGAGTCAAAAGAAAATCTGTCTACAAAGTGTAAATCACTTGTGTAACTCAGACACAGATAAGATCCAGCACACTCACCCTCCTCATCGGCAGTGAAGGATTCTGGTCCGTGTAGTTTCCCGGCAAACAGTCTGCGGCCCTTCTGGAGACGAGTGTTGACGGCCAGCGGCCCCTCGAGGGCCGGAGGAGGCCCCTTCAGTCTGGAGGAACACGTTTAACTGTTACTTCAGGTTTTCTTGGTATAAATAATCTCCAGATAGAATATTTATCTGACAGTTAATGGAATAAGATGGAAAACACACTTTTAATGACTAATAAGCGTGTTTATCTTTTAAAATATTTCTGATTAAGAACATTTATACAGTTTATGTGCATCTTCTTATGATGTCAAAACACTTCAACTGGGATTAATGTGTATTTTTTTTTAGCTCGTTATTGCATCCAACAAGTGTGCAGCATCGGAAGGACTGAAGCTGAAACGATAAGTCGATCGGCAATGATTTTAGAAACAATTAATCGTGATATTTCAAACAAAAAACGAATAAAACACCCCAAATCATCTGGTTCCAGCTCTTTAAATGTGAGGATTTTCTGCATTTCTGTTTTATATCATTATAAATTGAATATATTTGGGTTTTGGACTGTTGGCCAGAAAAAAACAAGATATTTGAAGATGTTATCTTGTTTTTTTTTCCTTTTTTCACTATTTTCTGACATTCTATGAACAAAAACATGAATAAAAAATAATCAGTAGATTAGAAGTTGTTAACTGAGCAACACAAAATCATTTTCATTATCTATTAATCTGACAATAATCTTCTCAATAATTGATTCATTCATCTTTTGAGCCTCTGATGCTCATCAGAAGTTTGCAGAGTCCATCTTCTAATCGCTTGTTTGGACTAAAACTCTACTAAAAAGATATTCAGTTTACAACAATGTACATTTCTGCTTGAAAAATGACTTAAACGATTAATCGATTATCAAACTAGACGCTGATTAATTTTCTGTCAATCGACTTACTGAATCAAACCAGAGTGTATGTTGGCATGTTTGTACTGTTCATACTTACACGTGTGGTTTGGGGTCGATGGGAGACGGCAGCAGATAAACTCCAACAGCCACAGCGAGCAGAACCACTGATAACGATCTTTTACCCAACCTGACGACGAAAAACACAGCTGGAAATGACTAAAAGACACATTTAAAACACACTGGCTGAATTATCTAACAATGGCAGTAAAGAGGATTGTTACTGAGGATGTAATCCGTTAATGTGACAGAACAGCGGTCATGTGTGTTGTTTTAAATGTTTTTATCTTTTCCAGTAAATTCCTCATACTGTGTTCACTGGGATACAAAAACATGTTGAAAAACGATAAAGAGTAAATTAAGTCAAATTTCAAAAAAATGGTTTAAGTAAATACAACTAGAGTATTGTAATCAATTAAAAGAGCTACAACGATTAGTTGATTGACAGATAATTAACGGCAACTATTTCGATAATCGAATAATCTTTAGTCATTTTATAAAGTAAAAAAAGCAAAAATTAGCTGTTTTTTTTTTTAGAAGATTCAATGCTTTTCTTTGTCACATGTGATAATGAATTGAAAATGCAACCTTTGACTCTGGGAAATTGTATTATATGTTATATATTTCACTATTTTCCGACATTTAAGGACCAAACAATTAAATCAAGAATAATCAGCACATTAATCCACAATTTAAATAATCGTTAGTTGCAGCCCTTAATTAAAACAACAAATATCTTTAAAAAAAAATGTTATTCTGTGCACAAACCCCTAATTTAAATTCAGGATCCCTTAAATCACATTTATAGGCTTAAATTATAAAAGTAAAGAAAAATGGAGTCTGATAAATTTATTTATTAAAATATTTTGAACATTTTGAATTTTCCGGTACAGGATACAAATCCTCTACAACAGACATACAACAATATACTTCATTACAACAACAATAATTCCACAAATAATCACCTTTATAATTATATAAAATGTCCTTATTAGACCAGAGTTTGTCTGTCTTTAAGAGTTTACTGAGTTGTTTAGTTTGTAAACAATCAAACTGAGTCGTTTTATCCCTAAAAGTTTCTTATTCCATGCAAATGTCACATTAATCTTAAAGTCCAGATGAAACAGCATTTCAAGACTTCCGTATTGTGACGTATTTCCGAGTGAAACAGGACAGACAGACGGGACGTAACGTTGGGAGGATTTTGATTTGAATGTTGAAAAGTGTCGTAATGAATCTGTCGCTAAAAGTTGAAGATTGATTGATTGATTGATGGATGTCATGATGTTACTGGTTGAAATTAGTTGGTTCAAGCCTTCGTAAGCACACATTTTGTTTTACAGGAGGAAAACATGGTTGGATTTTGATATAAGGATACAGATAAATGGGTTTTGTTGGGTTTTTTTGGCATTTATTGATAAACAGGTGCACAATATGACTGAGGATGTGATCTGAAAGGGTTAAAAAGGCATTTTTACATGTCGACTTTAATAAAAAAAAAGGGTTTTTAAAGCTGCTGTTTTCTTGTGTTTGCAGCTTATTATCTAGTTAATAAGTCAACAGTGTTGGGAGACGCTTGCTGAGGTGAACTTTGACCTGTATGAGATGTTTCTCAGTGTCGTGGCTGTTAGACACAGTTATGCAAAGCAAACAGTCTGATTGAATCAAACTACAGATCAATATTTAAGTAAATCAATAAGACTGTAAAGTGTTTACGTGGAATTCCTTTACATGATGTACAGGAAGAAACAAGTTCTTTCTTTAATGCTATCAGAAGTAAAAAGAAGATGGGGTGAAGCAGCAAAGATGTCAAAATTTTAACATGTTCAATTCCAACTTCCTTAAGTAGCTTTATTTATCTATTTTTGTTATTATCATTATTATTTTATTGTTATATTAAAGCTGCATGATCCCTCTACTATCTGGAGTACAAGCTGTGTTTCCTGTCATGCATCATAATCCAAATGATCGAGCTACATGTCTTCTACATCATTTTATGCATCTTCTCCATTGTTTTGTTGTTTAAGTGTCTTATTTCTTGGCTGTTTGCTTTAATTGAGCTGTGAAGCACTTTTCCTTTAAAAAAAGGTGCCACATAAAACTCTAAAATCCACTCCAGACATGTTTTAAGATATATAATACGCTGCTTTGTATCATAATTAGTGTGGTTTTTCCACACAAAAGTGCAATCACATCTACTCTTCTGCCTCATTAAAAAACAAAACAGGATTATGTTCCAAACTAGTTGTGATGTCGTAAATCACTTTAACTCAGATTTAAAGTGAGCTCAGAGAAAGTTTCCAGTTTCAGCAGCTGAATGTGAAAACAGACGTCTAGTGTGAAACTGTGCACAGTGAAGCTCAAACATCCAAGTTCAGGGACAATGAGCGGAGGGGACTTTAACTCTGTTACGCAACCCAGTTTGTCACCTCTGGTGTCTCTGGAAACACTGGGATCTCAACTCTAATTCAACATTACATCTTGCTGGTTAATGTGCCGACTGCTGAGGGAGAAAGAGGGGAAACGTTTATAAAAGAAAATTCCAGAGAGTAACCTGAGATTGTTCCCCGAGGAGCTTCAAAGCAGCGCATACAATGATCTAAACTGTTGTTACTTCATCAGATAATCACTGATCAATGTGTCGGCTGAGACATGCTGACAAAGTTCATCATGAAGAACTGTCATCAAAACCAGCTCGTTTTTAGATGAGACCTGCAGAAAGTATCTAAACTATATTCCATAATTTGTAGGTTATTTGTAGAAGCTGAATTCTGTAGATCATAATATATTTTGGACTTTACCATTAAGCAATGTAGACAACTGCCTACGGCCTCCAATTAAAAGCTATGGATTTATTAGGATGTTTAGATATGAAGAATATTAAATTATGTTACTATTCTAACTCGCTGTACCCCGAAATAACTTACAAAAGGCCCCAAAAGCGCTAACAACAACAGTCACTTCCAGGTGACAACCGGTGATCTGGGTGGTGGAGATATGAGAAATTGGCAAATTTGTTTATTTCTGTTGTCATTTTCAGCCGTAACTGTAACGTTTAAAGATATAGGCTAAACTTACAGTGGTCCGATGTATCTGACGTTTCTGCTGTGTTTATTTTATGAGCTGTGTTGCTTTGTTGGCGTCTTTATAAACCAAATCTACCCAACAGCAACTTCTCACTGCTGGTTAGGCTAACTGCCTGCTGCCTTTGTCATAATGGGAACCTACCTTACCACCACTTTACTCATTTATACTTACTTATGCCTACTTTTAATTACTTTTACTACTTATACTTATTTAAATACACAGGGGTTTTCTACCCGGAAGTTAATGTAAACAAACATCATGATTGGTTCAATATTTCTATTATACTTCGACTTCAGAGGAAAACACTGCCGGGTTTTGTTGAAACTTTATATAGTATTTCAGTGGACTATATACCGGAGCAAGAGACTGAAAATAGAGCCCCCCAACACTATCATTTGTCTTGTGTCTGCCACCTTTATTTTTCATGTTTTTGTTCCATCTTGGTAAAAAATTCAAATCCCTACGGACACTTTTGTCTTTCAAAGCATGATTTTTTTTCACTTTATAGCCCACGACACTCTAAAGGTGTGCGCACAAACTGTGTACGCTGCACCAAGAACGCTCTCCAACTTTTCCCAACCTTTTACCCCAAGTCTAGACAGAAAACATGGCATAAGCAGCAACATGTCAGCAGAGCAGCAGCAGCAGTGACTGCTCTGTCTGTGTGTCTACACTGGAGGCGTTCAGGTGCAGTGTTAAGCGTAGGTCACCCGCGTGTTGGAAGCGCTCCGAGCAACAATACACATGACTGTAGTGACGCACGTAAAATGGACGAAAATAGACTTGAAGCATAAATGAACACCTTGAGATTTCACTCACAAAAAACAACAATTAAAATATGATGTATTATTATTCATTAAACTATCCAGCATTATATAAAATAGTTTAATAGCTTCACCTTGAACACAAGTTAAGTAAATTTAAGTTCATTGTGCTGATAATTCCTCTATTTCACTCTTCACTTTTAAGTGGAAAATTTGAATGCAGTACTTTTACAACACCAGCATTCCCAGTTAAGAGAAAGGATGGAAGTAAACAGACAGACAGACTTTGCCTGAGGCCACCAATTCAGTAAACCCGCCCCTGGGAAGCAGCAGGTATCTGTTACAACTTCAACAACCGCCCACAGATTGTTAATCTGATTAATTACCTAAACCTGTGGGAGTAAACCTGCGGGTGAATTTAATTAATATAACTGCTGCTGGATACATTTAATTAATGCCGATACGTAGACTGACTGTTAATGGGTTCAAAAGAAGTGTTGAATTGATTTCTACGTCGCGGCTGCTTTCACGGCAATTAAAGTAAAATTAAAACGACAGATTTCTGAACGCGGTTTGGCGACGCAGAAATGACTCTCATACTTCTGGTGTTTGGACGAGTTAAAAGAAAACACCACAAACACATTAAATATTCATTATGTGCGCGTGAGTTAAGAATGAATAAAGTGTCACACTTACATGGTTGAGTTCTGAGTCTTATCGTCGCCTCTTCCAGTTGAATGTGAGCGACGGGAGCAAATGAATTGATGCCAAAAGTTTATTTCCTAGGATGGCGAAGTTATGACCCGCCCACCTCTACTCCTGATTGGCTAGTGCTCGCTGCCTTCGTTGGTTGGATTGGTTGGGTGAGGATTGAGATTGGTTAGAGTTAGGGAAACGATATAAAGATCAGCCAATCAGAGGTAGAGGAGGGCGGGACATGACTTCGCCATCCTAGGAAAAGAAAATATCGCGAGTGGGACACGGAGAGCAAAGTGTAAATAACGTAAACAGCACATCCGGCTATGACTTAAAATAAAAGTAGTGTTGAGGCACAGTTTTCCAGTCTGTGCTCCTCTATTGTTTCAGACGTTTAGCAGTGGTGGAAAGTAACTAAGTACATTTACTCAAGTAATTTTGAGGTACTTGTACTTTACTTGAGTATTTCCGTGTGATGCTACTTTATGCTTCCATTCCACTATATTTCAGAGGGAAATATTGTACTTTCTACTCCACTACATTTATTTGACAGCTTTAGTTACTTTTCAGATGAAGATTTGACACAATGGATAATATAACAAGCTTTTAAAATACAACACATTGTTAAAGATGAAACCAGTGGTTTCCAACCTTTTTGGCTTTTGACGTCTTACAAAAAGCAGTGTGTAGTCGGGGTCACATGACAGATGTCTATGAGTTGTTAACAGCTCCACCAAATAGTGATTTTTCCCTCTAAACTTTTCACATGCTTTTATTTCAATAAATGTTCAAATGATCCAATATTTCACCAGAAATCAAAGATTAGAGAAAAAGTCCTAGAACTGAAAACAGATTTGTGTATCAGAACTTTGTTTTTTCTTCTTTCCTCTCCCATTAATCATCTCACGACCCCTCAGATTTATCTGGTGACCCCTTGGACATAAGGTGCTTCAAAAACCTGCTACAATTCCTCTCATTTAGTTTTTGGTAATTTACATGAACACAAATTTATTTTACTAGATGTTAAATATATATTCTGTCAAAGGGCCCCTCTGAACGACAGAGCAACAAGTAGGACTGCCACTAATGACTATTTCCACTGTTGATTAATCTGCCAATTATTTTCTTGATTAATCGATTGGTCTATAAAACACCAGAAAATAGTGATGCATCAAATTGCTTGTTTTGTCTGATCAAAATGTAAGACATCCTGTTACACAAAAACATAAGCAAACACTTACAATTCAGAGGCTGGAAGATAGAAGTAAAGAATGTTTTGGCATTAACAATGACTTAATCAATTAACAAATACTTGCAGGCACTACCTTAGTTGATTATTAGTTAGTTAGTTTTACCAGAAATTCACAATTCAGATTTTCTTTTTAAGCTCAGATTTTAGATGTTTGTTTATCTCTGAGCTCTTACGTTGAAGGCAGCATTGCTTTTCATCCTGTATTTTTCAGGTGAACGTCTGCAGTTTGACACACACACAGAGTTTAGTGTGTGTGTGTGAGACATGAGGAGGGGGAGGTGGTGGAGGAGGAGGAGGAGAAGGAGGAGGAGAAGGATTTCCCATTTACTGCCTTTCAGGTTGTTTGAGTTGGGGTCAAACAGAGGACAAGAGGAGGAGTTGTTGCTTCTGTTCCACACTTCATTACAGCCTTAACACTGACAGCAACAGTATAAACACAATTTATACGCAGTGAGCTATAAATAAAGACAGTGTTCTGGCACAGATGGGAGCCTCAACTGCTTTCTTACAAAAATCAAAGCCTGCATGCTGGTACTTGAGATGCAAAGTTAAAAAAAAAAGTATTGGAAATTATCAGGTGACTAATTTGCAGTATTTATTAAAGCCTTATAGTTAAAAGGACCAGTAAGTAAGATTTATTGGCATCTAGTGGTGAGATTACTGATTGCAACTAACTGAATTACTATATGTAGTAGCTGAGTTAGCATAGCTTAGCATGAAGACTGGAAGCAGGAGGAAACTAGCTAGCCTAGCTCTGTCCAAAGGTAACAAAACTTACAGTAAAATCAGAATTTCTAGTTTTACACTTCATTTTTTTCATACGGATTTCACCTAACAAGATATTGATAGAGATATTTTGTGCTAATTAGTGAGTTTCAAAGTTGCTGGTAGGGGGATTTTGTTACCTTTGGACAGAGCCAGTCTTTATGCTAAGCTAAGCTAACCAGCTGCTGGCTAGTGGTATCAAATAAGAGTTTTTTTCCCCCTTAAGAATATCAAAATATTCTTTTAAAGTTTTAAAGTGTTTAAAGGCTCGAAGCAGAGGATTTGTATGCATAATGAGGGTTTTCTATATTTTAAAATGTCGAAATAAGCAAAATATTAAATTTTTCTAAAGCTCCAACTCATTTTATTTGATGAGCCAGAGACAGAAAGACAACTTTACATGTTGCTGTCATTAAAAGATGGGTTTGTTGGTTTGGAAACTCCAATAAATGTTAAATGTAGGGCTGCAACTGACTATTATTTACATTATTGGTTAATCTGCTGTACTTTTCTTAATTAAGTGATACATTTTTTTAGTCAATAAAATGTCAGAATGTAGAAGAAGTCCAAGGTGACGTCTACGGATGTCTTGTTCTGTTTGTTCAACAGTTCAAAGCCCCAAATTTCAATTTATATGATATTCAGTTATAAGAAAAAAGCAGCAAATGTTCCTAGTGATCTTTCAGTTATCGTTAAATATAATAAACAGCAGAAAAAAAAATCAATTTCCAAAATAATCTTAGCATAACATCATAATCCAACCTCAAAAGGTCTCACACGATCAAAAGCTGGAGAGGAAGTTTCTTTACAAAACCTCGTTAAATTAAAAGAGACACAACACAGACGCCCTTTTTTTTTCTTTTTTGCTTTTTTAATTTCACCTTTAATAGATGCAGCCGCCCGCCTTCTGTCAGGAGGAAAAGGCCACGTTTGGTAACGATTCAAAGATAAACCTACAAAAATAAACCTGCCGCAGTTACTGTTTCCCCTACAACAAAAAGCAACATCTGATGATTTTTCTCCTGCAGGTTTGTTTTCTGTCTGCGGCTCCTCATTCTGCTGCTGTCAAACTTTAGAAAGGCACTGCTGAGGCCAGAGCTTTCAGACCGAGCCGAGGGCCAAGATTCAAATAAAAACGTCCCTAAACATGACTTTTATTAATATAAATCTTGAGTAGACAGATTAATGAATTGAAATTAGAGAATTAATCTTCTCTGAACCCACTTTGGACTTTGCAACTCGGTCTGAAATTAAAACCCGTTGACCTTTTTTTCTCCTTTTCCATTAACAGAGTGTGTTTTTGCACTCAAAAGCTTACAAGGAACCAATCGTGAGATAAACCTGATGGTTTACAGGGCGTCTTCTGATTATAGTCAGTCCCTGCGTACAACAAAAACAGCATTGTTGGAAAAAAAAAAAAAAAAAAAATTAGTAAACGGCAGAAGAGCCACACACAGATCTTTGGCTTTTGAATTTAACATTACAGTTTTTGGCTGTTCAAACTAGAGACACAGATCGCACAAAACTGATCTCAAGAGCCTAAAAACAGATGAGATTTAAACTGATATTTTAAGTAACTCATTCAGGAGCTGATGAGAAAACAATCTCACCACCAGGGTCCATTTAGCAGCTGTTCTGGAGCTTTCAGTCATATCATGAGTTGGTTTCTTCAACTCAAGGTCACAACTTTGTGAACTTTGAATCTCAGCTTTTAAACCAACATAGATGTTTTTTTTTTATCCTTAAAAGTGCTCAAAAAACTGGAAATTTTAAAATCTACAGTTCTTGTGCTGATTAGGATCATAAAATATGACTGAAAGCTCCAGAACAGGTAGTAAAGCTAGCTACGAGATCTTGATGGGATTTTTTTTTCTTCAACAGCTGTTTCCAAGCTCAAGAATTAACTTTGAACCAAATATTTTTTTTGAACAGTAATAAATTAGTAATTAAAAAAAAAAAAAACACAACAAAAGAAACAAATACTGTATTCTTATATCAAGTATAAAATCAACTTTCATTTTACATGATATAATGCTGACGTGAAATTTATATTCACTGACAGCATGTAAATAATTTGGGATGCAAGAAAACTGCATTGTTAAATGTTTACCTTAAATTTGCGGGGCACCCTTGGGACTCCATAAAATCAGGCTGATCCTGTTACTTAGACAAAACTAAAAGTATAAAAGTAATTCTAGCTAAACAAAATAATAAAATCATATTATATGATGCATTATTATCGTTATACAGTTCAGCCATTATGACAAACTAAATGGTCTAAACAAGGTCTACTTTTCCAGAGCTTTCAGCCACATCTCATTATAACAACAAAACCATCTCCATGAAAACTCCAACCGCTGATGAAGGCCAGGAGATACGTCTGAAAGACCAAGTAAGTGGACCTTTTTTTTTGTCAAACTCAAAGCTCAGCCGATCGTTTGCTCGCTCTCCGCCTCTAATTCTGATTGAACAGCCTTAAAAACAAGATGTCTGAATACATAACAGGTATCATACTGTATATCAACTCTTCATACATCAACACTACTGGCCCAAAAGCTTCTCATAACAGATAATAGATCAACAAGCCTACTTTTCAATAATATCAGATCTGACAGCACTTGAAAAATAGTATTTAAACTATTTTCCAAACACTATCTGACTCTCTGTTTTATATACGCATGCTTTAATGTTGAACAGCCCAGTAGTGTGTACAGTAATAAGCATGTATGTATACAAAAAAAGACAAACCGGAACACATGCGAGAGTCGAAAATCAACCAAACGTTTCACAGTCTACAGCTAACTGGGAGCAGATCATACGGAAGCTCATCCAGACACGAAATTAAAAAAAAAAAAAAAAAAAAAAAGAGCTTAAAATAAGAATTCAAACTAACTTCTGTCACGCTGCACTTTCATTTCGTTAAAAAGGGAAAAAAAAAAAAAACATCAAATTATGAGTGGAGCTTTTACAAAGATCTTCCAAAAATAAGATTACATCACAGCGTGTTACATGTTAAGATAAAAGTACAGAGTGTGATGGCGGTTCGCAGGCGTCAGATTAAACTGGTGAAAAAAGAAAAAAAAAATCAAAAACCCGTCTTCCCTGAATTAGAAGTTAAAGTGCCCAAAAAAAAAAAAAAAAAAGATAGTTTAGTTGATACGACTGGTCTGGTCTGTTGTTTTTTAACAGCTAAAGTTGTTTATCAGATACACAAACAACAACAACAACATATTAAGATTCATTAACTGTTTCCATGCAGACACTTGTATCATTTTAAATTATATCATATGGAAGCAAAGAAAGGCCAAAACTATTTTAATTTTTTTTTTTCTTTCAAGCAACTGATAATTCATCACTTCTGTCATGATAGGAGTCTGACTGAATCAATCCAGGATCGACTGTTTATTTTTTGGAAGTCCAAATGTTTTTCCATCTTGAATTTTGGCGTCTTTTTAAATCAAATATGAGCAACTTGATTTTATGTTTTTTTAGATCCAAAAATGACAAATTAAATGTGAACAAAGTAAATTTTGCATATTGAGCATTTCAATTTTTCAAATCTGAACTTGTGAAACCTACAAAATTTCTTAAAATCAAGTTTTTAAAAATGGCATAACTTGAAATTACCTACTGGAAATGTAAGAGGGGAATTCAAACCACTATAAAAATCAGTGTTTTTTAAATTTCAACATTAAATATTCAGGGGTACTCCAATGATTTAGGACTGTACTTCCATTAAGTTTGGATACTTGTATGAAACAGATTAGAAATATGAAAAAAAAGGTCATGATTGATGCAACAGAGGCTGAGTTATCCTGACTTACAGTACCTATTACCTAGCAAACTCATAATAAACTTTTAAGTCATCCAAATTGAGAAAAACCCTGATGACGTCAAAGTGATGTCACCAGGGTTAGTTTTTCAACTTTGTTACTTCCTGAAAAACCACAGAAGACATTATACAAGGAGGGTAAACTTAGCTTAATGTATGAAATTGTTGTAACGCCCCTTTAAATGTCACAATTGCTTATAAGATTAAAATCCTTTCGGCCTTTCTTTGCTTCCGTAATATTAACCCAGTGTTTGATAGTAGAATAAACTACCCTTTAAATAAAACTCTACACTATATATTTTCCCTCCAGTGGGACGAGGCCTCTAATATTCTTTGCTCCAGGCAACACCACAAAAATATCTTTGGTTATAACATAAAAAAAATAAATCAAAAATAAATCTGTAAGATGATCAATACATGTTTGACACAGAAATGAGAGAATAGTTGCAGTATTTGCCCACTAGATGGCGGTATTGTATAGAAATGCAGCGCAGCACCGTCAGCTTGACTTCATTCAGTACCTGCCAGCTCTAACAAGGAGGCATCTCTGTTTTATTTGTTGTTGAGCAATGATAAATTTTAACAGCCAGGATTTATACTTTTGATTGTCTTTTTGATTTAAGTTAATTTGTCGGTTGTTTCATCAAATAGCAGAACAACTTCTGATTCTAAAAGCAGAACAACAAGCCTCTTTGGTCTCCAAGTCATATGCAGTAAAATAGATTATATATATATATATACCAAAGAAGAGATTGAATAAACATACTTTAAGGCAGCTATTTACTTGCAGCACTATCAAAAGACCTTATAAGAAACCTTTCATGAACCCAAACTGCACACACAGGCCTTAACTTTGACTTTTGTACCGTCTTTTGCACTTGCTGGTGCATATTTGTCTTCTGTGTATTCAATCTCTGTCCACTGTCCTTCCTTTATTTTTCCCTTTTATCCAGCAGAAAAAAAAAAAAAAAAAAAAAGCCTTGGGTTGACGAGGAGGTCACGGCTGCACGTTTTACCTCGAGATAAGAGCAGAAACACAGGCGTTTTAAATGAATGCCTGCAGAGAGACGGATCGACAGAGGAGGTCCGGACAATGTGACCATTTTCCTCCTCTGTCCTCTGCAGCTATCAGCCCTTACAGACCTCCTTTTCTCTCAGCCGTAGATTATAGGAGCTTTCATAAATGCAAACTTGCAGTTAATCACGGCGAGGAAAATCCCGTCATTGTCCTCAAGGTTATGGTCACGCTGCTTTTATGACAATCTCACCCCATGTATTTCTCCTCTGACCTGTCAAAAACAAAACTAAACTTCTGTTTTTTTTTCCTCTCCTTCCTTCCTCCATCTATCTAATGTTTGTCTTCTACTTGCTCAATGCCATAATATGTCAACTTCCAGAAACCAGTCTATTCTCACTGCTCTGCCTCCGCCCATACTGGGTGGGAGGTCAGGGGTCACCGTCTATCCAAACGGTGTCGACCTGTTCAGTTTGTGCTTCATCAAACTCTGCTGGTGGTGTGAAAATGCAAACAAAGGCTTTTAAATCCCACCACTCGCGTCTCCCACACGTCATAACAAACAATCATCACTTTTTACAGACCGCAACCAAAACTAAACTACTTCCTGTGCTTGTGAGCTTCTACTTGACACTCTACTCTATCAGGTTTTCTGTTGAAACCTTTCCTCTTTGGTTTATGTTTGTGTGTCTGTTTACAACCGTTTTTCTGCACCTTCTACAACATACAGTTTCAAGGCAGCATCATATGGAGTCTGAAATGTGCCAATGATAATAAAAAAAACAACAATAAAATAATGATTAAAGTTTTTTTAAAAAGCAATTATTAATTGATGAAATAAATTTGCAAAAAAATTACACATGAAGTAAGATTTTTTACTTTACTTGTGCATTTTGGGAAAATGTATCTTTCGTGTTATTCTTAAAAAAACAAAAAAAATTAAAGTCTCCAATTAATAAATCACCTTTTTAGTTTATTTATTTATTGTTTACTAATGTGTCTGCTCGCAAAGTTGCAAAAACTGTGTAATTATTAAAGCAGGAGACAAATTAATTATGAAATTCAATATGATAGGCAGACACATAAATAACAGCAAAATTTAGAAGCCTTTTAAATGTTTTAAATCTCTTTTTAAAATGTAATTATCAATGTATCATTTAGAGGACAAAATTCAAAGAAGAATTATCTTTTTTACTTTGATTTCACCACTTAAATATAATGTTAATTAATCAATTTATAATTGCTTGCTTTTTAAATGTATCCATTTTGATTATACTTAAACATAAAAAAAAAAAGTCTATACAGTTTTGGCACACTCGAGACTCCATAGTTTGCAGACTAATTGTCCCTTTCTCACTTCAGAAATATTTCTCAACTTTCAAACTAAACCAAACATAACTAAACACCAATCAAGACGTCTTTACTTCCAGGTCATTATATCTGTTATTGATTAGGTATTTCTGTCATATTATAAATGCAAATAATGGGCCTGTTTGTGCATCCAAATTTAATCTCGTGTATCCACCTCTAGCAGAAGTCTGGATTAACTATTCTCTGTATCTGTGTCAACAACCAGATTGTTGCTCCGCCTCTGTAGAATAAACTAAAATAAGACTTTTTTGTTTTAAGAAAAAAAAAAACAAAAAAAAAAACAATAAAAAGCTTCACCCATATAAATTAAGAAAAAAAAAATATGTACAGACCTTAGCAACAAACAAATTAAATAAAACTCTAAATCAACGTACAGTATGGCCTTGAGTCTTTCACAAGTTTAAAGGATGAAAAAAAGGAAAAAACAAAGAGGAATCAGATACACTGCATAAATTATGTGATAGCAGGACAGAGTGAGAAAAGAAGAAGAAGAAAAAGAAGAAGAAGAAGAAGAAGAAGAAGAAGAAGAAGAGAGGGATGGACGGAGAGAGGGAGAGAGGATGAATGAATATGGCACAATGATAATCAGAGTGAATCTTTGGTGTGTGCAGGCAGACGGAGCAGAGCAGGCAGCAGTTTGAAGTCTTGAATCCAGGCTGAAACAAACTCCAGTAAATCCAAATTTTGTCCGTTCAGGCGTCTTTTTTTTTTTTGCTTGCCGTCCTTTTTTGTTTCCTGTCCTCTTGTCATATCATCCCTCTGTCTGTCTGCATCATCCCTTCTTTCAGGCGCTGGATCCTCTCTTCTCGATCTGCGTTCACATCCCTCTCTCCGTCAAAATGTACACTATTTTTAGCCTCTGAGGAGGTAAAAATAAACACCTCTTCCGTCCCTCTGGGGTGGTGGGGGGGTAAAGTAGTTCTGTTTTATGGAGGTTAATCCTCTAAGAGGGGCCTCTGACCTCCCTCAGCGCCTCTTGCAGTCTCTGGCGGTAGGTCTCATAGCGGCGAATCACCGCCTCCCTCTGCTCTTCCTCCTCCTTGTCGAGGATCCGCAGGAAGTTGCGTAGCTCGGGGATGGAGAACGCATCCCACTGAGAAGAGGAGCAAAAAAAAAAACAAGCATGATAAAGTACTTGTTTATAGAGAGATGTCACGTCCTGGTTCCACTAGCTTCTGCAATCTCTCATTTATCCATCTTTGTGAAAAATGAAGCGTGTTAATGGAGTTTATTTTCCATATTTTAAGATAACTCAGCATCTACTACAGCAGCTGCTATCAGAGGTTGAAGCGTGGCAGCGCCGGTTCTTACGTCATCATAACTTTGTATCATCTATATCTATAAAATTCAAATTTCAAGTTGTAATCTCTGCTGTCTAAAAACTTCTACACTGTTTGCTTCTCTCAGATATTTGTCTCTGTCTCTTCTGTCGAGCCGTGACGTTTAGCCCACGGAGGTCTAGGACTTTGGGGAAATGGTCTTCGTTAAACATAAATATCGAATAAAGAACAATATTACATCGTTTTTCAAAACGCTACCAGCCCTTATCTAAACATATGAAGCGAACCACACGACATACTGTTGAGAAAGGTTCTGTTCAAAGGCTGGATTTTTAGTTATTAGTGTAATTACACATTAATGGGATTTTGAATGAAGTTTTCTTATTTCTGGAACAGAATCTAGAAGTTCACTTTCTATTGATGATCTTTATTGTAAACAGATTGTCTCTTGATTGTACAGTGAATATGGTCCTTTCTTCTTCTTAATTTGATGAAAATTAGGATAATAATGATGATAATAATGGTTTTTGTCATTATTATATTATGCTGTTGTTGTTAGGTTACTATTTTTACCAATATGTAGAGTTTACTGAAAGAAAAATAAGGAAGACAAACAGTTAAAAGAAGAGAAACAAGGGGATGATTAAATGAAAACAAGGATGAATAAAGAAATAAAAAATGTAACTATAAATATTAGAATTTGCATTTTAAAAAGAGAGAAGAAGAAGTGGGGAGGTGTAGCGTTTACCATGACTTCTCCGGTCTGTTGTTCTCTCAGTACGAAGCTGAGCATGTCGTCGTCGGGTCCCGCCACCAGACGAAGGAACAACGGCTGCTCGCCATCCGCCAGCTTACACATGTACACTGCATGACACACGCACACGCACACGCACACACACACACACACACACACACACAGAGGTTAATTCAGTCTGTACAGTGTGCATGTTTCATCAAACCACACGCATGCAGGCACCGCTGCGGTCGCTGCAGTTAAATTTTGCAGCGTGTGTGTGTGTGTATAAACAGACATGGCAGAGCATGAAAGGATGGGTGCGGCACATTAACAACCACAGTAATTATACAAAAAGAGAGATCCATGTTGTTACACTGAGCAAAGTATTTACATCTGAGCCCGATACCGGATCGTTAGACCAATAAACAAATAAATATTCCAGAATAAATATCTGATAACGATATAATTTTTTGAACAAACATGTTCAGGAAGCATCTCTCAACTTTGGTTATTTAAAGGTTGTGTTGGACGTGTCTGCAGCGGGACGTTTCACAGTCAACTTTAAGCAAAGATAACAATTATACCAGATCACTTACTATTGAACAGTCAACTTTATTATCAATTTAAGTATTAAAAATGTGTTTTTTAAGAAAGATTAACCATATCGCCTTTAGTAGATTGAGAGTAAAATAAAGATATTTGACTATTATACATAATAACTATAAATAAAAACACATATACAACTAAAATTGAAATTCAAGAATACATGAAAAAGCAATCAACACATTATGAAATGTCAATATAATGTCGTAAAACAGAAAACTTAGCGTGTCTGCTAATATCAACACTAATACAGACACAGTATATCTGGGATCAACCAGTATCAGCTGATTTACATGTTTAAAGGTTGTTTTTCTTGCTGTCAACAAATCTCATGTGCATGAACTGATCTACTAACAAGTATTAAGTGTGTATCTAAAGCCTGATATATCTTATTCCTCCGTGCCGTAGACCTCCGTTATTGTCCAAAAACTATTAAAAACATGTCAGTGAGTCACACTGCTGCACTGGGTGACATGTTGCTTCACCATGAAGAGTTTTGGTCAATGTAGTTTGTTTAGAAACGGCTCCAAAGACTAATAACAGCGTCACGTTTTCAGTCTCCAGAGAGTAGTTCTGTGTAAGGCAGACGCTACTGAGCATGTGCGGGAATGTAGTTCTGTTTACAGAACTTTATACTGAACTTCTTTGAGAAATTTAAGTACAAATTTGTTGTGATATGAAGCACAAATGGAGCCACATTCTCGCACACGCTCGGTGGCATCTGCCTTACACAGAACTACTCTCCTGAGACTGAAAACTTGATCGCTATTTATAGTGTTTGGAGCCGTTTCTAAACAAACTACAGTACTGAAAACTCTTTGTAATGAAGCAACACGTCACCCAGTGCAGCGGTGTGACTCACTGATGTGTTTTTAATAGTTTTTGGAACAACAACGGAGGTCTACGGCACAGAGGAACAAGATATAATCAGGCTTTTGACACACACACACAATAGATCAATTCATTGTTGGTTTGAGAATTGTTGACAATAAGAAAAAAATAGAAAACTTTTAATGTACATATATAAATAAATATCACCCAGATGACAAAAAGTAACAGAAACAGTGAGACAGATTTATTGCTGTTCAAGTCTCCTGTGATCCCAAAACATTCTTAGTTAAAACAAACCAAGTGTATTTATTTCTCTTTTCTTTCAAGCAAACATTCAACTTGTCTTTAGATGTTTCTATCAAAACCTCAACTGGAGTCATTCAGTCTCATCCTGAAACTGAAGGTCACAGACATTTCTGCATTTCTAACCCACAGCTTCACATTTCTGATAAAAGAGCGATGACGAGACTTTAACATCTTGTTTTTATGTCAGGACTTGAATGAAACTCGGATGTTGTCTGATAAGTTTATATATATATATATATATGAGCTCATGTACATATGCTGTATATCTAAGTCAGACTTCTGTCTAGACGTCGTCTTTTATGAGCAGGCTACGTCTTACTGCAGTAATGAGCGAAAACCAGACCAGAGGCTTGTATGACAGCAGCAACATGAAGGGGGAAAAACACCCCGAATCTCTATAAAAGTTTGGGGGCAAAATGCTTCAAACGAGACATAAAAACAAGACGCACAAATTTAATTGATCTGAAAGTCACTTAGGGTCTTGTATACAGCTAATAAACTCCGTCTTTTCCTTACTTGGAGATGCTTAGTGGGCTGAAAGATCATATTTGATACCCTACAGCCCTGCAACAGCTGTTTATTCATAGTGTGTGTGTATTTATATATATATATATATGTAAGTGTGTGTGTGTGTATTCCTGGGTATTCCTGGTCAGCTGTTGATAGTGGGGAGAGCCCTGCGGCATCCGACAACCGGCAACATGAGGACGAGGCGTCCAGAAATACACCCACACACACACACATAAACACACACACCCACACACACACACATAAACACACACACACATACACACACACACACACACATCATTGACACTATGTCAGTGCCAAAGCATCTGATACCGAGCTTGGCATGAGAGGCATGAAACGCTGTCTCTGGCTCTGTCGCTTTCACTGTCTCTCTCTCAGTCACACACACACACACACACACACACACACACACACATACACACAGACAGTCAGTAGGCGCTGAGTCTTACCCTGCTCCTCCGTGCTGTAGCGTTTGTACAGAGCGTATTTGGCCGGGTTGTCCGCAACTGTGAACTTGTTCAGCAGGGCGACGATCACCTGAACACACACACACAAAAAAAAACACGCAGAGACATTAGACAAGTCTGAATTTACTTATTTATATTTAATAAATACACAATAGAGAGCTGAAATATCTCGTATAAGAGGGGAAACAGCCGTTTTGAGCTTCTGGATAGTTTATGCTCTATGTGGTGTTCTCAGCATGTAGCATGAACACTACTTTTTGCAACAAAATACAACGTTACAATGCTTCGCCTTTGCTTAACATGCAAATTTGCACCATTACCTATTTGTGATGGCACAAAAGTGTCAGAAAATAGTGAAAAATGTCCTCAAATGTCTTGTTGTTTTGTCTGATCAACAGTTCAAAATCCAAAAGATATTCAGTTTACTATCATGTATGACACAGAAAAGCATCGATTCTTCACATTTTAGAGGCTACAACCAGCAAACAATTCATTCTGGTTTAAAAAATGACAAACGATTATTGACTTATGCAGTTATTTGTTTGGTTTACTATCATATTTTAAGATGAATGAGTACAGAACCTGCTATTAGAATCTATTTGTGCTTTGAACAAAGTTAACATGACGATTGATTTGTTAGCATTCAGAGAGCAAAAGCAGAGTTTCCAAGGAGCAAATTAGGAGCAATTTTGGACACAGTCACACTGACACTAATGACAACATGTGGCTGATTAGCTCAATTCAATGGACACTCTGGTGAATATTAATGAGCAATCTGACCTTAAACATATAATTCTTTAAGTGAACGTTAATCTAGACCACAGCTAATATCTTCCTATAAATATAAAATTTGTGAAGATAACGATGCAGTTTCATCTGTGCATTATTTTCTATATTAGAACACCTCACAGTCTGTTATTGTAGTTAAAGCACAGCCTCTTCATCGTCTACTGATACGTGTGTTTGCAGACAGTTTGACTCGTGGTTTGGTCAGTTTCGATATTAAGAGTTAACCACGAAGCAGCAGTGCTGTTGCTATGGTTACCTACAGTTTATTGCACACCGAGCACATATTTAGAGCTGTGGTTGAAACGTCTTACATGAAACTGTCAGTTTATTACTGAAACTGAAGCTGTTTTCCTTTTCTTATTGTTTCTTCTTTATTTTGACTTTATAGGTGCCTCCAGGAAACGATGATTACAATAATTAAGTCTTGTGATTTCACCACAACTTCTCCACATGAAACGGTCAAATCGACAGACCGCTTGTGATTTGGACCAATTGTCACATATTGTGTTGTTGTAACTTCATCACAGCACACAGGAAGTGAATATATATGACTCTTCATTGGTAGTAGTTTTACATAATCGCATCTTCCTCTGCTGGCAATTTTTCCACAATTCCTGCAAATCTACTGCAAAAAGAGGACAATAGAACTAGGACTATAGAAAAATATTTGCCCTGAATATGTTTTAGTTGTCTTGTTATTTGATTTTAATGAACATATGTCCTGTGGCTGTGGTTTAATGATGTATTGAATCAGTTCAGCTTAATGAACATATCAGAAAACAAACCGCCAGATTGACAAAACCGACTGGACTCGATCCAATTTTTAATAAAAGCTCAACATCAGCCGGCGTCCGTCTACCCTTCGACTTCAACCCGTCTGTCATCAGATGCTAATTAAGTTAAATCAGCAGGCTGTTGACGTGTGTGTGTGTGTGTGTGTGTGTGTGTGTGTGTGTCAGCCACCTGTCTGACGGTGTTATTGGAGCTGATGTGGAGGGTGTTGGTGACTCCTTTGGGCAGATAGAAGGCCTCCGGCATCACGGCTCCTCCTGCTCCTCTCTGACCCCCCCGCATCGTCACCGGCCTCCTCAGGTCCATCTGGACCTTGATGAAACCAGTATACACACCAGTATGACCCTAGGAGAGAGAGAGATGGAGAGAGAGTGAGAGTCGTACTATGTGTAAAGTGTACAGTATATCATTTGTACAACCTGCTTTGGCAACACAGTACTTCTTATGTTCTTGCTAATAAAGTAAAGAGTTTTATAGCTTTTTCTCTATAAACATCTACCTGCTGAGGCTGAAAACGACGCTACGAGAGCTCTGAGAGTGAACCAAAACAGTAAAGTTGCAGCCGAACAGCTAAACAATGAGCTGAAACTCGCTATAAAGCTCCGTAAAGCCGAGAGGAGCCGCAGAGT
This sequence comes from Thunnus thynnus, assembly GCF_963924715.1. Classification (NCBI taxonomy): domain Eukaryota; kingdom Metazoa; phylum Chordata; class Actinopteri; order Scombriformes; family Scombridae; genus Thunnus; species Thunnus thynnus. Next base: position 20,722,414 of record NC_089539.1, on the reverse strand, counting down.
CGCTCATAACTCTCTGTAGATTCATCACTACGAGCCACGCCTCTCACATTTGGGCTTTGTTTAACAAAACACTCCAAGTCAGTATCCCAATATTATGATTTCAGATGACTTATTACTGTCATCTTTTATCTGTTAGGGAGGATGTGTGGCGGTGGAGAGGTGGAGTCTAGATTTTCTCTAAAACGGGCTCTAAATCACTGTTTGGATCGTTTCAGTTAATAACTTCCTGTGGTCAGATAAGAAGAATAAAAGATAAAAATCACCAGGACTTAATTTAGTGAAACAGGGTGAATCTGCAGCATCAGTTTGGGGAGACGCTGTTAAAGCAGAAAATGTTAGGATGATAAAGCAATAAAATAATGATTAATGTGATGATATGACCACTGCTAATATCATCAACATTAATTATGACAAAAAATAGTAGTTGACGACCTTTTTTTCTTTTTTTCTTCCTTTTTTTAAACAAATAGGAAGTAAAACTATGATGAAATGTCTTAAAATTTTAGTCAATGAATAAAAACTACATGATAGACGGACAGACAGATGAACTATTTGCTGTTTGAACACTGTCTGCAGGATTAAGTCGTATTCGAAACCTGCATTTATATCAAGAATCACACGTCTTATTATCTACGGCTGCACGATTAATTGTTTTGTTTAATAAAAGGTCAATAGGTCAAAGGTGACGTCTTTAAATGTCTTGTTTTGTTTGACCAACAGTCTAAAAACTAGACATTCAGTTTATTATCATGTATGACAAAGAAATGCATCAAATTCTCACATTTGAGGAGCTGATGCTGGAAAAGTTTTGACATTTTTGCTTGAAAAATGATTTAAACGATAATTTTCTCTAGTATGCTCCTGACTAAAACTAACTATAATCAATAATCAAATGGCTAAAATGTGAGTTAAACTAAATTAAAATCAGGTGTTAAACTTTACATTGAAAAGCATTAAAATCAGAGTTGCACTCGAGCACATAAAAGCCTCAGTCAGCTACATTTAAAGTTTCTAGAGCTTCACTTCATGTTATATGATCTCTGCAGATGAGACCAGTTCACCCATTAATCCCAGCATGTCCTGCAGGACAGATGGCCCCAGACGGAGGAAGAGTATCTAAATCCCATTACTCCATATGGGGCCTGGAGGACTGTGTGTGTGTGTGTGTTAGTATATATATATATATATATATATATATATATATATATATGTGTGTGTGTGTCTGTAAAGGTCACAAGCAGACAAACAAGATCAGCACGACTAGAAGCCAAAAAACACACACAAGCTGAAACTAAACACACACAGAGAGAGAAACTTGCGCCATCGCAGATGAAGAGATAAGAAGACAAAGAAGGGCATAAATAGAAAAGAAAGGAAAAATAAGAAGGAGGGGAAGACAGAAATAGAAACAAAGGGTGCGGATAACTAAGAACAGCATAACCAGAACGATGTGTCTTCACAGTGATACTATCAGCTCTGACGTTAAACATCTACAGCTGTTCAGCAGCAGCTTCTAGACGCATATTTGTACTTTTTTCCTTCTTATTTTTATGTGACTACTTGCTGAATCTAAAAAAGGTAATTTCCACAACACCTGGGCTGCTTTAAGTGTAGAAAAATATTTCTTATCATAAAATCTTTTCCCCCCAAAAGTATTCACCGACGTTTCCAGACGACTTTATTTGAATTCCTCCGCCCTTAAAAAACGAAGAAAAATCTTTTTATATAATCTACAAGTGCTGCGAAATAATCCATCAGAAGAAAAATTAACATGCAATCTTAACATTGAAAGGTGTTGCTGATGATGATTCGACATCCACGTTGCCTTCCTCCTGCTCTCGGCATTCCTCAGCAGTCACATCAGAGTGATGTGATGTTATTCCTGCTATTGTTCTCCCCCCACACTGTTTTCCTTGGCAGAGTAAAAAGCTGCCTGAAGTTATATTCACACCACGTTCGAAACGAAATCTTCTGGGTGAAGCGAGACTTTCTGTGCTGTCGAATAATCAACCGGTTTGAGGACATTTAAACACAGAGCTGCAACTAAAAGGTTATTATTGATTAATCTGAAGGTTGTTTGTCTCGATTAGGGAATGAAATGCTAAAAAAATAAAGAAAAAATAGATGCAATCATGCTCAAATATCTTGTTTATATGTATCTAAGCATCCACAATAGACACTAAAAACTCTCTTGGGAACAATAAAGAGTATTTTGCTTCAGTATTAAGCCTTTTTAAATAAAAATACAGGTATTATGATGCTTCTTTTGTCCTTGTGTGATGACTGTCTGACTTTTTCATGAAGTCACAGTATTGAGTTTCATTCCTGCTTTGGCTGCTTAGATGAAATGGCACTAAATGGCAGTAGCTTACAGAATTATCTCCATAATCCAGTGTAGATAAAACACTCAGCTTTTAAAAAGGAGAAACAAGCTCCAAGCTGAATATATACAACTCACTAACTGACCCAGAGAGTGTGTGTGTGTGTGTGTGTGTGTGTGTGTGTGTGTGTGTGTTCTCCACTCACAAGTGTCATTTTAAGGTGGTCTTTGGTCAGGGAGTTGTACAGCTCGATCTTCTGCCTGATTTCCTCCCTGCTGAACTCGGTCCGCAACTTTCTCTCCTTCTCCACATCCTGACAAAAGATAAAAGAGAGAGAATGAAGATAAACATGAAACGAGCAGGTCACAAGTCGACTAAAAGAAATTAATAAAAACAATCCGGTCTCTGTGCAGACAATAGCAGCAGCAGTTTTCCTTATCAGAGCTGAGAGTCTGTGCAGAGTTTTTCACATGTTGAGACACAACCTCAGTCTCAATCTGGGATCTTGGGGTCATAGATAAAATAGATTTGACCTACTACTGCGGCACGTCTCCACGTAGGCGTTTTATTTATTTAACCCGGCAGACAATGATATCAGGATTTTATTTAGATAATATTTTATATTTTCACAATGAAGTCATGATAAACAGACATGAAAAACAGAAGATAAATGTAATTCCTGTCTGATATAAATCACTGTTATGTGTAAAAACCTATATTTTGACTCTGTGAAGTGCTTTCAAATGTTTTAAATGGTTTCACAACTGAATAAACAGTGTTTGAAATGGAAAAACATGTGGAATCTGGAGCTGCAACCAACGACTCTCATTATTGATCGATCTGTCGATTATTTTCTTGATTAACATATATGTTGTTCAGTCTATGAAAAGTCAGAAAACGTTGCATCATTTCAGGTGACGTCCAAAAGATATTCAGTTTACTGTCATAGAAGACTAAAGAAACCAGGAAATATTCACATTTTAAAAGCTGGAATCAGAGAATTTGGACATTTTTCCTTTAAAAAAAATGACTCAAAACGATTGATTGATCATGAAAATAGTTGGCGATTAATTTTCTGTCTACTGAAAAACAACAACACAACCATCTATTCATAGAAGGGACAAATAATACAACAGATAAATGATATCAAGCGGATTTTATTCTTTACCTCTGGGATGAGAACCATAACAGTAGTGAAGGCCTTCAGGAAGCAGAATAACACAAGTGCTTTTTCTTTTTGTATATATATGTACTTTATATCATTACACGGTGCATTCGGGTACAATACGGCATTATAGTATTTTCCATGTGGCCCCGCCCACTCATATGATTTAAAAAAAAGAGGGAGGAGATAACTTGGGTAGCTCATGTTTTGGTGTATTAATATTATATTACTGTATTAGCACCCAGAGTCTGCTGCTTCTTATTAATATGTACACTTATGAGGACATTTGACAAGAAAAGGTGCTGCTGTCTGGCTGAAAACAACCCCCCCCCCACCCCCCCCAAAAAAAAAGGTTTCTCAGACTCAAAAAGTGTGGAAAGGCTGTCACTGCTGGAGGGTCAGCACATGACAGAAACACGTTTCTAATCAGCCGGGGTCCCATGGTGAGCGACTGACTTTCTAATTTTAGATAAGATGGAAAGCTCCTGCAGGAAAAACAGCTCCTGGTACCGAACGTGTAAACAATTCACAGCTCAGCAAACGCCAGAAACGACTGAGGTTAGTTTGACTGACTGACTGACTGACTGACTGACTGACTGACTGAGAGGCACACGGACTTGAAGAGTATGTGAAACCGATTCCAACAGCCTGTGATGTGTGCGGCGTTTACGCATATGTGTGTGTTTGTAAAGTCAGCCGGACAAGAGGCTTCATGCGAGGACAGAGGAGAGTCGCAGTCAGCAGTCGACACTGTGTTCATGTATAAATAGCCTCGGAGGGCGGGGAAGGTCACAACAGAGGTCAGCTGATAGAGAAAGCTCTAGATAAAGATAACAGACGTGTATGTGTGTGTGTGTGTGTGTGCGTACAGAGACTCAGAGTCTGCACGTCTGCACGTGAAATAAACACAGACCAGGTTGGTTCAGTCCAATCCTGAATCCTGAAGTGTATTTACTTGTTTTTATTGTTTTATTCAAGGACACGCAGCCGCAACTGCAGAAAAGACATGTAAAGTTATAATTTAGGTCACATGACAAAGCCAAATATATTACAGTAGTAAAGAGTCAGTCCACTGACCTCAGAACCAATTAAAGTGTTTTTAAGCTGATCCTTCGTTTTCAGGATGCACATAAACAACTGGACGTCCTGTTACTGGACCGCTCTGCTTCAACATCTCAAACTCAACAACAATAACAACGTTTTGTTCAAAATAATGACTGTTGACTACTTCAGACCCGCATAACAGGATATGTTTTTAAAGCTACGATCAATTGAATTTAATGAGTCTGTGTAATGTGAAAAGGTCTCGTTTCGAGTTGCATCAGTAAAAGTCATGTGACATCATTCACTCGCATGCTCATTGGTTAGTTGTTTCTGGGGCGACAGCGAGAACGTAAACACAGGAAGAAGCTCCACAGCTGCTGGTTTCGCTCATCTGCGTCCCAGCATGCAAAGCACACCTGGCTAGAGGAGCCGTTTAGCTCAAACTTGCAGAGGACGCCTAGTGGTTCACGTTCCCGCCACAAACAACCCGTTACTGTGTTCAGATCTGCCCAAATGAGGCGGACAACCAACTAGAGTCCGATTCATGCCGACTAAACGAGGCAGGTTTGATTAATGTCATAAGAGCCAATAAAGACAAACAAGATAGTGATTTCAAGGGTCAAAGGTCAAGGTTGATCCTCCATTGGAGGAACTGCAGCATAAAAATACAAGTACACTGTTAAAATAATACAAAAACCTAAACATACATCCATCCCATAAGCAAACACCCTTATAATATGATTTAAGATTATTAAATATGTAAATATTAGTTTAAAAAAAGTAAAGTTGGCTTTTTATAGACCAGAACAGAGCTGTTACTGACTGTAAAGTGATCCATATTTTATTTCCAGGTTGCATTTTGTAATTTTTGTCAAATATAAATAATTAATATCTGTAGTTTATCACTCTGTAGTGACATAAAACTGCACTTTCCTAAAACTCTACAATTTTTAAATACAGTGTTTTGTTGTTTTTGTTGCCTCATCGTCACCAGCTGGAGGTTTGTTTTGACAGAAAATTAATTAATAACAACTGTAATAACTGATTTGCTAAATAACTTTACAAAAAAGTTAAACAGTTGTAGGTTCGAGGTTCTCCAACGTCTCCAAATTAAATCCTTTTGCAACAAAATAAGCTTCTCATTGGTATTCTTTATTTTGTTTTACTTTTTTATAGACTTATCATAATGATAATAATCATTAGTTGCAGCCTTACTCTACATTTGCACATGATGACGAAGCATCCTTGTGTTTCAGTGTATCAGTGAGTTTATCTGGATGAAGGCCACAGCTTTTTTTTCCCCACCAATTTTAGCTTTTTTTAAGCCTTGAAACAAACTCGTTATAACTGTGTTAAACGAGATGTGAGACGTCCTGATGTTTTCTGTTATCTGTGTGTCTGTGTACAGTAGGCCGGTGCCAACGCAGCGTCTTTAGACTCGACTTTAGAGTTTAATTCCTCGTTGTAGTGTGTGTGCTTACATGGGCATAGCACTGCTCTCTCCTCTGCATCTATTAAAAAACACACACACATACACACACATAGTGCAGAATCCAAGGAGGCTTTGAAGGCACATACACCCTTATATGGATAACACACACTGCTCAAGGGGAAAGACAAGGTGCCAATGCAGCATGTGCAAACACTGCAGACACACAAACACACACACACACAGCAGCAGCAGCAGCCCTGAGACTCTCTAACATTATAATCCTGTCGGCTGATGGGTTTATAGCTCTGAGAAAGAACAGGAATGCCGTTCACTCCCTCTTTATGTCTTCTATCACATGTTTAGATTGGATTAAAAGGAAGGTTTGATGATGTCTGCAGGAGGAAGGAGACATTTAGATAAGACAAGAGACTAAAGATCCGATGATATATGAGGTCAAATCTGGCGTTTAAATGCAACTCACATCTGGTCCGGTCAGTGTCATTCACAGCTGGAACGGTAACATGACCCCGTTGACTTTCTATGAAAAGTCCGTCATCAAAGAAATATTCTGCTTTCGTGAACATGTCGATATTCATGTTAACATTCAGTTTGTTTGTTTTTAGATTTGAATTAGTGAGAAAGTTTATTGGTGAGTTCATTTATGGCAGAAAAATGAAAAACATTCGCTTCTCTTGAGCTTCTCAAATGTCAAGATTTGGTGCTTTTTTCTGTTTTTTATCAACATAAACTGAATATTTGGGGATTTAGATGATTAGTTGGACAAAACTAGTAAAGTAAGGACTTCTTTCATTCATTTTTCAATATTTTCATTAACAATTAGACACTGGACAATTTAAAAAAAGAATATTTATACTGGTTTCATTGGGATTCAACATAGAATATCTTAAAATACATAAAACTGATTATATTTCTGTAAGTATAGTTTTACATATTTAACTTTGGTTAAAGTAAAAACATTTAATAGATTATGGAGGTTGAATAATTTGGTACATAACAACAGCTATTAACACTCATTAAAATATTCAAAGGCTCGTTGGTGTTTACAGCGACTCGGCTCGTCTGACCTGATATTAGCTGTCGACACCTCGGTGATGGTGACCTGTCTGCTCATCCCTCTGACAGACAGACAGACAGACAGACGCTGACTCATCAGGATTTAAGGGAGACAGACGAGGACTGAAGACCTCAGCTAATCTTTTACAGCCACAAAGTCACAACAGCAGGAATCCGAGGCTGACAGATCTCTTGATTTACGTCTAAATGTTTATGTCAAAATGAGCTTTCGTGACGCAACGTCAGGGGTTTTTCCAACATTCGATCAGCAACGTTAAGCACCTGCCGGGTCAGATGAGTCAAAGCTTATTACCAGAGAGTGACAGGTAAGGAGATTATCTGTCATCCACAAAAGGATTGACGGAGGGGGGGGGGGGGGGGGGGGGGGGGGGGGGCACGGGAGAGAAGAACAAACAAAAGAGAAGTTAAAAAGAAACAAATACACGATAAATGAAACTCCCTCAGGGGGGTCCTTCATCTGGTGACTGAGCAGTGTGTGTTTGTTTGTGTGCAGTCAGCAAAACTGGGTGGCTTAGTTGATTACCGTACTTCCTCTAATAGAAGGTAACATGCCTTTATTGGAAGCAGGCTTATATTAGAGAGAGGCCTTTATTTCTAATTCTCTCTGCTTGATAAGTATAGTTGAACATATTTTAGTACAGTACAGTAGTATATTTTAGTTAGTCTGTTAAATTATTGTTACTGCATTACAAGTTATTACGGTAAACAACTTACTCTGACATGTGGAACAATAATTCTAGCACTCGAGTTCCACCCAGAACGTTTTTGCATATTTAGCATTTTGTTTACTTCAATTTCTTGTCATTTATCGGAGGGCTGATTTATTGATCAGGCTTCAAATTACTTGTTTTGTTTGACTAACAATCCAAAACCCAAAGATCTTCTATTTATTATCAAAACAGACTGGGAGAAACAGCAAATATCCACATGTGATACACTGGAACCAGCAAGTCTGGGGCATTTTCATAAAAATAGTAAGTTTGTGCTGATCGACTGATTGATTCATTGACTAATCTTTTCTGCTCTGTGCAGATTTCAGGTCTTTATCTGATAATACTCAAACATTTTGGAGACCTGTCTGTGTCTCTGGCAGTTTGCACTAAACGAAGGCATTAGAGAGCTTAGCTGTGATTGGTGCTTTTTGTGCTTTTTGACGCTAAGTTTCCAGGTTGCTCGTCACCTTGTTTTGCACGTTGACTAGATGAATAAATTTGCATTGATCATCCATTAAATGAATCAGATCTCTGAATGCATTGTGTTGCTATGGGGGTTTCTATGCATGTGTATCATTATCATGTATTAGACCTGAATAGGCTTTTACAGGCCACTTATGACCAATATTTTCTTTATTTAGTCCTATAATTCTGGTGATTTTCATGCCAAAAAAACCCCCACAAGTCTCCAGAATTGTATTCTTGTCAGGGTGGAAAAACTTCTGAAACAACCTTTTGACCAGCCTCACAGTGGAGACTCCACTGATTTGTCAGAAAAAAATGTTCCCTAATGTTCACTTCTACTAGCTGCGTTCAGCTTCGTCACGTCCGAGCTGGCCCGCAGCGGCGGCTTTATTGGCCTATAAACATCGCTGTATCCCCTTGTGGTGCGTGTGTCCAGTCCGGGCTGTGCACAGCGAGGGTTAAGAGGAACTGGGAGGATGAGAGCAACCAAATCCAAACAAACAGGAGAAGCAGAGCACGGCCGAGCTACAACACAATGAGGTCATGGTCCTATTTAAGAGCGTGGCGAATCCTCCCACTGAAGCTGGAAGATCAACAGCGGACAGAAGGCAGATGAGAGAACAGAGAGAAAAGACAAAGACAGTAGCGATGTTTAAACACAGCCTCACGCTCCAGTTATAATCGTGAATAATAAATCACAATAACTCTCAATAAAAGGCGGTGACGTCAGTGAGATTCATGGGAAATCTTCTTCGTGATGTTGCGCGACACGCGTCGTTTAAACACACATCTGATCATGTAGCTCATTCAGCTTTTATGTGAAGAGTTTGCAGCTTCTTTTTTTAAACTAGGGCTGTCCCAAATACCTTTCTTTGGGCTTCTGCAGCAAGTATTTGTATATTTTTCGAAGCTGAAACTGAGGCTGAGGCCTGTGTTTTTCCTTACCGCTTTAGGCAAAATAGGCACCATGTATTAAGAGTGGTCAAGTGTTACAAATTACAAATTGTGTTATTGGTCTGAAATGTTAAATATAGGCCGGTCTGTCATCTTAATAAATGGATGCTACCTACTTGAGCGACTTTAAAGGAAAAGGAAATTCTGTACATGAAAGAGCATGTTCACTGTAGACTTATCTACAAACTAAATCTAACTGAATGCTGTGTTTTAAAGTTTTGCATGCAAGGCCTGAGTCCAAAAACAGAAGTTTCCTTCAATTTCTAGGCAACAGAAGACACAGATAAGAGGATGACGTCAACTACATGCAGCGGACGGCCAACTTTAGAGGTCTTAGAGGTCGTTTAAAAGGACAGCGGGATGTGAAAAAGCCTCCGCGCAGCATCAGTTGTTTTATATCATGTCTGACACCTTGTAGTTCTCACTAAATTGCAGCTGCAGTGACGTGAACTTTGAGGAAATAAAAAAAAGGGACTTATTTCGGTCATTCGAATCAGACAAAGAAGGTATTATTCAAAACAATAATCTTATTATGACAACCTGAACTCTATAACAGGACTATTAAAAATACTTTCCAAGTGCGGAAACTGACAGTATTCTAAATTTAATTCATGATTTAAAAGAGTAATCAAATTTTATGTCTCGGTATTATTCTTGTTAGGTGCAGCGGAAGAGGATAAAAAAACTTTTTGGCCTTTGCGCTGGAAAAAAAATGCAGAAGAGAAAGAGAGAGTACAACGAGAAGTGTGAAGGGAAAAAACCTGAGAGAGAGAAACGCACATATCAGGTTTTATATTTACTTCTGACTCTTCTCTGACTGTTTTAGGGATATCTTGGTGGGTTTAAGTTAAGCCTGTAAGTGTGTGTGTGTGTGTGTGTGAGAAGGTAATGACACTTCTTCCTCAAACCTTGTATCACACACACACCTGCAGCATTCCTGCCTTTGTTTAGCACCGTCACGCTCGTCTGCATACGGTGTCTGTAAATAGATGACATCACCGTGCGAGTGTGCGTACAGACAAAACACGCTTAGCTCGGCTAAATAGCACCTAAAGCGCTGTATGTTTGTATGTTATGGAGGCTGCAGGAAGACCAAACATAGTGATTTAGTTGAATCGAACCTATATTTTAAAGGGAAGGGGGGCTTTAAAGAGACAGAAGCTAAAACGGCCTGTTTCAGACAGAGGCTGAACTGAGGGGGTTGCATGAAGGGTCAGAATAAGATAAATAAGGAGTTTTTCACTGGAAATCAAGCAAAGATATTCCAGTAAAGCCCCGGAATATAAATATAGAGCTGGAAATGTGCAGGATGTGTCCCCTTTAAAAAAAAAGGCCAAGAGAGAGACATTTTATATTTGTGCCAGTGTTTACTTTTTCATGTGACACTTTTCCCATTTCGCTGTGAATGTCATTTTCAATTTGCAAAACAATGGCGAGGGGAGTTTCCACTGCCAAAGTAGTTTTCCTCTGCCAACGTGACACATTCCTCTAATCACTCTACTATTATTTATCAAATATCCTTCCAGAAATATACTTTACAAGCTGGAAGCAACACCAACACCTTTCTAAAATCCTTTATTAATTAATCAATACTGGATCTACTTTCTCCTCTGCTAATTTCTTCTAAAACTCTCTTATGTATATTCTTCACCCTCCTCGCCCTCATCCCCTCTCTCCCTGTTACTTCCTGTTGAGTCCACGGGGGGAAGTCGAGATCGGCCACACCTTTTCCTCCCAGCATTCCTGCACTAATGGGTACACACACACACGCGCGCGCACGACGACGTGTAAGTGCTCACACCTTTCCTCTGTCACAGACGTTCTGCTAATGGACAGAAAGACGCAATCGCTCAGACGTCTTGAGTGGACATTCCCGAGCTAATGGACAGCGTAGCGTCGTTTTTATAGCCTTTTATAGGCATCTCCGTCTCTGCTGTCCAGCGTTAACTACTCTACATTCTGTTTAGTGACCGCAGCTGTCCGTTTTCTACCACTAACCGACATTTATTTACACCTGGGAGACCTGTGGTGCTTCAAGGTTGATACAGATACATGTGTTTGGGGTTTGAAGCTGTCTATGTGATTTTTTCAATATGAAACTAGTCAATAATACCCTTAAAAGAGTAAAAACTAATAATAATAATGATAATAATAATAAAACATGTTCACAAATAGTTATATTGGCTCAGATCAACATGTTTTGCTTGTAAGAATCAGTTTTGGTGATCAGTTAATCAATACTGTGTGTATTTGAACAAATTAGAGCCTCACTGATATATATTAGTGGAGCCGATATTGGCTTTTCATTGATATATACAATAGATATAGGCTTTGACATTGGCAGATGGAGTATGAAAGAAGAAATTACAGTAAATAAATGTGTGACATTTTTATGTATTTTATGTAAATTGGCTCACTTTTTTCAAATTTAATGTATTTTGGCTGTTTTTGCATTTTTGGTTGATTATATAATAATAATATTAAAGATCCCCTCCAAAAATGTTTTAAAATACATGTAAAACATTCTACTTTGAATAATTGTTTGTGACTAATATGGTTTTTCCTCAAAAAAAGTTCAATTAACTTATTAAAATCCTTAAAATGACATCTAATCCTTCTCCTTCTTTAAAAATGTCCAGAAACTAGTCCAACTAGTGATGGAAACAAGACGTCTCCTACTTTACTGAAAAGTCAATTCTCAGTTTGTGCACTTAAGGCTTCGAGTTTCCACGTCACACTTGAAAGTGCAAATTGAATACTGGATCATGATTGGCTCGATACTAGTTGTGATGTCACAAATCACGCTCGCAGATACACATCAGACTTAAACTCAGATTTAAAGTGAGCACAGAGAAACTTTCCTCCTTCCAAAGATGAATGTAAGAACAATAAATCATTGTGCACAGTGAAGCTCTAACACCCAACTGAAGGAACAAGAAGAAAAACACATTTTTGAGTGGAGGCGGACTTTAAGTGTTTTTCAACTGTAAAACATCCTGCCTCGATACCTTTGTTGCAACGTTTTAATCACCTCGTTTTAGAGATCCTTGTCAGACGTGTTTAGAGCTGCAGTTGATTATTTTGATAAAATCTGAAAACGTCACCTTTAACTTTGGGAAAAAGATTAAATCATTAAATGAAAATAATCCTTAGCTGCCTCTAAAGTCCTGTATCAGCACCTCGTCTTCTCTTCTAAAGAGAGAGAGAGAGGAGAACAGGAGAGGAAAACTGTTCTATTGTTTCTGCAAACAGAGAAGTGAAACCTGCAGACTAAACTAAGCCGGACCGCATGGAGACAAAGAGGCTGCGTTCAGCACAATGATGTGAACCAAAGTGGACGACTGGCACCGTGCTGCAGCGCTGCCAGTATGTTTCCAGTGTGGTTCACTGTGTACAGTATGGAGAGCAGAGAGAGAGTACAGGACACACAGTTATGGTTCCACTCCCTACAGTAGACTAACAAGGAGTCTGTTTGGAGGGACCACCCAGAAAAATGAGCTTCATCAAGGCCTTTATCAACACAGAAGAAGAGGATGTGAGTGTGGATGTAGAGGACAGAAAAAATAATGAAAAGGGAAGAAGACACGAGCGAAGGTTAAGAATAATTATGGAGGAGCAAAAGGAGGAGAGGCGAGAGGATGAGTACGAGCGGGATTGAAAAGAAAGAGGAAGAGACAAAGAATAAGAGATGTCAAAGGAGGAAGAGGAGCTAAAGACAGACATGATTGATTATGAGGATGTTTATATTAGGAAGAAAAATGTGAAGTTGAAGAAAGAGACAAACAAAAAGAGAGGAAGGAGGAAATACGATCATAATCAAACGGATTTAAAGCTTTTCCATCTTTAGCAGTGATAATATTCTAAAAGCTGCCACTTTTCAGACTCAGCTACTAGTCGTGCAGTTAACTTTGGAGAGTCGCTGGTCATTTATTCTGATTGTCAGCTCACACTGCTACCGGCTCCCCGCTGAGAAATGTTCTCATTAAGCTGAAAAATGGCTTTTGATTAAAACAGCTACATACCGGGGAGCGACACAGCTGGCCGAGGCTTGTATACTCATGCACACAAACAGGAAAAGTTCATGTTTGGTTATTATCAGATTGCTAAATACATAGTGTAGAAAGGTCTTTGCACAGGATTCGTAGAAAGAATTGGGCAATAGACCCAGTGAGTAAGCATGTGCGGGCTGAGATTATGAAACTTCATGGTTCTGACCTTGGAGGAAGACAACATAGGAGGGGCGGTGGAAGAAAAAGAGGTGTGTGAGTGTTTGAGGAGAGTGAGCCAACAATAAGCCAGACTTCCCCTGCAGAGTTTCATTTGTCAGCCAGCTGCGTACAGAACATGCCTGCAGGGCTGCGAGTGATGAGTGCTTTTTTTTTTTTCTGATGAATCGTTCATTGTTTAGTCTATAAAATGTCAGAAAATAATGAAAAAAAAAACGCCCGAAAAAAGTTCCCAGAGTCCAAAGTGACATCTTTAAATAGCCCAAACCCCCAAAATATGTAATTTACAATAATATCAGGGTTGCAACTAATGATTATTTTCATGATTCATTCATCTGTTGATTGTTTTCTTGATTAATCGATTAGTTGTTACAAACTTATAGGAGCATTAGAGGGTAACGTTAACAATATAAGTTATGAAGTGCAGCTCTAAAATGTAATGAAAAACAGTGGCAGAGAGATGTGTCTTTAATTAAAGTTTTAAGTTTGAGTTGTAAGTTTTTCATTAGCAGACTCCAGACTTAAAAACTCGCTGACACCGACATCACATCAGAAGATTTGTTTATTGCAAAACTGAGGGCAACCCTTATAACCAATTTTCCAAAGTCTTACATCATCGACTTTCATGCCAGAACAGCACCAACGAAGTTAAATCAGTTAAATTAGACGGTGGAACTTTTTTTTTTTTTTTAGAAGCCACAAAACTACATATGATTTAAAGAAATATCAAGGAAGCAAAAGCAAAAAAACAAAAACAAAAATAATAAGAAAAGCAAGGTTCACTGCAGCCGACTCGCAGCCTCCATGACTCAGATATGAAGCAACAGATCAACATGCCAGTCACCATCAGTCATATCCGATAGTGTTATTACTAAACCACTGACACTCCGCCTACATGAGCATACCGAGCCTCTGCAGGTTGCTCAAACAGACATTATGTGTTTATGACACTTTTCTGTATTTACTGCAGGTATGAACCTCTGTGAACACATTCATATGAACACCCACTGTTTATCATGTGACTATGTTTTTAGCCCCACTACACTAGTAGTTTGGTTCTAGCAATGGAAACATTGATCAATCTATCGGTGCGACAGTTTGATTCAGACTGAAAAGTCTCAAGAACTACTTGACTGATTGCTATGAAACTTGGTACAAACATTCATGGACCCCAGAGGATGCTAACATGCTAATATTTACCATGTTGCAAGCTTAAAGAGCAACTTAACATCATGTTTACGCTTCAACACACTCCCTTCACAAATTCAAAAAGCACCACAAAAAAAATCAGACACACCTCCGCCACAAACATTTAAGAGTCTTGCGGAAAAGTTGGTGTGATAAATAAAAGCAAATTGATTGAATCACCACCAGATGAGCTCCACCTCCTGAGTCATACCAGTCTTAATGATAACGCCTGTGTCAAGAAGTTTATCTTGTATTTTATGTCAGGTGTAAGCTGAGTATTTGTAGCTCATGTGAAAACATACAGACGAGTCTTAAATTACATAACGTGGTATCGCAGTACTGCTAGTCACTGCTGTGATACAATGAAAACAATGAGGATGTGAAAGGCAGGTGTGTCTGTGTGAGGCCTGATATTGGGAAACAAGGGAAACAAAACCTGCTGCTCTGTGAGTGTGTAATGATGACTACGGCTTAATGTCACTCCAGCTCCGTCACCTGGGCTACAATGGAAAAACCCCCCTAAACTCACACACACACACACACACACACACACACACACACACACACACACACACACATAAACACACACACACATCTTCCCCACATCAAAATAGCCAAAACACTGACTGAGTGATATTCAGCCAGCGTGAGCCAAATCCCAGTTTACAACCACTACACACGTCTACATAATGATCAGCCAGCACATTTAAAACCCACAGACCTCTGAGGTTTTTTTGTAGGAATTTGTGTGTCTGTGTGCAGCACAAAACATTCGGAGTTGCTCCATTTTAAGTGTCACATGAAACAGCTAATGACACACAGGATGATGGGTTATTCGGCACGCAAACCTGTGAGTGTGTGTACTGTAATTACGTGTGAACCTGACATTAAGCACATTATGATGTGATGAAAAAGGTTTATGGAATGTCTTTTATTGCTCTGCAACGCCAATGACACTGTTTAATGTCATTTTTGACGACGTTATCTTGATGTACGACTCGTTCAGCTGCATTTATTCAGCGGCAAAGCAGCGTTAAGGCCTTTAAATGGCAACGGTGCTTTTAAAATAGCATGTTTGTATCACAGTCTTAACTTTTAAAGGATACGTTCACAATCTTTTGTCTTACAACAACAGTTAGGTGGCCATATGAACAGTGAAAGAGGTTTTCCTCGCTGTAATGTCCAGGAGGATGAGGCATTAATACCAGCCGAACAGATTTTTGAGGATTTTTGAGGTTGATACCAATATAAATATTTAAAACTTTACAGGAATAGTTCAACATTTTGGGAATTACGCTTATTCGCTTTCTTGCTGAGAATCAGACGAGAAGATTGATACCACTGCTCAATATGAAGCTGCAGCCAGTAGCCGGTTAGCTTAGCTTAGCATAAAGACTGGAAACAGGAGGAACCAGTTAGCTTGGCTCTGTCCAAAGGTAACAAAATCTGCCTACCAGCACATCTAAAGGTCACTAATTAACAAGCTGTATCTTGTTTATTTAATCTGTACAAAAGAGGAACTACCTTTGGACTGAGCCAGAGTGGCTGTTTCCTCCGTTTCCAGTCTTTGTGCTAAGCTAAGCTAACCTGTAGCTACATATTTAGCTTACATACATGAGAGAGATATCGATCTTCTCATCTAACTCTCAGCAAAAAAAAAAAAAGGCAAATAGGCAGTTTCCAAAAATATCAAACTATTCTTTTAAATCTGATAAACAATACCAACGACAATTAATCTCATTATGTAATGGTTTTCCAACGTCATAACAACTTCCCAGAACACAAGCTGATATTTTCAAGCCAACTAACCCTTCAAAAATATTCAGTTACCACATAGAAAACCAGAGAATGTTTTGAGAAGCTGAACCAGTGAATTTTTGTCACTTCTGCTTGAAAAATTATTAATCGAGTAGTTGTAACAGTTTTTTTTAAGAACTGGAACTACAGTGTGTACTGGATGTTGGATATGTTGAAGTTGAAAAATAAACTTCAGTCGTCTCTGGTGGACAAACATTGTAATGGTGACATTTCTAAAAGACCTCAAACTCTTTGGTATTTCGGTGCTGCAATTTCTTATTACTTATTGGCTGAAACACATGCGGATATATCTGCAATAAGCTCATACCAGCCCGACCAATTTACAGAACATTACTCATGCAGAGAAAACTTTGCTCAAACATAACATACACACCTTAACCTTCAGCTTTTCCAAAAACGCCTCCCTGCGGCCCACGCTTTAACCTAAACCAAACCACAACACCCACTCTAACACTCCAAAAATGTCCCTCTGAAAAGCAAGAACCTCCAAAAAAAAAAAAAAAAAAAAAATGTCCAGGGGTTGAAGATTGCTTTCAAACACACAGTTTCAGTAGACCTGAGTTGTAATTTATCATCTCACTTTCTCCTTTGCACATCAAAGAGAGCACGAAACCGCCTCAAAGTGCGCTGTGGTTTGGTGATAATGGCATCCTGGAGATCACAGCCGGTCTAAAGTGCTCCCAGATGAGAGCCTAAGTGAAGAGTGGTAAAATATGTGACAGGGCAGCTCACGGAGCATGGCGGTAACAGTAAAGGCCAGCCAACACATGCTTCATTACTGATCATATAAACACGGAAAGAGCAAACCTGCGCTCACACATTTTCAGCGGCAAAACTAATCCAAACTTGGCTGAAAGAGTGAAATTATTCAAAATAAGCAGTGAATTTTATGGAAAAACATTTATTCAACATCAGAGCTAACATGCTTCTATGTAAACGAGACAGAATATCATTTTTTTTGCTTTTGCCTCGTGTTACATGTGGGTCGAACACTTTGTCATCAGGGTTTAGTTCTGGGAAAGTACTCGTATACAAAAACTTTGAGCTTAGCAGATTATATGATGTACTGGAGTGTCAGCACCTGTCATCTGCAGGCTGTTAAAATGCAAGAAAGTCACTGCATTTTAAGATATATTCAAAGAGCTGCAATGTTTAGTCGTAAAATCAACCAATAGATAAAAAACTTCAAAATTTGCACCTATTTTGATAATCTTTTAATAATTTCAGTCATCTTTCCAGCAAAAATGCCCCAAATTTGCATTTTTAGGAATGTCTACTGCCACTGCTAGAAAATAAACATACTAATCCAAGTAAGAATATAGCATGTAGTCCACTAACGAGGCAGGTTATATCCACTATCTTGCACCCTGTGGCCTTGTAACATGATGCTACAGGTGGTCAGTTTCTCCACAGAGGGGGGGGCAGGAGAAGCGGGAGGAGGAGGAGGAGGAGGGGTAATGAACCACTTGACCACCTGTTCAGTGACTTTGGACGAGAGCTGTACAGTTAATAGTCTGTTTAAAGCAGCTGGTCGCCTGATTCATCACTGTCAACTAGCATAAGCTGCGAGCAGGCACGCATGTCGGGTAAAACAGAGACAATAACAACAGGGCTGCAGAACTGATGGTTATTTTGATTGTCGATTAATCAGTCTAACTGCAATCGTTTAGTCTATAAAATGTAAGAAAACGGTGAAGAAGTACCGACACGAGTTCCCACGGCCTGAAGTCACATCTTTAAAGTGCACAAGTAAAGTCCAAAATCCAAAGATATTTGATTTAAAATGATATAAAAGAAAAAAACAGCAAAGCCTTACATTTAAGAAGAAGGGATGAGCTAATGATTTACATTATTGCTTATTGTTGATTAAGTTAGAAAAGTTATCGGGTATTTTTGGAAATATTTGATCGACACTTTTTGATACTCAATGCAACGACTACATTTCAGTGTGTTAGCCTATATGAGGTTATATATCCATCACAATATTATTCTGGACTGAGAAACAGTGTTTATAAAAACTTATAAATATAAAACTTGAAAAATGGAAAGAAAAGAGAAGAAAAAGTGCAAGGAGGAGTAAAAAGATATCACAAAAATTAGATGAAAATATAAATTCATGTAAGAAAATATCTAAAGAATTACATTAAGGGTTTCCCATATGCTTCCAGTCTCTAGTATTGATCCATTTTATATTGAAATCACATCATATCCATCATATAAAATGTATATAATGACCATGTTATAATAATATTTTCATTGCAAAGTCATCTTATATATATCTTGAATGCATCCTTGTAGACTGTTCCAATCTTTCCCTTTTGCACTTTCTCCCCCTCACATACAGTTCTGACAAACACCTCATATTCTCCATGACGCAGGTGGCTCCTTTCAAAGGCAGATTTATCTTATTATACAACACAGCCCACTGCTCTGTGTGTGTGTGTGTGTGTGTGTGTGTGTTTCCAGGCATATAAAAGCACTCCAGTCCTGTTTGAAGAGATAGCGAGGGCCGCACAGTTAAGAACAATTCCACTTATGTTTCCTTTGGAAAGGCACAGCACAGGAGAGCGAGAGAGAGAGAGAGAGGGAGGGAAAAGGCAAAAGAGTCTCATAAAAAGCTTTATGTAACCTGCAGACAGTCAACAGGGTCTGGACTTCAAAACACCAGACTGCAGTAGGTCTCAACACACACACAGACACACACGTCCTGCTAAACTATATTAGGCTTGAGGTAAAGAGCAAGAACGTAGACTTATTTCATACCTAAACTGGTCATTTTTGCTTGACATTTGACATTATGCAAATTAAAAGTCATGAGTTTAAGTAATTAATACATTATACTTCATGTCTAAGGTAAATGAAAGTGGAAAAGTTTCTGTCAGGTTCCCCTTTTTGCACATAAAACTAAAATACTTCTATCCAAAACATGCTGCGACCTCTTACATATAGTAAATTTGCAATATTGTCTGAAGTTACATACAATGCAGTAACTTTAGCTAATGAAAATAATCATTAGCTGTGATGTTGGAGCTCCGGTTCATAAAGTAATATGAAAAAAGAAAGGTTGACCGTGAAAACTGCTTTTATAAGTTAATTTTACTCAAGAGAAGCACAAGACATAACTTGTTTTGCAATGAAACAGTGTCCATAATGAAGAGTAAGAACACAAAACACCACTACGACATAAAACATGCCCATTCTGAACAAAACTATCCCCAAAACACGGAAGTAAGAACCACAAAACTGAACCAGTTGAAGACGTCATATCAATCATCCAGCAGAATAATTGTTGAGTCACTGATAATGTCAACAATGAATACAGTGAAGAAAACATACTGCAACAGAATCACCAATGAACACTTTAGGCAGCGTTCAGACTGAAAACAGTCATGTGTTAAAAAAAGGTGCAGGTGTGTTGTTTGATGTACTGATGAGATAATGAAACACAATCCAGAAAGTCCAGTTGTTACAGATCTTATCAGGCTTATCAGAAGCCAAAACAGTAACACTACACAGACAGGGCTTCGCAACTCTGCAAAGTTATCACGGCGGCAACTGTTTTATCTTTTGTCGTGACGATCACGAGGTAAACTGAATTTGCTGTTCGCTTTACAAAGTAATCAATCAGGAATGTGTCCTTGCATGTATGTGATCCAGCACCTTGCCGGATGACGTCGGGTTGCATCAAAAGTTGAGCCCGTTTTAGCTTTTTTTTGCCAGATAACTGCTGCGTTTGTTTGTCGAGGCGTCTGCGGTGACGTCCACGCAGCGTCAACGCACCGCTTCTACTGCTGATGTCGGTCTGAACGTCCCCTTACACCAGTGTCTCCGTCTGGCCATCGCAACTTTTTATGCACAAGTTTAAGGACTTGGTTACACAACGAAGGCTTCAAATCTCCCATTAATACAGAAATGCTGTTCATGAGCATAATTCTGGAGCTTTTAAAAGTTAAATATAATTAAATGTATCCTCACTGGACTTGTAGATGTTAAAGAATGTGGTGGAAAATTGTTAAGTAGACCTTTAAGACTTGAATTTGAGTACGCCTACACTACAGTAAAGTTTACAGGGAGTCCTAAATTTTATTCAGGGTGTATAAACCTCTCAATGAAGACCAGTAAGGGACACTAAAAATGAAAATGAAAGTCAGACCAAAGACATTCTCCTACGTGTGAGGAGGCAGAGTTCAACTGCAGTTTTTTAACACGACTGTTGCTGCATAAAATCTTCCGTCAACGCCCTAAAGGGCTTTTTCTAACCTAAAAATAACAGCAGAAACACGTACACCAGATGTGGTTTTGCAGGGGAAAAAAAAAAAAAGAAGTTTGCATATCAGAGGTGGTGGTATGTTTTAATAAAACACCAAAATCAGCTCAATTTTTCAGCACAACGGCCGGTTTAACGAGTTGCATGTGGTGCTATTAGCCTTTGGTAGACACAAACATGAAGATCTCCAACACTAACTCTCCTGTTTATGGTTAGCTTAGTAGATTGTTGTGAGTCTAAACACCTTTAAGGTTGACTTAGAGGACTTCAAACACGACTGCAGTTCACATAATGTCAAATCACAAACACACACACACACACACACACACACACACACACACACACACACACACAGTCGCTCACATGATGCTCGATGTGCCAGACTATCAACCTGTGGCCTCTTGCTGTGGCAACTGAGGAAGATATAATGACGCTCTTGTTAAATCCTCATTGTTTTCAATAACAGACCGAGTGGGTGATCCTGCTGCATCATGTAACTCAAACTCCAAACACTTTTTTATTAATCAAAAACAGATGGATCGGAGCACTTTTTTTTTAAACAGCTTTTAAAAAGCAGGAACAATTCTTAGTGGGTCATGAGTTTAATCTGCATCAGTAGATGTGGACTAATAGTCTTTAGCGAGGTTCAAAGACGGTCAAGGACAGCTCGACTGAGACTCAAACGTGCAGGCTTACGCATACAGCATCAGACAGGAGTAGCGGGCTGAAACTGGGCACAGACGCTACATTTTTGACATAATACAAGTCTAATATAAAAAGCTACGAGCAACTTGTCAGCGGGGGTAGAAAGTGTGTCAGGACTGTTACACAGTTTCGGTCAGGAATCAAAAACAGATGTTGGAGCGGCAGAAGGAAGATGTGACAAGTTGAGAGAAAAGGAGGTTAATTCATTCATGGATAAAACATGACAATACAAATATTTATTATGTGTCACCAAGATCCTGTGAAAGGCAAACAGGAGGAGTCTGGTTTACACATTAGTCCCTCCGAGGGGAATTTAGTCACTTATCTTTAGAGTTTATGTTCATGTAGTTGCCTTCTGCTAACATCATGAACACTTTTATGAATATTAACCTACACGTCAGAAACAGCTGAAGCTCTATTTCACACAGCAAATTAATCAAATTGATGATTAATCAATTAGTTAATCATCAGTAATTAATTGTGTCAGTCATTTTTCAAGCTCAAATGGCAAACATTTGATGGTTGCAGCTTCTCAAATTTGTGATATATGACAGTTATTCCAACTATCGATTATTCTGACGATTAATCGATTAGTCGTTGGTCCATAAAATGTCAGAAAATATCTTTTTTTGTCCCGACCAACAGTCCATAAGCCACAAATATTCAGTTTACTATCACAGAGGACTAAAGAAACCAGGAATATTCACATTTGAGAAGCTGGAATCAGAGAAATTGGGTATTTTTTTCTTAAAAAAATGACTCAAAACGATTAATCGATTGTCAGAATAAGTGGCGATTGATTTAGGCTAATAGTTGGCAACTAATTGACAAATTCTTGCAACTATAAATTGAATATCTTAACATTTTGGGCTGTTACTGACCTAAAACAAGTAAACTGAAGACATCAGAGACTATGTTTACGTGCACAGAATATCGTAGTTTTTGCCCTTATTCCAAAAAAGACAATATTCCTACTAAGCTGTTTACATGGCTACTGAAAATGAATGAATATTCCCGTTTACATGCAGAGGGTTTTCAGGGTTTCCCTCTGCTCCGGTGGGAACAAGATCTCCGCAGGCAGTGACGTAAACCAGCGAGGTGAAAAACGTCAGTGAGCTGCTGCCTGATATTTATAAGTGACATCGATATGACTGATACTATAAATTTATAGTCACAGGCACATCCAGTTCCTAGATTGTCCCATGATGATGTTCACTACACTGCATCACACCGAGTCCTCACCGTCGGTCCGTGGCTGCATGTCAGGATAATAACCAATCCCCTCCGTCCTTGTCGTGGAGAACATGCGCTCTGTTTTCCCAGCCCACCCTGAACAGCTCTCCTCTCATACCTCTCCTCTGTTAACAACCCGCCGTGTGTCGGAAACTGCTGTAAAAACCCCGATTGAGACGCATATTCCAAAAATTCTGTATACGTGTTGAAAAAATGCTCCTAAAACCTGAATAATATCGGCAAAATGCTACATTCGGAATAAGGCCTAATATCCAAACGGTATGCTGTTTACCTGACCCGTATCAAATTCAGAATATTGTCATATTCGGAATAATAGTAGAATATTAGTGTGCATGTGAACATAGTCAGTGTGGCCTCTATGAAACTGTGAATCGTTATTTTTTACCATTTCATAGACTAAACTAAAGCTGAGGAAAAACGATTGGATTGGATCGACAAAAACTGTAAAAAAAGGCCTGTGTAGGGTCAAAAATGTGATTTAAAATGTCTAAAAGAACAAGTATATTATCCACTGTTGCGTGTTACAAGTCTAAGTCCATCTTGATTCATGTATAAAAGGATGTCGGACAGAAACGATAAGTCATGGATAGAATCTATGACTCAAATCAACCCATGGTGTCATTACTGACTATCAGTCCGGTTTTAGTCACTGAACTATAACAAACGCTGGGTGGCCTTGCTGTGTTGAGAGAACAGGATAGAGAGCTGACAACAGGCAGGACGTGACATACAATAGAGGAGGAACCCGGATGAATGGAAGGAGTGAGGAGGATGGAGGGGTGAGGAGGAGGATGGAGGGAGGAGGAGGAGGAGGAGAGGGGGTGAGGATGGACCCACAGAGGAAGGAAATCTAGAGAGGGAGAATGTGAGAATGGAGGGATTTGGATTCAGATGTCCTTGAGGACAGGAAAGACAACACCGGATTTTACTAAACTGGCCTTTTAATATAAATACAATACAGTTACTTTGGTTTATAATACATCTGTTAGACACTGGTTGTCTATGAGAAGCCTCCATACTTGACTAATTATAGTGCAGCATTTTGATTTGATTTAACACACATGGACATTACATGTTGCCTGCAGCTTATTATATAATATTTATTATTATAATTACATCAACATCTGTCTCATAACTGTCTCTTTTGCATGTGGAACAGTTTATTACTTCAGTGGCCCCTCCTTCCTTTCAACCAAAATAAATATTAATTAAAAAAACTCTGAGAGGAAACAGGAAACACTCGTAAATACTTCAAGCATGTAACCAATCATATTCAACAGGCAGATATGACCCTACATATGGCTCAAGTAGGACCCCCAAGGGGCTTTTCTGTTCTCTAGAAGACACTCAAACAAAACAAAACCACTATTTGGTTGCTATGGTAATAACTGAAGGACAAAGGGATGTTTCTCTACAACAGGGTCACAAGCCAAAAAAGTTTAGGAAGCGCTGTGATATCAGATGAAAAATAAACAACAAAAACGCAATAACCGCGTTAAAAAAAGAAAGCATCGGTTTGCAGGTAAAAGACTGTTCAAAGTCTGCAAAATGAAGCGTGACTAGTTTGCTGCCGCAGGCTCAAACAATATGCTGGCTGGTGAAGCCAAAGAGCAGTTTAAGTGAGTGTGTGAGAAGGGGAAAAAGAGAGCAAAAAGATAAGATCTGTATCTGTCTACCACTGTGCCAGTCAGTCTATCAGTCGCCCTTGGAGATAAAAACCATGGGGTACTTTTCCCACCGCGAGCAGATAAGGGAAGTTGAAATCTTTTGCTGCACGGTACTTGAACGCGTGCTGGGATTCCAAAGAAAGTCCCATTAAAAAAAAAAAAACTGATTAGAATAAATAAAAGCAGTGAGAGAGTACTCAAAGAGCACAGAGACTGGTTTAACCGGAGACATGAAATGACTGTCAATGTGTTTAAAAGGTAAACAGAAGTGAACAGAATAGAAAAAACACACCTTTACAGAGCTGCAAGGCGTGGTCAGGTACAAAATATCATACCATAAATCTATCAGGGGGGGTAAACAAACAAACCTCTCGTTATCAAAACACTGTTAAGTACACGATGATGTCAGTGTTTGGACTCATTTGAAAAGCAAACACAAGAACACGACTGTGAAACTCTGTTGTCCTCTCCAGTGCAACAGTGAGACGCTTCTTTTTTGTCAACACGCACAGCTTGTGAGGAAATACCGCTTCTTCCTCTGGACTGACACATACAAAGTTCCTCTCATGAATCTGTGACACGGTGCCAACATTAATACTGTCATGTAACACTGCTGCTGAAATAATAAGCTGATTTATAAGTTGGGGATTCTGCTTATTCTGGTATGACTGGTGCGCTGTTAGAAAGCGCTGGGAGTACGATGAGGTCAATGCTTTATGATACAGCTCGTCTCTGAGCTCAAAAAGGCCCTCGAGCTGAATATTCTACTTCTTCTGTGGTGTATTGAGCGGGCTGCGGGTGCTCTTTAGAGCTTATTGATCCTTTATTTTCACAGGTTTATGTCGCCTACTACCATTATACTACTATTTTGATAATCGAGTAATCGTTTTAAAGCAAAAATACTGAACATTCACTCATTGCAGCTTCTCAGATGTGAGGATTTGAAGCTTTTCTGTGTCATACATGATGGTAAACTGAGTATCTTTGGATTTTGGACTGTTGATCAGATATAAATCAGACATTTGAAGACATCACAATGACTGCTATGAAATGATAAAAGGTCATTTGTCATTAAATTTGAGGTATGTTGTCATTCTTATTGGTAAAGAGGCATTGGAAAATAAAGACAAATATAAATATGCTCTATGTTGCCATGCACAAGTTAACGGTTTGCAGATTTACGCTTGTTTTTTTACTTCCTGGACATGCTAGTATTAGCCTTTTCCGGGGATACATGAATCTGACATCAACAATGCTGAATTCTTATACCACGCTGCAAGAAATACTTCATCACGTTAGACAGATTTAATTAAGTGGAATCATTTTTGCTGTATGAAGCTCAGCCACACTTTGAAGTACTAGTTCCTGCGATTTAGATGAAACAATGTCTACTACAGTTACACCAAAACCTGAACTACTGCAAGACAAAATGTCATCTGTTATGATGATAAAGTACTGTAATATAAACCTTTGCAAAACTAATAAAAGTGCTACATGGACAGAAGCACAACAGGCCCAAACTTCTCTTAAAAGATATCAATTTCTTCTCAATGCTAACTTAACTTATTCATGATCAGCTGATACTTGTGACCAACTGCTGACCTGCGGCCACACGTCCGTTACACACAACACAACCACTGTCACAGCAAACTACATTAAATGTTCCAAAATGTACAGCCAAGCTGTTGTTGTGACGTACAGACAACCACAAGTGAACACAGCCAACACGCACTGCAGAACAAAACCAGGACTGTTGATCCTATCGCTCTATTTATTACCAAAGAAATATACGATTATTTAATCTGTTAATCTCATTTTTAGACTCATGACCTTTCATGATATGCAGACAGAGTTATGGGATATTTGAGACTGCAACATTTATGCTTGTTTGGTGCATTTTTAGATAAAAATGTATATTAAAAAGGTGCAAAAGCGATCATAATATCTATATAACTCAGTTGGCTTCACACCTTTTCCATTACGTTGTACCACTTGAATTGGAAAGTCATCGTACTTTGCCCCTGGGTGTGACTGTTTTTGTCTCTTAATGACACTGGAAACCTGCCGAAAGCTTACGTCAGTGCTGCAACAATTAGTTATTAATCGATCAACAGAAATTAATGATCAACAATTTACTGTTTTGAGTCATTTAGGACTGCTAAAGATTATTAACTAAAGATTAACTAAAGATTATTTTCATTATCGATTCATCCTTCGATTATTTTCTCGATGAAGCGATTAGTTGTTTTGTCTATAAAATGGCAGGAAGTGGTGAAAAATGTTGATCATTGTTCCCCAAAGCAAAAGGTGCATCCTCTAATGTCTCGTTCTGTCCCAAGAAACTGCCCAAAACCCAAAAATATTCACTTACTGTCATGGACGACTAAAGAAACCAGAATGTATTCACATTTAAGAAGCAGAAACAAGAGAATTTTAGTATTTTTTCTTTAAAAAATGACTCAAAATGATCAATTGAGTTCATCCAAATAGTTGCAGCCCCAGAGTCATTTTCAATTTTAGGCTTTTGGCTTGCAGGGAACATTTCTACATACGTTAACCTCAAGTTTTGCAAATTTGATCATGTTTAAAATAGATATCTGACATTGTAACATTAACACATTAACTAGAAAATGCTTAAACCTGCAGTGAGCAACTTTAACATAAATGAACGTCTGTTTTCATTCAAGAAAAACGAGCTCACACAATGCTGATTGAGCCTCTCACCACCAGATCAATCTCTGTATTTCACAGTATATGAAGTTTTTAAATCTCATGTCGGGTGTTAATCATGCAGACTTTCCAAATGTTATCAGACCGAAAAGATCAAATTCTGAAAGTCGAACAATTCGTGGGTGTTGTGTGACGCTCCAAACAATTTATCCAGCGTTTTACAGCAGCAGCAGTAGGTTACAGCCAGCGGTGTCCAAAAATACATTTTTGGGCCGGTGGACCATCAAAACATATCCGTTCTACTGGCCCTCTTTGTGCGCCTGTCATTCGGGGTGCACATGAGTCCGTGCTGCATGCCTGCCAGGCAAACACAGCCAAGCCCCCCCTGCCCTCCCTTCTTCTTTACTCTCACTGCCAGAGGGGGGAGATAAAAGTCCCCCATCCCAGCTTTAATATGCCCCCTTTAAAATGTCATGTCTGAAAGATGATGAATACGCCACAGTAAGCCTACTGTACAGTCTGTGAGCATGATTTGAATTGAAGATGAGCTGATTTAGCTGTCCAGTGTGCATATGTGTGTGTCTACGTGTGTGTGTGTGTGTCTCCAGGGGGGGTTGGGCGAGATTACCCTCTTGTGTTTTTTCACGAGACACACAACCCCAATGGTCAGCGTGACATTTCCCGACAGACACGCCATTCACACACTGAAAAGGTGGAAGCGGGGGCGAGAATGTGTGTGTCTGAGTGTGTGTGTGTGTGTGTGTGTGTGTGTGTGTGTGTGTGTGTGTGTGTGTGTGTGTGTGTGTGTGTAGGATATAGAGATAAATCCTCCTCTGGCCAGACCGTTACATCTCATTTCCCTGTTTGACCATCCAGAATCAGTTTATCAGCCATCAGTCTTTGTGTTCCTCTCTGTTTGTCTTCTCTCTCTCTCTCAGTTTACACTCGAGCTTATTAAACTTCACTTTCTCGTAACGACTCCGGCTTGGTACAGCTTGATGAAAAAATGTCTCCTTTCTCCTGGGGAAACACTGTGATTAAGAGTCATGAATGGACTGGCTTTAAACTGCAACTACAGTTACTGCAAGTGCTACTGCAGCACAGTATTCACACACTGACTCTGTGTGTTTGTTCCATAGAAACACGCAGGAATGCACCATTCTTTTCAACTGATGTGCACTTTTAGTGGCATTTCTACACAGACTTGAAAGGAAAGAAAAAACAAAAACACTTTTTTTTGGGTGGAGGCAGGTCTAATTGGATGTAATGTTGAAATAAATGCTATAGTATACAAAGAAAAACACTGCTGATCTTAGTACAACTGCTACTTTAAGGCTCACAGTTTACTCCAAACAATGACCAAATTTAGCAGTATGTTTGTAAAAGCTCTGCATTAGGAAAAGCATCTGTCTGGCCAATATTAGGCTCATATTATTAGTAAATATCAACTCAGAATACATATACTGGTACAAGAAATTGGAGGAATTTTAATCTGTAACTATACTGATAATCGACTAATCATATAAGTCATTTTATTTGCTAATTTCAGCTTCTCTGATATAAGGATTTGCTGCTTTTCTGTTTTATTTCACAGTAAATTATATTTTGGGACTGTTAGTCAAACAAAAAAAGACATTTGAAGGCATTTGTGATGAGCATCTACTCATTTTTTGTGACTACATAGACTAAAAGTTTAATAATGAAAATCATAATTAATTGCAGCCTTGATCTCAACATTGGTGTCGCCTCCATAGCATAACTGTAGCAAAAACATGTAGCATAATTTAGGTAGAATCATAGACTATATCTAAAGATGGACGTGGCGAGGTGTGACCCATTGGTTGGTCAGAGTTGCAACTTATGGTCGGCGCCATCTTTTCCGTTTGGAGACCTTCCAAATAAGGAGTGTGTGGCGTTTCCTTTAAACGCTAGTCTACAAGGAACCGACCAACCGGTGCACACTAATGTTTGCTTAGCTGTATTGTGCTAACAGGGCAGGTATTGTTATCAAGTAACATTAAAATGACTTTTGCGACAACAGTCTGACTCAGTGTGAGTCCTGGAGCCGGGGAGAGCAGCAGGTGAGTCAACGGAACAATAATTTCAATCACACAATGACCACCAGCTCACATTGCGACTTGCTGAAAAACCTTTTCTAGAGAGAATTTGACGCTTTTTGAATGAAGCCAGCATCTAGTGGCGGTCGGCGGCGTTGCACTTTAAGTTACTTCCGCATTGGCTTCAGTCTCAAGCCGTGGTAGCTGCCACTTCGCTAGAATAAGCACTACTCAGCGGTAAACATAAATACACACTGACTCGCACAATAACCTTCTATTTTTCCGATATGGAACCAGTAATTTCATACGGCGGGGCCAACACATTTTCCCCAAAGGACACGTCCCTTCTCTAGTTGTAATTACTGTTGGCATGTGGGAAACCACCAGACAGCAGCCAGCGTCCCCATTTCAGGCCCGGAGCCACAGTTTAAGACACCACAGGTCACAACCTCTCAACAGCACTGTATGGGCCACATTGTGCATCTACTCCACACACACACAAACACACACACACACACACTCCAATGAGGAATGAAGACCTGCGGCTTGTTGTGAAGGGGTCTTGCATTGCAGAAATCTGCGAGAAGTCGATGTCACACTCACACATTAAGTGGGCAGAGTAGAAGAATTGCTCAATTCTGTTACAGTCTTGTGGAACAAACCGGCTGTGTTTGCGATACTGTGTGTGTCTGATACTGTGTGAGTATATGTGTATGTTGTGAATGCATGCATGTGTGTGTGCACAAGCGGTTGAGTGTGACTAAGAGTTACTTGAAGACTGTAGCAGGCTGGTATTTGGTCAAGGAGAGTGATGGAGAGTGACCTAATTTTGAGTTCCAGACATGATAAAGCCGAATGTCTTTGGTCTTAACTCAATCCAATGCTCAGACTGGACCTAATTCTCCCAGTCTCTGAGCAAGAGAAGACTTCACAAACACATTTTAAATTTAGGTTTGGATGCACAGTTTTGTTAAAGGTTGTTTAAACTCAAAATGGCCCAAAATGGGTCACAAGGCTGAGGTTGTGATAGGGTCATGAAGAGTCCCTCGGGGGGCTAATGACCACTTAGACTCAAATCTGGATTATAAAATCTTTTGTTATCACTCACTACTTAGTTTAGGGTAAATCTAAATGCAATTTAAAAAAAAAAAAAATTCAAGTCAAGTGTTTGTTCTCGATTTTAAAGAGCTGTGTAACTGAGAAAAGTCTATGCAACAGGGAGAAAACAAGACATTTATTGTCAAATGGAATATAGGTTAAACCTGACAACTGTCAAAAGGGGATTAAGCCACAAGCTGGTTGTTGTAATGCAAATATTCCTTTAACTTGCTGCAAGACATGCAGAACAACATTGAAAATAACGTCGATTTAATGCTTGCATGCTCTTATTCAAGGCATATCAGAAGCAGAACACAAAAATGTATAATTTTATAATAAGTATCTTAATAATAGATAAATCCGGCATAGAAAACAATTTGAAAAAAATCCTAACTTTTTAACCAGGCTGTTCCTCTTTATAATGGATTTTGTTGGGAGAAGGGAGCAGGAAACAACAGGTGGACAAACTAAAGAAGTGATGATTTTATTTAAAATTATGCTGTTTTATTGCACTGAATGCATGCCGAAGTCAAGAATGATTGCTAAGGATTTGCAGGTGGTGTTCACCATATTTCTACTTGATATGCATTTTTGCAAATAAGATAGGAAATATTGATTTGCAGGATTACTGATAGGAGTTTTGAATGAAGCCTCCTCGGAATGAGAGAACCGGACTTTGGAGTTGATTTACCAGGCAATTACTTATCGATGCAACACAGACAGCTTTACGAGGAGAAAGAGGTTGGTGTTGTGTCATATGTTTACCTTGTTCTCTGTGACTTTGCCGGAAGGTTTCTTGAAGAAAGAGGTTCTGGCCGTGAAAAAGTATTCTTCGGAGTCCTCCTCCAAGCTACTGTAGCCACTGCTCATCGTGCTATTCCACGTCATTTGCGGGGAAAACTCGACTCAAAATCGGCCACATCAAATACCACCTCTCCTCCCCACCTCCCCAAACTGAACGGTTATTAGCTTAAAAAAAAAAACAAGCTAAAAAAAAAAAGCTGTCTGTCCTGCTCACACGAATCGATGTTTTCTCAGTATGGGATGATTTCCTCTTTCAAATCCGCTCAACCGTAGTGTCCCAATCCCCTCCTTCCTCTTCTCTCCCGTCAAACACGCTCGCTTAACTCCACCGGCATGGTCAAAAACTCATTTAAAGGTCTCCATTTTAAGAAAATAAAACAAAAAAAGAAGTCATTGTAAAGACGTCGGGTTGTTAATTTTTACTAATTTGTCAGTTTATAAAGAGAAAACGACTGAAATCCAACGCGAAGCTCCGGTTACTCGACTCTGCCGTTACACTGTTTAACGTTTGGTCTAATTTATCTGTGTGACAGCCAGGCTACAGTAAGGCCCCGCCCACTTACGAGAGCTAACCGCAGCCAACCAATCAGACGTCTTACATTTACTAGAGTAACGCCCACAACACTATACCCAGCCAATCAGCGCTTTTGATGGCCAGTTTGAGTGCAGATTGATTGATTAAGTGCATATTGAAGAGGATAAAACACTGTAAATAGCTCATATTTGAATTGTCTCTTGTATGCATATATTTATGTAAATTATTCCTGTTTCAATGTACACTTAATTCTAACATCCATGCACTTTACCAGCATAATAATATCCACCTGACCTGCACTAATGCACAGTGTACTATACCATAGCAAATTAGCATAATTGAACTGTGTTTACTCAGCAAATAGTATATTATAGTTTTGTTTATTTTCAATATATTATTAGATTTGAATTAGTTAATTTAGATATTGTATATATTTTAGCCTTTAATTGTAAAAGTTTCTTTTACCTACCTCACTGTTTTTATGTTTTGATTTATGACAAGTGGCTGCTGTGACACTTTAATTTCCCTTTGGCATTAATAAGGTACTCTATCTAATTTATTTCAAAATGCATATATTTATTTTGTTCTTGATAATCCCATTTATCTTTTAATTTAATCTAGTTCCTTCCACATCTTTGTCAAGTGTACATTTTTGTAGTGTTTAAAAGTTAAGGAGATTTTAAGATTTTATGAAAATTTTAAGGTAGAGGGGGGCTTTAAAATAGTAAGTTGCAAATCAAGTTCAACTTACTAGTTTTTTTCTGAGCTTACAACCATATCACAAGGTCTTCATTGCCAGGTGGAGTTTGCTCGGTTTGTTTTTTCCAATGTTACTTGTCTTAAAAACTACAGATTGTAAAAACATAACTTTTAGCGCTGAATTATATAACCATATGTTCAGTTTGGGAGTCTCAGATGATTTCAGGGTTGTTAATAATCTGCATGAGAATGCTGAGCAGATTCTAGCTTGCGTTTTTTGTCCCCACCACACATTTAAAGTGCCAAGAGGCAATGTAAGACCCCCCCCGACCCCCAACCCCATCCTCTGTCTGTCTCAGGTGGAGTTGAGGAGTTCAGGTCAGGATCAATGTCACCCTTAAACCTCAGTATATTCGAAACAAAGCTTGAAAAACACACCGATGACAAGAATAAAGTTACCCACATTCCTAAAATAGAAGGTCAGAGGTCAGTTACAGAGCTATGAGCTATAGTTACAACCTATGAAACACTACCTATACCACACTACCAGGCAGGTATTTTTTTTATGACAAATGAGCAAAATGCAGTGTCTTACCTTAAACAACAGGCAAACAAAAGCTCACGCTCTAGGTTTTTTCCTCTGCAACATGCTTTCTGCTCCAGCTAGCATCAAGTAAACTAAAAATACTGACACCAAAGGCATTTAATAGCTGCTGCTGCTGGACTGACGCATTTCGTGTGTGTGTGTTTAATTGCTAAGGAAAATGTACGCACGCATCTCAACGGGTGGAAAAGACACACTTTTAGGCATTTTTAACATTTCCAGAAGGGCTACATAGTGGTTGGTGATAGCGTGCTGTGTATGTGTGTGGTTGGTGGGAGGTAACATTTCATCACAGTCATTATTTAATTAAAACAAGATGATATTTTTTTTCATTCTCTCAACAGCCTTTTACCTCCGTGAATGTTTTTTATGTGACTAGAGCTAAAGTGCTCCAGCTAGAATGAGGATATTTATCTTTTAACTCTGATTTTGAAGGTAATTACTTTGGAAAAAAAATTAGCTGGAGCCCCCAAGATGTTTGTTATTGGTCAATTTGTTTTGTCTCCTGACTAAACAAATGTTCACTCTGCCTCTAATTCTCTAGATGTAACCTGAAAACAGGCCTCAGGCAAGAAGAAGCTCAACACAAGATAAAAACAACCACTGACACACTGAAAACAATGACTACAATACTATGTATATCAGGTCTATAAATCTATTTGTCTGACATGTTTTTTGCGAGTCATTTAAATGTTTTTCTGGGACAATGGGAGGCTCAGAATAAAACCAGTCAAACCCAAATCAGTAGCC
The DNA here is from genome assembly GCF_963924715.1 of Thunnus thynnus. Classification (NCBI taxonomy): domain Eukaryota; kingdom Metazoa; phylum Chordata; class Actinopteri; order Scombriformes; family Scombridae; genus Thunnus; species Thunnus thynnus. Next base: position 20,688,883 of record NC_089539.1, on the reverse strand, counting down.
ATGTCTTGGTGTGGTTTGGTTTTACCATAAGGCATGGTTTTGGTGCAGGGATGAATCCAGGGAGTTTACAGGAACAGAGGACAGGCCTTTTGTGGGAAGAAATACTGACTAATAAAATGGATTATTGGGTTCAAACCATTTTGATCTTTTAAGGTCGCTGCCAGTAGTTTTGGATTTAAGTTTTTGATTTCTGAAGTCTTGTGACATTCAGTAGATTTCACTTTCAGTAGTTTCCTGAATTCAGTGTAAAATTTTACATTTTCCCCAGAATTGTTATTTTTCAGGATGGAGCAGCTTAGAAAACAACATGAGACGCTAACATTTCTCTCCTTACAGCACACCCAAGACCTTCCTATTTTAATGATATTTCTACATTCATGTACATATATACCATAAAAAAACAAAACAAAATGCATGTCAGGCTGTTACATGTCTGAAATTAAACCCAAATCAAAAGTTAAAAAGGAGAAACTGATTATTCAAAAGCATTTTATACATAATTAAAGGTTTTTTAGAGTTTAAGTCCGTCACTGATAGGTGTGTTCTTACTCACATTAACATCAATAAAACCTGCTTTGACTTGAACTGCAGCTAGTTATTCTATAGCAATACACAGAGGCCTTTTCTGCAGTGTGTTTCTAATATTCAGTTCAATGCAACTTTATTTAGATAGCACCAAATAACAACAGAAGTTATCTCACTTTTCGCACTTTTGACTTTTTCTCCATTGCACTCTTTATTTTACAGAGACCCAACATTCCTCCATGAGAAAGCATTTGGCGACAGCGGCGAGGAAAAGCTCTCCTGTAACGGGAAGAAACCTCAAGCAGAACCGGGCTCTGGGTGGTGATAATATGGTTTAATGTGATAAATGCGCCTATAGCGCCTGTGTGCTGTCGTCATACACCATCATAAAACATGGATAAGAGTCAAAACACTTAATGAAAGCATATTACACATGTGTTCGGTCGAGCAGCAACCTGAACGACTGCTGAGTTAATGCGGTCGTAAAATGAATCAGAGTTTTACTCATGTTTTCAGCGGGTGGCGTTTAACTCTCTTATATCGCCCCTTCATGGGCCAACAACTGGAAGCTATTACCGGGAAGAGAGACAATTAAAAGTGTAAGTACCTTCTGTTTTCAGCTACTTTCAGGGCCTTGTTCCCCACTGGATGGAGAGTTAAAGATTTTTAACATTGCATGCTCATATGACAACCCACCCAGTCGCAAAAAAAAAAAAAAAAAAAAAGGCCGAAAACATCAGCAAAGCAGGTTCAACTGAAGGTTGAAATCTATGGCACATCTGCACTAAATCAAGCCTAACCCACACACACATATACACACATGCACACGCGCTGGGAACAACTAGTGTACTAGCTGGGAGATTTTTAGATAGACAAGCTCTAATTTAAAACCAGTGGGGTTAGAAAAGGGACCAAGAATAAATACGGCACATGAGGGGCAGCCAAACCGCCATCCATCTTTAAAATACTGCAGAGATCCATCCAAAACACACACACTCCACAGATAAGCAGGCATGTCACCATCTTGTCCTTTGCTTCACTACACTGGGTTTTTCCAATGTGCTTTAACAGGAGAGCAAAGACAGAAATACAAGATTCAAGTTTCGAGCACTCAAACTAATTATTTAAGCACTTTTAACACCATCATCTGAGCCAAATCAGAAAGTCTTTGCATCCTTTCACCCTCTCTGCCTCATTTATGTTATTTTTGTCCACCAGACATCTGTGAAAAGGGTTTCTGCAGGCTTTCAAATATGAATAAATTGGGATATTTTGCACTTACAAACAGGCGCTTTTAAACTTGAACAATATTAAGTGTAGAAATTGCAAATACTACTTGAGAGTGTCATTGTAGAAGAATGGGCAACATCTTCATGCAAACATCAGTGAAGCCTGATCAAAATGGAAAAGTATCATGCAAGAAATATGTAATCAAACTGCATCCAATCAGAGATGATAACGCTGATAACACAATTCATTATTAATTAGCAGTATTGGTTTTATCTCCAAACTGATTCATTTAATTCTGACCTTATTTATAATGTTAGTTGTAGGGCTTATGTGCAAGTGAGCATGGTTATATGGGCACTAATATCCTGGTTATGTGTTTACACATGTAAACACCAAATCCTGGTTTCAGCAACCTGGATAAACCTTATCCCAGAGTTCTCCAGTAGAAACTGGAATACTGTTGCATGTAAACACCTGATCCAAGTTTCTGATCATTCTCTGTTGGTAGAGAAATGACTGGCTGACATGTTGTGGTATTAAGACACAACTACACACAGATGATCTGAAACATACCTGTACACAGACTCCTCGTGTTCTGTTTAAACATCGTATCCTGAATATGATCAAAACCAGGTTAATAATGTGCATGTAAACATACTCAGTTTGTGTGAGTCTCAGAAAAATCCTCTGTGCAAAACACAAAAAGATTTTTTTCATTCTGTAAAGACTGATTTACAAAAACTCACACTTAAAGCACCTATATATGATATTTTCTGTAATAACAATGCATGAAATGATAATATGTCAGAGGTGTCGCTCTTAGTGATGAACCTACAGAGACTCTGCAGCTCCTCTCGGCTTTATGCAGCTTAATGTTGAGTTTTAGCTCATTGTTTAGCTGTCGAGCTGCAACTTTACTGTTTAGTTTCACTTTTTCATTGTGTCGTTTACAAAGAAAAAGTTCTAAAAAGCCACTGTGCACCAAACGGCAAACAGACACAGTTAGCTGTAGACTAGCTGGTGAACATAGCGGAGCATTTAGCAGCTACAGAGACAGATAATTCCCTCAGGAGTTGGTAGAGAGCATAAACAGAGCTAAAAGAGAGTGAATATTGGACTTACATTCACCATGTGGGCAGAAACACGACTCCACATGAACGATAATGTTGCTCCGTAACTGCTGGACGTGTAAATAAGCAACTGTTTGCTAACTAGTTTGCCATATCAACTTAAAAGGCGATGATATGTCACAACTTGCTTCTGTTAATCCAGGTTTAAGATAATTGATTTGGATTAAAGGATGACTTTTGCTCCCTTATCACAAACAATCATTTGCCAGAGTGAGATGTTGGTCACCAAATGTAAGTCAAATCACCTCCAAAACTACCTAAACTACCTGGTGGAAAGTTGTTTAATTCATCCATAACATTAGCTGCTGTAATACATTCAAACAATGATTCACTCATTCATTTTTCATACAGTACTGTACGTGCTGATTACACTCTCGTAAACAGTCTCGTCTATTGTTCCTCCAGCTTTAGTCAATCATTAATGCGCTGTATATTGTATTAACACACACTCTGTCTGTGGTCGGCTCCAGAAGGACTCCTGGAGGTGACCATGTGGGAGCGTGTGAAACCAGCCTCGACAAGGTTTCTCACACACATACACACTCATTCAGAAGAAAACTATTTCTTCACCGTAGTTGATCTGAGAACCACACCCAAGACAAGCATGTACACACAAACACCCACACACACTTGCAAAGAGAGATGTGTGCTTGCATACGGTCATTGCTGGTGTTAAGCTGCTGTCCAGTCACTTTGGCCTGGAGCCAGTCTGGTTACACATTACAGACATTCCAGTGAGGCCAGCTCCTTACTAACATACAGTCACTGTACCGTAACTATGTGGCTGTTAATATGAAGACACAAAGGAGACACGAAACAGCAAGGTTAAAAGATTAAAAGTTTCCAAAGGTCTTTTATGGGCAGAAAAAGTTGTCCTACCTCTTAAAACACCATAAAACCCTTCCAAACATCTCAGAATTGTCATGTTTAACACACATACATTATTATTAAAAATAAAACATATGCTATCATCTTTTATATGTATAAATATTTCACCTCCACTGTATTTTTGTTGAGATAGCAGGAGAAGAAAACAAGTTTGTGCATAACTAGATTCAATTACATTTTCTTATACATATATATCTTGTAATTTGGTTGAACTGAACCTTTAGAAAGAGCTCAAATATGTCCCATAAAGTTTTTTTTTTCTTTTTGGCCATTTAAGTTTGTATTTATTGTCCCATTTCAACATTTTATAACATTCAAAAGAACTTGAATTTCGTAAAAAAAAATTGAAATAATAGATATAATTTGGATGCAATCCTGTAGCATAATAACCTAGAGATACTTAAATATAGAAAAAAGGGGGAAACTACACAAAAAAGACTAAATACAACAGAAATAAATTATAACATCAATTTAAAAAAACTATGTAAACATGCACTTATTCTTGCTAAGATATTTGATGTGCTTTGCTGTGGAAATTATTGACCCTTCTACACTCTGTACGGTCTATGTGGGCTCTTCCAGTTATGTAAATTTGACATTGTGGAGATACTTTGCTCTCATTGGACTGAAACTATAATAAAAATATACAGAAATAACAAATATCTTGAATTAGGAAGTACAGGATTTCAGCATAAAGCATGAATGAACCGTGTGTTAAATTATGAATTACAGCCACTGAATGATTGTCAAGATAGATGTAGAGAGACATGGAGGTTGTGGTGGTGCAATGTGGTTTGGTGGTTTGGTCAGATGGATGATTGGAGCTCTACAGCCGTGGTTATACATTACATACATTACATACATTACATTGGTCCTGATGTTCCCAACATAAAGTCTGCAGCATTGGTCAGTGCTGAGTTATTTTACGTTTATTACCTCTAACTTTACCAACAGGCTCTTACTATCACTCAGAAACAACTAGTATGACACTGTTTGGACTGTACTGACACCTACTGATAAACTCATCAATTCACTTATTTAATTACAGATGAGAAATTTGCTTAATTTACTTGTTACGACTCCAAAAACAAGCAACAAATGTCTCTCCAATGTATTTTGTCCATGATCTTAGAGGAACTATTTCATTGTATTTTCATTATCAGGATTAAACAGTAGAGGGCTGCAACTAACGATTATTTTTATTATTGATTAACTTGTTGATTATATTCTTGAATATCGGTCCATAAAATGCCAGAAAATCGCATTTCCAAAAATCAAAGCTGCAACCTAAAATATCCTGTTTTGTCCCAAACAACAGTTCACAACCTGAAGATATTCAGTGTACTGTCATAGAAGACTAAAGAAACCAGAAAATATTCACATTTGAGAATTTGGAAATTTTCTTCGTTAAAAATGACTCAAAATGATGCATCAATTATCAAAATAGTTGGCGATTAATTTAATAGTTGGCAACTAATCGACTAATCGTTGCAGCTCTAAAACAGTATAGACATGAATTCAATGTAAAAATAAAGATTCACATTGCATTAAATGTATTCGTTGTTTGGCCAAATATATCATTCACTGCTCCTTTAAATCCCAAACATCTGAAAAAATTATTATTATGGATAAATTATGTTATGAGCAGGTTGGGAAAGCAAAGGGGAAAAAACAGTTGGCATTATGAGCAATTGTTTTTGCACAAAACTATGACGATATTTTAGTCCATTTAAAAGTATTGTATTAGTTTGGGTTTTGCATCCAGTTTCAGTCTTTTTGATGGTCTGAATACTGGTTTTTACTCCCTAGCAAGACCAAATCCTGTGACAAACACTGGTTTGTATCTGCAGCTAAAGGTCTGGTTAAACATTAATCAGTTTGAAAGCAGCAACAGGCTCTAACAGACCCTTGTTCCACCTACAGTCTGTATCCTGAGTGATGAAACACTGATGGGATAGAACAACATCAAAGCATCAAGTCCAGGTGTAAAGATGAAGCTCTTTTCATCCATATTGTGTCAACTTCTTTACTCATTTGAAGTATTTTATATATGATGTTAGCTGTAAATGTGGCTAACGATATTTTATGGGGCTACAGGTTACTTTTTATGAGCCAAGTTAACAATAGCACATGCACTGTGTAGTATTTCTACATTGTCACTACTAAATCAGATAACCGCTCTGTCCTGATCTTTAGTGGATTTAGGGAGGTTTAAACTCCAGCAAGCATAGCCAAACTTTTTATTTAGATAGTGTTACACCCACAAAACACAACAGTCAGTCCTTATCCGAAAATCATTTTTTCTCTTGTACTGTTAAAAGTAATTAAAATGCAGTTTAAATATATTAACAATAAAGCATAAATCTAACCACTGTTTTGCTTGTCCAAGTAAGTTAAGCATCTAACAGGATTGTGTTAGAAATAACAGTCTGATTTAGGACTACTCCTACACTGCAATAGATGACTTTCCCATTTATAAACAATCAAGGATGTGTATGTATGAACATTTTCAGTGTTTAGAAAGAAAGAAACTTGCTTGAAACCAATAAAACCACAGTTTAGAGATGAATTTGTATTTGATACTCATACTTCCATTTCCAAATCTTTTTGTTTTTTACCACACGCCACCTTTGATAGACATCTGTTAGCTAGCGCCGGCTAGCTAACATAACACATATTCCAGTGAGAAATGGCTATAATAGCAGTAACAATACTGACACTAACTATACAAAGAAAGCTCCACAGATAGTAAGAAATGAAATGTAAGTGTCCCAACCCATCAACCACCAGCAAGTATTTAAAGTACAAAGCCCCCCCTCACAGAAGTAACGTTAGCATGAAATTCCTGCTGTTTGACTGCTGTACAAGTGAAGAACACACACACATTCATTCTGGTCATTATCTTCGTAACATTAGCATGTTTGAAAATCTTGCTGTTACCTCAAAATATACCAGACACTGGACTGCAGTCAAAGCTTCACTCCTAAGAAACTATGTCATTACAGGATTTATTTAAGACCACTTTTACAAGATTCTCATTTTAAGACAAATACTAAAATGTTATCTTAATTAGCCAGCTAGCTACAACAAGCTAGCCAGCACTTTAGCTGGCAAAACTAGTCACCAGCTTGAAATAATGAGACTGTTGGTGTCTACGTCTGTCTGAAATAAAGAACCCATTGTTGTTGTTGTTTTCTTGATCTGCCACTGTTATCTCTGTAAATAGAACATGAAACGTGCCAAAACAGAAAGGTTGAAGTTCCTATATATTTAAAGGAAAGGTTCACAATTTTTCAAGTCTGTCTGAGTTAGTCATATTAAGTGGATATCTGCCACATTTACAGTATTTTAGCATCAAATTCCCTCTTTGTGTTTCCTCAGACAGTGTTTCCCTGTTGAGTATAGTAACAAAAGAGGGACTTTGGCACTAAAAAGACTGTAACATTCAAATATATCTACTTGATTTAACTAATTTAGGTGGTTGAAGCTTCATATTAGCTCCAGCTAAACTTTTAAATACATTTTTGCACAGAAGGACTGTGGATTTTGTCTCCCATCACTTACAATGTAATTGCATTATGAGGGGATCTTCTAATGGTCCGTATGAACAGGAGGAACAATTATGGCAAGAAAAATCTATTTCATTATTAATTTGGAGACTTGAAACAGACTTGAAAAATTGTGAACTCATCCTTTAATGTACTGGCTGCATATATAAAGTGACTGTAGCTAAGTTTAGCTTTAAAGGCTTGGGCAGGATTGTTGGTGTAGATAAGTGTGGAGGGTAAGAAGTCACGTTGTGGGAGAGGTTAGGGTGGAGGGGGTTAAAGAATGAACAAAGGTGAAAGGTCAAACTTTGAGGAATGTGTCATATTTGTAAAACCTAAGAATGAGAGAGAAAGATAGAGAAAGAGGAAGAGAGATGTTAAATATTTCCCCTCAGGCTCCCATGACCGCATTCAGTAAAGAGAGACCTTGTGTTAGAGTGTGTGTGAGAGACTTTTACTGTGTGCTGTTTGTGCATGTGCACAGGTGTGTGTTTGAAAGAGGGGTGTGTGTTTTCTGCATGTGGGTGTGTACCTAATTTAAAGGCAGTGTGTTTTAAATCTACTTTAAAAGGTGAGAACCAACAGTGAGTGTGTTTCTGTTGGGAAATGGAAGTTTTACAGCTCAACTCAACATCAGACCTCACCAGTGAGGTTACTGATCAAAACTGATACTCGAGACCGAAACCCAACAGTATTTTAGCCATTTAGCTGGTGATATCAGTCATTGCATTTTCATCCACCTGTTTTTATTTCAACTTTCAACGCCGTAAAAGTTTTTATGCTTGGCTGAGGTGGATAAAAACAAAATGCAGTAGAAAGTACAATGGAAACAGACTTAGCGAATAAATCATGATGTAAATAAAGCACATGACTTAACATCCACTGAAGAGACAAAAAATAGCGGCAGTTGAAATACATAAAACAAATAAATAAATGCTATATATATTCTTTTGTCAGTTTTTTGGAAATCTGATTAAAATTTTCGCTACAATCGGATGGAAACCTTTGCTAGTGACGGCAAAAGTAGTTCCTTCATGAACATAAAGCACAGGCTACAAGACACCACACATATTATTGTAACCAAAGAAGAGTTATTTTTTTATAGGCACATAAAAAAATTTGGTTTTCTAAAACTACTAAACTACTAAAAGTACTAGAGTAAAGAATTAGCTCCCAACACAGATCAACCTCTCTGGTCATCCCACGTCGCCTCGTGTCTTGTGTCTAATTCTGAAGTCAACAGCTCGCTGACTGCCAACAGAAGAACTCCACCCGTATGAGAGGAAAATAACTTCTCAGGAGTCCTTTTCTCATGGAAAGCCAAGACAAGCTAGTCAGCTATTGTCATACCACTACGAATCTGATTAAACAGTTAAGGAAGAAGAAAATGCAGAGATGAAAAGGTCAAAAAAGTTAAACTACACTCATGGGATCAAATCACTAATTCCAGGGTTCCATTTTTACGCATGTTGGGACTCTGGTAGGTTGAAACAAACACCAAAAAACGTCTGGGGATACTCAAACTAGAGAGGAGAGAATAAAACCAAAGCCTGAAAGTGAAAACATTGGAATACTAAGAAGCAGATTTACTGCTTAAGGACATAGAAACAGGAAACAGCAACAGTTTATGGTAATGCAGCACAATGTGGGGCCTTCATAGTCCTATAACACCTGTGAGGACTCCATTGTGATGGTGTTACAGGTGTTAAATATCCAACCATAGCCTCGGGCCGTGAAAGTGATCTGCAAATTGCATGAAAGCCTTTGTGTGTTTTGTATTTCACTCCCTCTATCCATGGAGATTTGACTATGTGTAGTATATTTTTAGGATTTCAGATGCTGATAGGCAATATTTTGTGTGTATCTGAGTTTTTTTTGCTGTGTGCCCCAGCATCCTGTGTTTCTTCCCCCGGAGGCCCAGTATTTCTTCCTGACAGACAAAACACCGGGTGCCTCGTGATCAAAGAGCGGAGGAATGCTGTCTGAGGATCACACGCAGCCTCGGTGTATCACATAATCACAGACAGACAGCGAGAGAAGGGATGCAGGCTTCAACTCAAACACTGCAGCCGCCGTGGGTTACACAGCTGGGGCAGCGGGATTACACGGCTATTGATGGTTAATGTGGTAGAGTCACAACCCAGTCTCCTACAAATTACGTTTGTACACTACTAAATTGAAACAGCAAACACATTTTTGAAGGAAACATAATGCCGCCCGAATTACACTTTCTGTCAACATAAGGAGAAAACATGTAAATGAATGTATTTGGCAAGTCGCACGTTGTTTTTTTTCTTCCCATTTATCTGATCTTGCAGCACAACATCCACAGGTGGTGACTACAGCATTGTTTAACTTTTTAATGGTTGTGTTTAGCTACTGGTAGCACTTGGTTATGGTTAGGTAAAGATCATAGTTTTGGTTTAATACAGAAAAATGTCTCAGCTTCTTTCGACACTTTTTTTTTGTGTACAAACCAGTGTAGCAGTGTAAATTCCTTCGAGGAGAGTCTATCCCAAAGTGTGCAGCCCAGTTATTTTTGCCCATAAACTGTAAAAATATGGACGTAGCCATTGTGACGTCACCAATTGGTTTTGAAACTCAAAGTGGAAGCTTAGTTGCTGAAATAAGCTACCTAGCGGCTAGCGACCTGTCACTCAAAGCAGCCACGTCCATAATTATGTATAACTTTACGGCTTAATAAAATTTACATAGGTGACTTATAAAAACATTCACCCCCCATACAATTGCTATGAAAGGGAAAATTAGCTATAGAGACCAAATTTGTTTTTTTGTACCAGGCTGTAACGTTTATCTCTGCTGTAAAGTTGGGTATTTTAACATGGGGGTCTATGGGGATTGACTCGTTTTTGGAGCTTCAAGTGGCTGTTTGAAGAACTGCAGTTTTTGGCACTTCCACATTGGCTTCATTTTTCAGTCCTGGAGGTTGCCGCTTGGTCTTGTCCCTCTCTATCCTTTATTACTCATGCAACCATAAGATGTTGTTTTGAGACTGTTTTTAGTGAGGTGTGCGGAGGTGAGAAAGCAGGTAGCAGGCTTGTTGCCCAAGCGGCAACCTCCAGGGCTGAAAAATGAAGCCAATGCGGAGGTGCCAAAAACCTGCATTCTATCTAATGGCCATCAGGGGACGACTCTACTGGCTGCCAAAAGAAGTCCAATTGTATGGAAGTCTATGAGAAAATGACCCTACTTCTCACTTGATTAAGTGATTAAACTGTTTCCTAATGAGTTTATGGTCTCAATTGCTAGTTTCAAGTCTTCTTCAATACAGCATGATGTCATTTTGTTAATTATGGTCCCATTTAGAGTAAAATAGATGATGAACTAGCATATGCTTTGGGGTGTGGCTACATTGTGATTGATAAGTCGCTACCACGGCGACAATGTTGCTTACGTAACGTAACCATTGCGTATAGGTGCAGCTGCTGCTATTTCACAGTGTGTTTTCAGTTCACTAAAGTTAATTGTTACATTTTGGTCGCCTAAAAAAAGTCTTATTCAGTGTTTGGTTGTAATAAAAGACCCACCAATGAGTCCGATGATCAGTTTTTCTAGTAGATTTTGTTTTAACGGTTTTAGGCCTGTTTTTTGCTAGCGAAAATTAGCATTAGGATGAGCATGATCACTGTTAACCATAGATTGTAAATGCACCGTGCAAACCAATGTAGCAGCTAGCGCTATGGTCCTCCCTCTCGTCCAAATATGGTTGCTTCTGGCTCCAAAAATCAAACATGGAGATGACCAAATCCAAGATGGCGATGGTCAAATCACTACACTCGAGGCTTCAAAACGGCAGTTTGCAAACCAATGGTTGACGTCACAGTGACTACGTCCATATTTTTTACAGTCTATGTTTTCGCCCCGCATCCAAGTGTGGCCTTTAGCAACAGGTAAAAACTCAGTAGTTTTCTTAGTCGACACTTTGTACGAACTAGCTCCTTTCATGCACGCTGAACCCTTTATTATTTACACAACCACAAGAAGTTGCTTGGGAGGAAAATATGAACCCGCATCATTTGAGCAAACGACTGTTGCCATTTCTCGGCTGAGGACAGTCTCCACATTCAAGTCAGTATCTCACTTTGGAGCTGCTATTTATCTTTGCGGATATTACCATCATAAAATGGTTTTGCATATCTGTGGTGAGGCTTGATGAATGTGTTTTTCTGACAATAGTTAAATGAGTTATAGTAGCTAGCTATAAATAGGATCTGTGGAATGGAAACTAGGCCAGTGTAGATGAACTTTATGACTCTTCTGATAACACTCGCTGAGATCAAGCCTCTGCATGTACATGACATTCTCAGTCTGGAGGAAATGTGTAGAAAAAGTAGACTGTAATAGGTTTAAGGTTAGGATTCAAGAAACCCAATGTTTGCTGTTCCCCAGAGCCCCAAAATCAGTAAGGCCGAATGTTAAACTGATCCTTTCTAGGCAGACATGAATGTTTATATCCAACCGAAATCAAGTATTTTCAGACCGATGTAAGTTATATGAGCACGGGGTCATTTGGAGGAAACAGTGGTTGTGTAAAAATAATATTTTTGCAATAAAAACTAAATTAAATTGCTGTAAATCTAACAGGATAAGAGGAAGCAGCTGGTCTGAACTCACAAGAGTTGAAGGTTACTGTTTTGAAGCAGCAGCAGCACAATAACAGAATTGTGAGAGGTACAGAGTCACTGGCCAAACACACATAAAACACACACAGTTTAATTGAATTCAAGGAGATCTATTGGCATGATAAGATTTTCTTACTCTGTCAACACAACCTCTTTTCCTCCCTCTTGTCGTCTCTATTTCCTATATAGACTTCAGCTGAAATAAAATAATATTTTTTTTTCAATTTCAAAAAATTATAGAAATGAATGAAAAAATATGAAGATCTAACTGAGCACAGACATGTGAGCTCTTGGTAAATTGGAACATTTAATAAATTAAAACAGTAGAGCTTGTGTTCTTTTTGTTTGTACATCTCTGCTATTTCTTCGTCTTATATTTTCAATCTGACAGACATAGTCTGTATATTTTGTTTTGCTTACACTAAGGTCAGTGTGTCGCTGCTCTGTTAAAGCTGGATGAATGCTTTACATTTTTACAGCGAGCTCTTATCCTGGCTGGTCCATATCTGAGGCTCAGATTGTCCGTCTGGATAAGGACAAGATCCAAGATAACAGCAAACAAAAATACACTGTGCTGCATTACATACACACACACACACACACACACACAATGTTGTGTCCCACCCTGATACAGATCTGTGTTCTCCTTTGAACCCCCCGCAAATTAAGCAGAACAAGGCTAGGTCAAAACCTAGTATGTGGCTGGACTGTGTTCAATGTGGTCAATGTGTGAAATTGTGGCCATTGTGTTGCAGGGATAGTCAGTGGTAGTTTCTATAATGTGAATTCCTGGATAGTAAATGTTCATTTGCAATTTTCTGTAGTTGTCCCAGTGATATTTGTTATTAAAGTGCACTGAAGTAGCATCACATGACATGGTTAAGCAATGTTTGAGTTAAAAAAAAAGGTTATAAATGCAGTTGCAAGAACAATACTTTCCACTCATATCTTGGGATGTTTGATTTGAAAGAGAACTGATTTTAATTTTAATTATAACTATTCTAATTATCCATTAACTCCCCCTGCTCTTTCATCTGTTTCTATCTGTGGATATCTGTAAACATGTGTGCTGCATTCTGAATCGCGTATCTCTACTTTTTACTTTTAGTACGTACTGCAGCAGTTTATCAGCTTCTGTCATTGCACTGTCAATGCACCGCAACGGCTAATGGAGAAACTCCAACACTGGGCTGGCCGACCAATGGTGTAATTTCATCACTCAGTGAGTCAGTCAGTCAATCAGTAATGGACAGACATTCGGGGTTACAGGGCTTCTCTGTAGCCGTTCCAGCCAAAAATTACTTTGAATTTGCTTTTACAGAGTTACATTTACCTATTGATATACCTTTTAACTTCTGCACATGCTAATGAAATGAAACTGGGTTTATTTTGTGATGAAGACTGTAAAAACAGTCACATTCTTTCCATAAAAATAACTGCCCACACGAATGCAAATAAATTTGAAAATGCATCCTTGTCCTGTGTTGGGCCTTTCATTCACACTGAACACCAGTGTTATGTTGTGGTGTTGACACAAAAATAGTGCTTGTCAGAAACTCATGGACATGGAAACTCACAAGGTGCTGTTTTTATTTGCTTTTGTGGAAAAAGTCATAAAAAAAATAAATTAACTAAATATCGCAAACCCTCCCTTTTTCACACTTGGCTGAGTTGGAAAAGTTGGTGTATCGATAAAAACAAAATGTGATAAAGTGTAACATAAAGAGACATAGAGAATATATCATGACATACATGAAGCATATGACTTGTTGCACCTTATTCCTCTGCAATGATTTAATGGCCTCCAACTGGAAAATTAATGCTACCAGCTGTTTATCTCAATAAACTGACTCCTAATATTCCAATCACAGCATGAATGGAAACACATGTGAATTCAAATTTTCTTTCGCCAATTTTCGAGAAATTAGGTTGAAATTTGCACTACATTTGGAAACAAATCAGATAAAGACGTACTCAAGTACTTGCAAAGCTAAGAGGCCTTTGTTCTGTCGCCTCCAACTCTCTCTGTGATTGCAGGTTGATCACACAGTACCAAAGACCTTTTTCCTAGAAACATGTTTATTGAGTTATCTGGATAACTTGTCTGAGTAATGCCGGGCAGACACCGTACACATTAAGCCCAATTTTAGCCCCAAATTGGTTGCCCCTGACTAATTTAAAGATCGGGACGAATTTCTGCCAGCTTGGGTGTCGTTTGATGTGCAGTTTGAAGTCACAACGCCGGATTAATTGCCTGAACTATCAACCATCTGGCTCTTGGATGATCAGCTGAATTTCTGGCAGGTCAGCAATTTTGTTCAGCTGCCTGCAGTCTGAGCAGTTCAACGGTCTAATTCCCCACATGGCTGCTGTCAAAATATGTTTTTAACTACAATATAGCAAGCTTGTTTTAATATTATTGGAGTAACCACTACTACATGTTGTGGCTGAAACTGCTGTGATATAAAACTAAATTTAGCTGCAAACAAACAGATCGTGTTGTCCACATCTGCTTTCCATTCATAGTAGAATTGCACAAAGTAATGCTGCCTTTTGTTAACATTGTTGGGCACATGATTGTCTTTTTTTGAATAAACTTAACTAGAATTGTCACTGGACAAAACCAACCGAGGGTTCCCTGCTCATGTTCAGTGTGAGCTCCCACGTCGTAGCCGGTTAATTAATCTGTAAAGTGTGAGCATAAAAGTCCGATTATAACGCTCAAGACTAACAAAAATGCAAAAACACCTCAAATCAGAAACATGGATTGATGTCAAAAGACCTATTCTGACTCTGATATTCATCAGTATTTTACACTAACATTTTTTCATGCAGAAACCAAAGAATTACTTTTAGCCTTTGTTACTATTACTTTATCGACTATTCAACAAGTAAACTGTCTTCCCAATCTCATCTCCAGTTGGACCAAGGGATGCAGCAATATACAGTAAAATATAAATGATGAATAGCCCAATGTATATCTTAAAAGATTATGGAAAGACATGGAAAGCAAACTTCACTAAAAAGTGCAAGATAAAGGAAAGATACGTCCTTATAAAACTATAATGCATCAAAAACTGTCACACAAGACTTCAAAGGGTCCTTAGGGGCAATGTGGGACTCAGCTGGCATCCGGTTGAACTTGTTGGCCATGTTGGGACACGTTCAGAGCCAAAAAGTGAAGGAAATCAATGGGACTCGTCTGTTGAGTGTGTCTCTTAAGCTTGTCGGCTGGTGTCCTGTTTCAGCTGATGATGGGGGAGCTTTGTCTGTCGGACCTGCATCTGACCGAGGAATTAATCCTTCACAATCCACAAAGATTACAGTGTTGTTCAGTCCCGGCTGCCATAATTCATATCTCCTTTACTGCCTGTACTGTCTTTGAGTCTCTGTGTTTGTTTATACAGTACAGTAGATGAATAAAATCATTTAAAAAAAGCTCATGTTACATAAGATATAGATTCATTCTCGTCAGATTCAGATAGAAGCTGGTTTTGTTATCTTTTTGATGCTTACATTGAGTGAAATTTTCCATGCTTTTGTCCATCCTGTGTGCGTGCATCTCCCTGTCTGCTTCTTTTCTTTCTGCAAAACTGGCATTTGCCTTTACGTAAACATGTTTTATCTCAACAAGTTTGACTTTTCTCCCAGACTCCTCCCTCTCCCATTTCCCTCTCCGTGTTTGGCAGGTAAACCTCCTCTCTGTTTGCCATTTTCCTTTAACACAATAGGCGGCTGATTAGAGGACTGGAGGAAAGGGGAAGATTACAAGAGATACATGAAGAGGAAGAGAATATGATAAGCAGATGGTGATGATGTTTGTTTACAGGAAGAACTATATAAAACCAGATGACAACACATTGTTAAAGATTAAACCAGTGGTTTCAAACCTTTTTGGTTTTTGACGTCATACAAAAAGCAGTGTGTAGTCGGGGTCACGTTTCAGATGTCTATGAGTTGTTAACAGCTCCGCCAAATAATGGTTTTTCCCTCTAAACCTCTCACATGGTTTCATCTCAATAAATGTTCAAATGATCCAATATTTCACTCAAATCAAAGATTAGAGAAAAAGTCCAAAAGCTAAAAACAGATTTGTGTATCAGAACTTTGTTTTTTCTTCTTTCCTCTCCCATTAATCATCTCACATAAAACCTAAAACCTTCTCCTGTTTTTTAAAACACCTACAAATAACCTAAACATCAGTATCAGCCTTCAAAATTCCCCTAGCAGTCTAACCCTCCTTCTAATGATAGGTGACATAGCAGAGCTGAGGTCATAAAGACAAAATGAGTCAAAACGAAAGATGTACAAGGAGAAACCATTAACTATTCAGACTTCAGATAACAGTCACACTAAAGGTCGAAGATCAGATTCTGTAAGACACAAGAGAGAGAGAAAGAGAAGAAATAGACATTATGGAAGAAGGGAGAAGACGAGAAACAGCTTCCCACACTGGAATATGTTTTCTTAAGTTTTATACCAGTTGTATGTTTTCCCTCTTTGTGGTTTTTCCTTGTGTGTACTGTAGTGAGACCCCACCCCACCCAGGCCCTAACCTAGCCAATAGCTGTTAATGAGTGACCATAAAAGACAGAGGGAAAACACATTAACATTCCTTATTTTTTTCTTTTATACATGTACTTTTCTGACTTTTAACACTTTAGCGTTAATGTAAAAGGAAGGCCATAATTACACTTTGACGTCCATATTATTTGCCATTAACGCTGACCTCTGTACTTTTCTTCAAGCATGAAGATATTAGAGATAATAACACTAATGTACAAGATGGAGGTGAAGAGTGTTTTCTTCCCTGATGTCCATTTAATTCCGAAATATGTTAGCGCCGTATTACTCTGTTGGACTGTGGTAAAGAGTGAAATATCTTAACAAATACTTGATGGATTTGCATAAAATTTGGCAGAGAAATTAATAGTCTAAGAAGGATGAATTCTACTCTATAATTATCCTCAGACTGTTGACCAATTGCCTCCAATATGTCAAAATTTCCACTTGTCTAACTGAATTCCTGCCAGTCTCAAATGTACTTTCTGATAAATGCTAACATAGCATGCTAAAATGCTATGCTCAATAAAAAAAATAGAACAAGAAGTAGAGAAGTAATTCATACAAAAAATGTAATATGCCATGCTATCTGTACACACATTAATTAACATTCTCACATGCAAACATTAAATTGTAAACAATGATGAAACGAGGATATGAAATTGCTAAGTGTGCGCACACATGCTAACATTAGCATGTCAGAATGCTAATAAACTATCTATTCAGTACTTGATAAAAGAGAAAAATATGGTACTTCTTTCATGCAATAATATTATAATAGTATTAGCATTAGCATTTGTTGGAAATCTTTTGAGATACATATAATGTTAATAAGCTAACAAGCTAAATGTTACACTGATTAACTTGCTAACGTGACATGCTATTTGCAAGCATTATTAAAGACTGAAGCTACCAACAGCTAACTGAATTAATGTTGATATCTTTATTTTAGGGCTGCAACTAACAATTATTTTTCATTTTTGATTAATCCGCTGATTATTTTCTCGATTAATCCTTTAGTCGATGAAATGCTAAAAAAATAGTGAAAAAAATTGCATTCACAATTTCTCAGACCCCATGGTGATGTCTTTAGTTTGCTTGATTTGTCTGACTAACAGTCAAAAACCTTCAGATATCCAATTTTCTGTCATGTATGACGAAGAAAAACAGCAAATTGTCACATTGAGAAGCCTGAACGGTTGGCATTTTTGCTTGAACATTTTCTTTCATTCGACTAATTGTTGCAGCTCTAGCTTATGTTGACCATCTCCCAGTAGAAAAAAAAAAAAATTGAACAACTGCAAACAATTTATATAATAAGAAAATATACTGTACATAGTGTTTCCTGACCTCCAAGAAGTCCCACCAAGATCCTTAAATCTGAGGGGTCACACGATTAAAGGCATAAAAAAGACAAAAATAATATATTTTCCAATTTTTTCCTTTTTATAGAGAAATACTGGAAACTTTCATCTCTTCAAACCTGCCAAATTCACTCAAATAAAACAATCCGAGGAGCTAAAATAAATCTTTTGTTGAACTGCTTGTGATGACGGGTCACAAGTAGATACTGATTGGTTGGGAACTACTTGTACTGTTTATCATGCTGTGAGTATCATATCAGAGGTAAAAGACACTCCTAGAACACATCAGACTTTAATAAAAGTACAATATTGATCCACATAAAAGCCAACAGAGGTGTTAACTATGAGAAAATTGAGAGATTTCATTCTTTCGTGTAGCTCAGCTTTACACTTTCTGTTGTTTTCCTGAAAAGCCGACGGGGGTCTTTAATGTGACAGCAGGGCCGGGCTCAGATAAATTATCACCGTCTCTGACCTGCTGGTGTTAATGAGTTGCCATCAGAGCCAAAGAGAAAACACATGAACATTCCTCTCTATCCGGACTCCCTATTTATTTTCCCTCCCTCTGCGATCTTTGTTTTCTCTCCATCTCCCTCCGCCTGTGTTTGTCTTTCCCAGCAGACAGGAAGTGGACCCCATGACCAGTTACTCTCTCCTCTCTCTCTCTGTCAATCATTTACTGCCTCTCCCTTTAGCCAAACCAATCACATGGCGGGAGAGGAGGATGAACTGTAACTCACGCCATACAGACGCTCAGATGGTGGTCATTACTCATTTTAAAAGTAATGTTATGGCTGTTATTCAATGCAGTTACATTCTCCAAAAACAGCAACTGCATACCCCTCTCTTTTGTTAAAAAAAACAGTTAATACTTTTAAGATACTATTGCTGTCAAATGTAATTTAACTGCACAAAATCAAAGTTACAGTATGACAACAATAAAGTAGCCTGCGTGCACTAAAAAACACATCACTGGTTGTGAGATACAACATATTCAACACCTAATCTATCTGACTATACATTACAATCAGTGAAATTGAAACTGAAATGTAATATATATATACAGTTGAATAATAATAGATCCTACAAGTATATCCCTGAAATAAAGACATGTACTGTAGGAAGGAATAGCTTATAAGTAAATCAAACATCAAATTTGGCCTGAAATTAATCTTTTATTAGAACTAAAGAATATAAAGAGAGTTTTTTAGAGCCTAAATAGCCTAAATGCTGTTTCAGACACATAAAAAGATTAACTTTGACACAAAAAATGATCTAATTTTCTGTACAGAAATCTGCAAAACATATTAGCTATCTGGCACATTCAGGTTCAAGAGTTCTCGTGGTCGGGTCTTGTGCGCTGCAGATTCAGGCCAGCTGATTGAATTGACCGGTGATTATGTTAGTCACTAACAAGATCTGATGGCCCAGGTTGACGTCAAACCTCAAATTGTATCTCTCTTCTGTATCTGGTGTTTGCTTGTTGCAGCTATTTTCAGCTTGATTACAGTGAATTCAGACAATTTATTCGTAGATAATTGCATTGTGACTAATTTTTAACTCAATAAGAGATCCATTAAGTTTCTAATTTGATAAATTCAGCTTATTGTCCAGACATCATATGCAGCTTTTTACTGAGCATAACTCTGCTGGAAAAAGAGATGCTAGTGGATGCAATGGTGGTAAATACTCATTTTTACTCATTTTTATTGTTTGTCACCTTCATAATCATTCACAGGAGGACTTCCCTTGCACGAGTATGACATGCTAGCAGAGTAAATGCCTCGATGTCTTGGCTGGCTGCCCTGTTAGATCACTGTCACGGTGATAACTGACACAGGTGTGTGCGTGAGAGCGTGCAAGAGTGTAAATCAGTTAGTGCTGACAGGCATCTACGTACCAAAGGGAGCACCGCTGATTGACCGAGTTATTTAAAGCAACACACACAGCACGACCTTAAGTCTATAGATACTGTAAGGATGCCGCAAAACTAACAAGTCATGGATTCACTGTAATGGGGGGGCAGTTGTTTTTTTTGGGGGGGGAGGGGTGTTATGGTTTTAGTTGCAGCCTTAGTAATTAAGGCAAAATTCTCTGGATTATGATACTTATTAAATCTTAAATCTATTTTCTTATTGATGTTGTTTTATTGGGAATTAAGGATGTGTCTAAAGATCTAAAGGAAAAGTGCACAATTTGTATTTTACATTCAGTTTTGATTTTATTACTGTAGCTACACTAGTTTTTACTGCTTTATACGCCAAAATATTACTAATATTATCTCAACTCTGATTGGTGTAAATGTAAAAAAAATGGCTACAGTATAAAGTGGAATCAACATCTCTCTAAATAGTTTAGTTTTAGCTAAGTATAGCTAATAAAATGGCAACTGACTGTATGTTTGATATTATCTATTATTTATGATTTATTTAGATCTCTATTAATTGTTGCCTTGGCAACAACAACTCTTCCTTGGGTCCATGTGGATAAAAAACTAGTGATGTAAGTCAGCATGTTGAGGCTCACTAAAGATACAATTTAGTATAGGACTGCAACTAACGATTACTTTCATTATCAATTAATCTTATGATTATTTTCTAGATTAATTGATTAGTCGTGTAGTCTTTAAAATGTAGGAAAATGTCAATCACTGCTTCCCAAAGCACAAGATGCAACTTCCAGTGTCTTGTTTTGTCTTGACCAACAGTCCACATCTTAAAGATATTCAGTTTACTGTCATAAAAGACTAAAAAAACCCAGAAAATATTCACATTTAAGAAGCTGAAACCAGAGGATTCAAGCATTTTTCTTAAAAAAATGACTCAAAATAGTTGCCAGGAGTCATTTTCTGTCTACTTTAATAATAACATAAATTGTGTGTATTCAGGGTCGAGAGGCTAATTACTGATGCTAGTATTTATGTAACAACGCTACCAAAAACCAGCTATTTCTGTGACTTTTCAGTACCTAAATTTGACATTTTCATGAAGGAAAATGTCCTGAACAGTGCTGAATATTCAGTACTTCCCACCACAATTATGTTCTTGGCAGGAAAAGGAAAGAAAATGTAACTAAATACAAATACAAATGGCTAAAATCTGATCACTATCGGCTGCCCGGTTGCAAAAAAGTATAAAATATGTCAACATTTGGCGGCCGAAACCTGTTCAAGGATCACATTTAACCTTAAAAACACACATAAAGAGAAACACAAACACACACACACGTTCTCTTTCGCTGAAACACATGAGAGCTTATGACTGTCTTATGGCTACACATCATGTTATTATCTCTGACATTCAGTTTTTCTGGACGGTTTCTGCACCACAAACCGCAGACAGACAGACAGAAACACAGTGAGATCTGTACATGGAGACACAGCAGCTCTTTCAGATGTTTCAGGCGTTTTTGTAAATATTCTAACAGAAGAGAAACTAATCTCCTCCTTAAGAGAAAAATACATTTTCCCATGATGCTTAACTCTTTATTATGATGTAGAAGTGCAGTGTTACCATCGGTTTTATTACTACTGTGGTTTTTATTGGTTTTAATATTATAATTAGTGTATTTTAGTCCATTTCTTTTTGTTTTATTGTCTGATTTTACTGCCTCATTGTAGTCCTTAGATGTTTTAATGCTAATTAAACCATGTAAAACACTTTGTAACTTTGTTCAGAAAAATGTTGTACAAATAAAGTTTATTATGATTATCATTATTATTATCTGTTGCGTTAGTTTCACTGCCAATATTACAACAACGTCGACAATTACACACTCAAACCGCAGCACTGGCACATATATGTGCATTAAATAACTTCTAGCATGAATAAATGTCATATTTTTACTTTTTTGTTAAAGAGTAAAATACTGAGATTTTTTTAACATTCAATTTTAGCTTTTTTTTCATAATAATAATATAATAACACATTTTATTTATAGAAAAAATGTATTCAAAGTACTCAAAAGACACTTTTCACAGAAGAAAAAAGTCTGTATATAATACACAATAAAAGCAAGAGAACACACTAAAAGTACATTAAGTAGCAAAACAAATTATTTCTAATATGTTTTATAATCCTATAACTACTTGTAAAGCAGATAAATGCTGGAAAAATACCATTTGTGCACTTCTGTTTAAATACACAGACACACACTGGCATGTCTGTGGGAAGCTTTGACAGCTCTCAAGTACATAGATACACATTTGCAACCACACACACACACACACATACACACACACACACACATGTACACACTGACCTCACCGTACCCAGCTGCAAACACACCAAAAATGTATTTTTATGAAATAGCAGACAGAAGTTAAAAACCCGTAGCACCGCACTCAGCACGACTCGGTTTGAAATGTGCTGAGCTAATCCTCCTCAAGCTGCAGGAAAAAAACAAGCAGAGGAGCCGAACTCAGACTGGAAATATCAAAACTGGTGTTCGTACCAGCTCAGATGTAAACATTGAGGGGTAATGTCGGCTTGTTCGGTTGTAGTATTTCAGTAAAGGTTGACAAAATGTAAGCTAATAACGTAGCATAATCCAAAATAGAAAATAAACAAGCTTTAGTATTGTTAAACGCACAAAATGTAATTTCAGCCGCTAGGGGTCTCAATCAAAACAATAACAAAAGACAGAGTGTGACAACGGTGTGAAGTAGCGTTTTTATGTTTTTACCAGGAACCAAATTATCCGCAGAGGTCTCCTCCTCTCCAGAACAAACAGGCCCACTGATTAAAACAGGTGAAAACACTGAATAAAGCATTTTTACGTTAAAAATCAAGTGTTTTTCTGACGCTGTTCAGCAGAAAGAGGATGTCCACGAGGGGCTGCTAGCTGAGCTGCTGCTAATGTTTTCTCAGCTTGTTTCTCCGATAACTTAAGATCCAGACGTTCAGCAGGTTTTTAGCTGAGGCCGAATTATCTGCAAAGGTCTCCTCTTCTCCAAAAACAAACATACGCTGGGATTAAAACCATAAAAATATTGAATAAAGCTGTTTCACATAAAAAATCAATGTTTCTCCGATGATGTTCAGCGAGCAGCAGACTTCCGGGAGGGGCTGTTAGCTGAGCTGCTGCTAACGATTTCTCAGCTTGTTCCTCTGATAACTTAAGATCCAGACGTCCGATGACTAAAATCCCTAATCCGGTTAAAAGATACAGTTAAAAACGACCAAGATTAAAGACTTTATCATAAAAATGTGGCTTAAAATGGAATAAAAGTCAATTTATAACAGTTTCTGTTGAACAAGAGTTGTTCCTTGGCCCCAAGGAACAACTCTCTCTCAGGAGAGTAGTTCTGTGTAAGACAGACGCTACTGAGCATGTGCGGGAATGTGGCTCCATTTACAGTGATTCAGTAGCTTGTTGTGCTACATCAGCCTTCAATCAATCAGACTTAATTTACAAGCACTTTTCATACAAATACAACGTAACACAAAGTGCTTAACACAATAAAAACAATACAATCAATACAATCAATACAACCCCACCATCCCATGTTATAAATAAAGAACGCAATAACAACAGAAACTGAGGAAACGTTATCATAACTCTCATGAATTTGCAATGAGGAAACACCAGAATACATACAAATACATATCACAACCTCTCATAATGATATGAAGTTCTTGGAGAAATTTATACTGTAGTACAAAGTCAAGAGGTTGTGACATGTAGGATGGTAGACGGAGACACATTCCCACACATGCTCAGTGGCGTCTGCCTCACACAGAACTACTCTCCTGAGACTGAAAACATGCTTGTTCTTATTAGTCTTTGGACACGTTTCTAAACAAAATACCGTAAATATATTCTTCATAATGAAAGAACTTGTCACCAAGTGCAACAACTCTTAACATGAACCAGACCTGCTACACACCCAGCTGTCTTCTCGGAATTACACACACGAGTCATTCTTGGTGAGTGATGCATGAGGGGTGTGTGTGCAAAAACTTGGGGTCCAATGTTTTATCGAAGCAGAAAGGAATTCGACACATTACAGGAAAACACACACAAACTGAAACTCATGTGCTTGTGCTCAGACACACGTCGTCTTTTGGGCGGCAACTAACAGTTATTTTCATTATCGATTTTTTAAAAAATGAAACAAGGAAAAATGTCCAAGAGAACAAACTGTCATCATCCAGTGTCTTGTTTTGACCAACAAATAGTTAAAAACCCCAAAAACATTTAAATTACAACAATTTAAGATCAATAAAAGCAGCAACTTCTCAGTTTTTAGAACCTGGATACATCAAATATTTGGTATTTATGCTTGAAAAATGATTTAAAATGATTATCAATAATTAAAATAGTTGTAGATAATTAATTTTCTATCCATTGACTAATTTATTAATTGATTAATTGTTGCAGCTATGTAATATCTGTCATATTGTTGTTTTTGCCATCACTTAACACACATATACACTCATTTACACTCATATTGTAATTATGTAAGGCTTAGATACCTAATTTTAATCTTTTTTTAACAGTATTTCCTGATATTTATTGAAGAAAAAACCCAATCCACATGCAATAACATTAATGACAAGCTAATACAGACAACACTTCACTGTTCTCCTGTTTATTTTGCCTGCTCTGCTTGGATTGACGGCTCAGGAGATGTAACGACAAACCACGGCAGCTCAAAATCTTTGATTATACCTCTCCCTGGTGGTGAGACACAATACTGCCCAACCTGAAATTAGCCTGAACCTGGTTTAACCATGAACACCAAGTCTGTCAGTGATGTCTATGGAGGCTGTTTAGAGCCAAAATTCAGACTTCAGACTATTCAGAAGTTTATTAGGATGAAAAAAAGCCTCTGAAACTGTATTTAAAGCATCGTGCAGCAACAAAAATCTCCAATCAAAGCAACAAAAATCATTTAAAAACTTATAAAAACATTATACTCATGCAAAATCCTGAATTATCCAGTAAAATGTTCAACAAAGAGCTTCACACACTACTTATTTATTCTACATTATTATATTATTATACCAGATGTAGACAACACTGACAAGATAAACCCATATTTTAGATTAATGATGACATCTAATACTGATGTTTTATATGATAAAGGAAGGAAAAAGGACCTAAATTAACACACACACACACACACACACACACAGTTTCGTGTGTACTTACATGGAGCTGTGTGTTGTTATTGTTGAGCTGGTCCTGGCTGACGGGCGAAGCTGCAGGATGACAGTCCAACGACACTTTGTCCCGACAAGCAGCGTGACACGTGTACTTACAACCTGCAGAGAAATCAATGGATTAATTGATTGATTGTCAAAAGAAGGGGACGGGGGGACATAGGTTTATCTGTGATTGTAAAATGACAGTCACACATGGGCTACGTGCAGGTATTAAAACTCGACTGCGTGTGTGTGTAACGTATATGCAAATACGAGTTTGATATGGACAGAGTCTGTCAGTTGAGGTCAGAGTTCCTCTTTGCAAATGGAAACCAACAACATGCAAATTCTGACCTGCTTTACAATCTGGGATTAAATATGAAAGAGGAAAAATGTCAGTTTGTCTCAGCATCAAAACAGGATTTCATTCATATATGTTTTTAATATTCAACAGCCAAAACTTTAACCCTTACACACTGTTCAGTTGTACATTTTTACATTTAAGAGCAATAAAAACAACCCGAACACTTTTCTTTTAGTCTGAAATTTAATGACTTCTCCTAATGTGACTCAGAATATACAAAAATAGAAATATTTCAACTTTTTAAAAGCATTTTTTTGTGCAGCTGATACACATTTTTTGTATTATATTCTTCACATTTAATATAATTCATTGACCTCATTATGTTCTCCTGTTTTATGTGACAAAGGATCATTTTATAGTGTATTTGTAAATGTTTTTTCTCCACAATAAAAGCATAAAAACTTCAGAACACACACTCTCTGCTCTCTGAAAGCTTCATAAAGGATTAACCAGTGACTGATGATGTGTTCATGAATGTTTTGTGGTTCAGAAATTTGATATAGAGACTAATTATGAGCTGTGACACATCAGAATATGAACAGTATGTAAGGGTTAAATGTGACCAATTCCTTTTCAAAAATACCAAATATTTGATTCTTGTCGATGTTTAAAACCTCCTGGGATCATGACCCCACGTGGGATTTGACTGATATATGGACAGAATTGTGGGAGATTTCTATGACTGATTATTAGACTACATTTATATTATTATTATGATATATTTTAAAGTAGATTCAGTAGATAAATAGGTTTAAATATGACTGTACTCAAACTGACGACCTGCAGGACTGAACCTGACCTACATTCAGCCGTCACTGCACTGAGACACGTTAAACAGCTGATGTTAGCAGCTCAAAAGTTAAATGTGAATTCTGAAAATGTGACTCAGTTTGCTGACTTCTTGAAAATCTACAAACAAACTTAATCAAATAGAAATTTAAGGGACATAAAAACTAGTTGGGTATGGTTCAGCTGCTCTGATACGACAACATTTTGGCTTTGCTGAGTGATGAGTCAGATATAATCAGATATGTAATCGTATCATGACAAAATATTTGCATTGTGAGATAATGTGTGTCACAGTTTGGATGTCTAAATGAACATGACAAGCAAAATTTTAAGTAAATCTGCCAGCATTAGATCTGAAATAAATATTTTTAAACATTTTTTTTGAATTGCACACCTGTATACAGACAACAAAGATCTCTTTTTACAATTAAAACACAGAAATATATTTGATTTAGTGGGACAAACATGACTTTAGAGGCTGGAACTATTTGTGGATTGATTAACAGAAAATTAATTGATAACAATTTTCATAACTTTAATTGTTTAGACAGCCGGCTTCTGCTTATAAATGTGAGAATTTACTGCTTCTCTCTGTTTTGTATCATTTTAAATTCAATATTTACTTTTTAACATTTTAAGGCATGTTAAAAAAAAAACCCTAATAATTAAGGGATTAATTAATGATGAAAGTAGCAGCTTTTATGGATTTAACTTTTGAATTTTTGAAAATACAATAACATCAACATTAATTTAGCCAATGTCAGCCATCATTAAGAGCATCAGACTGAGTGAAGCATCTGCCGCACTCTCTATCTGTCTCTCTCACACACACACACACACACACACACACACACACACACACACACACACAATAAACCTTCAAGACTGGCCAGACTCCAGCAGCACCATTAAGTACTGAATTAAGTCTAACTGATGGGAGGAGAACGTTTTTTTTTCCCCCTCTTCCTTTCAACAAACAAACATCTGACAACTCCGACACACATTAACTATACCTGAACTCTGTGTGTGTGTGTGTGTGTGTGTGTGCGTGTGTGCCCATAATCCTACCTGGCGACCTCTTTTTCACGTGCTGTCCAACTTTATCCGACAGTTTGCACATAGCTGCTCCCATCTCCCATCTTCATCTTATACACACAAACACACATTCAACTCAGTCTCCTCGTCGAGATCTATTACATCACTTCATCCTTTGTGCAAACACACACACTCTCACACTCACACACACACACACACACACACTGAAAGGAGTAAATCACTCATACAGTACTAGCACTCTCTCCCTCTCTCTCTCTCTCTCTCTCCCTCGTCTCTCTGCAGTCTTTCTCAGCGTCTCTCGGCTGCGCTCCAGCCTCTATCGGCCACTTCAGATGCTGATTTGCGTAGCCACCATTCTCTCTGTTTCCCCCCCGTCTCCCTGCCTCTGTGTTGTTGTGCTGAGTGGGTGATTTAACAGTCAAATAGAGGCCACAGTGTGATGGACAGACAGACAGGAGAGAGAGAGAGAGAGAGACAGAGAGAGAGAGGGGGGAATAGGACTGCTGACTCAGTCATCTGCAATCACTCACTCTTTCTCTCCTCCTCTCCTCTCTGTTTCCCTTTGCTCGATTACGTAGCTTGTTATGATTAGTGTGTGTGCATATGTGTGCGTTTGTGACTACACGGTTTCCTGCCCCCACCGCTCTCTCTCTCCACTCATCCGTCCACCTTATCATCCATCTCGATCCCTTTTGACAATGAACCTGATCCACAGAGGAAGAGAGGAAGAGCCCTTCTACGTCAATCCATACGGGTGTTTATTTTTAGATGTGATAAAGATACTCATGATAATCCAATAAAACTAAAAACAGAAAGAAATGGTGCACTAAATTTGCATTTTTACCAATTTATTAACAGATTAACAACATTTTTATCCTGATTTTAAGGCTCGACGTTGGATCCAAATGTTTTTACTGAAAATAGTGAGTAAATTTAACTGCAATAACTGATTTTTGGCCACTGGGGGGCAGTGTAAGCGAGCTGTGAACACACCACTGACACATTTTCACCTTTAAAGTAAGCTTATTAGCAAATATTTCCATTTTTAAACGTCCAGCAGACACGGATCAACATTATCATTCATTTAGAGTCGTTTCTCTGTCCACCTGTCGAATGTAAGTCCAATATTCACTCTTCTTTTAGCTCTGTTTCGGTCTCCACCAACTCCTGAGGGAAATATCTGGCTCTAAATGCTTGACTATGTTCATCATCTGGCTTTTGGTGCCAAACGGGGGGTTTTTAAGGGGCTGTTTTAGTTTAAAAAAAAAGCTGCCTGTTACATCTGAAAGCGACGGTATGAGAAAATTTGCATGCCACAAAAACCAAAACAATGAGCTGAAAGTTGCTAAAGCTCCTTTAAGAGCTGATGGGACCTACAAAGTTGGTGCAACACATTTCACAATATAAGTAGTCATTGTAAATTTAAAATGCTGATTATAGCTGCTTTAAAGGTTAAAGCTTCTTCTGTAAACAAATCCTATGAAAACACCAACATAACTGATCTATGAACAAGTATTGTGTGTGTATTAAAAGCCTGATATATCTTATTCCTCTGTGTTGTAGACCTCCGTTGTTGTTCCAAAAACTAATAAAAACACCTCAGTGAGCCACAATGCTGCACTGGGTGACATGTTCTTTCATTTCCATGAACTCACACACTGCAGTTAAGTAACACTTGTGAGTAATACTCTCAAGAGCACCAAACGTGTATTAAATAGTCCCTTACAGTTGCACTATTTACTCCTGTTTGAGTATCATTTGCTAAAAACTACTCAGCTGTTTTAGCAAATTACTGAGTCTTTTGCAAAGATGAAACTATATATTTGTGACACATTTTTAAGATTTACGTCTTCAGTAAGAACAAATGGGCTTGGGGCCAACACATTATTGGTTTTAGTCTTTTCCACAAGATTAGTTGGCAAAAAAAAGAAATGATTAATACTGTAATGCAGTCTCATTTGTTAAGTTGCTGATAGACCACTATTTAAAGGTGCATCCTGGTGTTCACAAACACCAACCGACAAATCCTGCATAGTAAACCTTTAATATCTGTAAATTTGACAGAAGAAGACATGTATCTAGTGTTTTTTCTTGTGAGTTTTTGAAACAACAAGATTACTGGACGTTAAAACCGTGCAGAGCTACATGAGCAGAGTAACTGCATCAGGTTTTGTGGTTTAGGGATCAAGTTTTTGTATCAGAGAGCTTGAAAATTGTTTTCAGCCTCTAATTAAATGAATGAAAAGATGAAAATGTGTCTCTTCCATCTCTGCTGCCTTTCTCGTCTCCACTTCTATTTCTCTCTTATCTTCCTCTCTTCCTCTTCATCGCTCTTTCTCTCTGCTGTCTCAGGGATAAAAGCATTTCCCAGACGCCACCGATCGATCAGACTCAATCAGTCTGGCAGAAGACACACAGACTCTTTAACCTTTGACGCTTTTACAACAGAAGGGAGAATAATGGTATATAATTTATAGTCACAACCTCTATAAATACTTAAAGACTGATTTTAGGAGGGAGAGTTGATGTATTTTCACTGTAGAACTAGTAAACTGATTAAATGGTGGACAGAAATTGATCCTGACATCATAAAAGTGTACAGTTTTATGTTAAATATGCACAAAAATGCACATTTTGTATTACGCCTTTGATTTGTTAAGATATTTAAATAAACAGCTATGAATCAGAGCCCTTTACTGAATATATTCTACATATTTAACTCTTTAACTTGTGATAAAAAGCTAATTAAACCATTGTTATTTATAGCTGAATGTGTTATAAAT
This sequence comes from Thunnus thynnus, assembly GCF_963924715.1. Taxonomy (NCBI): domain Eukaryota; kingdom Metazoa; phylum Chordata; class Actinopteri; order Scombriformes; family Scombridae; genus Thunnus; species Thunnus thynnus. Next base: position 20,658,852 of record NC_089539.1, on the reverse strand, counting down.
ATGACAGACTGACTGATAGGAGATGATTGTTAAATTAGGATTCATAACCGATGGTCAGATAACAGAAATTGCATCAAAATCTCATTATTTTCTTTATGTAAAATACTTTTAGTTACCAGATCTTTTTGATAGGATGTTTGATGCACATAAAATTTATTATAAATGATCTGTTTTGATTGTTTTGTGTAGATGATTCGTCCTTTGTAAAAAAAACAATACATCATTTGCTATATCTTATGAAAGTACAGCAGCCTGTGTTGCATTTGTGCAAACCACAAACAACAGCCTGTAAATCACTCTCTCAGACGGCTCTTATTACGAAACTCGGTGCATTCAGCAGGATCTCAGCTGTGAGGTCAAAGGTTAGAAATCACAAACAGGTCAGACTCGACAGTGTCTCTTTTCTCCTGTGTGTGAAGGTTTTTTTTAGCACGAGGTTTCTAATCAGGTTTGTGTGTGCAGATGAAGGAACAATGAGTCTCCAGCTCCTCTGACACTCATCTGCTGAAAAAGATTCACTTTACTTACTGCACACACACACACACACACACACACACACACACACACACACATACACACACCATTTGGGCTTTCAGAGTCAACAGCTGATCCACCACACACAGCTCTGCAAACTGTTTACACACAGTTTGGGATACTTGGTGGTGGGATTATCCTTCAAATTAGTCTTTAACTCGTCCCACCACCCGCCTGTGACTCTCGAGAGGTCAAAGGTCGCAGGGACTTTAGCAAAGAGGATGTTTGGAAAATTACGGGTGTGTAAAATAAGTTGTTCTGGACCAAAAACAGCCCTGCGTTCAAAAAACACAATGTGAAATGATGAAATACAAACCTAATAGTCCAGTTTGAGTAACAGATCAATGAGTTTGAAAGCTTATCAGACACCAAAACACTGCACATACACCGGTTTATGATACTATGACATACAGTCACAAAATGAGTCTTTGTGTTTGTGAGGTTACACCAAGCATGTTACAAAATTTTGCTCTTACATGTATTTGATTAAAGGAGAGATTCACAATTTTTCAACAGTCAGGTGTCCAAATGAACATTGATACAGCTTGTTTTAATCTTTCATCTTGTTCATACTGGCCATCAAAAGAGCTCATCCTAATGAGTTTCAATGTAGGTGATCAGGAACAAAATAAAATGTATTTAAAGGGGACATATCATGCACATTTCCAGGTTTATGTTTTTATTCTGGGCTCTGCTGGATTATCTTTGCATGATTGCCAGTTAAAAACTCCTTATTTATCTTATTCTGGCCCTTTATGCAGCCCCTCAGTTCAGCCTCTGTATGAAACAGCTCCTGTCTCTTTAAGGCCCGCCTCCCGATGAGCCCACTCTGTTCTGATTGGTCAGCTTCCAGTGGTTCAAGAGGCAACGTAAACAAACGTAAACAAACAGTAGCATTCATGATTTTACTTCTTTTTCTCGTTCTTTTCTCGAAATAGATATTTCTTGAATACATCTTTATGTGTTCGAGCATGAATCCGATCCCAAATATGCGAGTGGACAACGTGAACAACCTTAGCAACAAAGGCTACGTAACAGACAGCCGTTTGTGGGCATGTGCCAACAATCTGATGACATCACAAGGAGGAAGTAGAGTTTACATGCAAATGGAGCGTTCACCTCAAGTTTTGGACCTTTAACCATGTGTAACATAAACATCCGACATCAAAACAGCATAAAAATAACAGAAAATCATAAAAAGCACGTTAACTCCCCTTTAAAGGTTGATCTGAAATTAATATGAGGCTTCAGCAGTCTGAGTTACTCAAATCAAGTCAATATCTTCCAAAGCTATTGTCTGTTTAGTATAACATTCCCTTTTATACTGCAAATGCTTGTACAGTAGTTGGACAACAAAGACAGGTGTGTGTGTGTGTGTGTGTGTGTGTGTGTGTAAGGACAGGTGCATACTGAACACAGAAACCATCTGTTGTCTCCTTATTCTTCATTATAATCTTTCTTTTTCCTTGTTCGAACATGTGCTCCGTTTTTTTATTATTCAATCAAAACTGAAGTTTAGAGCAGAAAGAATGTCGCTGTCAGTGTTACCACGTTACCTTGAGACACACACACACCACACACACACACACACACACACACACACACACACACACACGCATATTTACTGAATAATGACAATGACAAAACCAATGAATAGCTTTGACACTGGAGACACAATATAAATGCTTTCTATTTACAAATTCCCGTCAAGCAAAACCCAGATTTTATAAAAGGAGCAGAAGCAATTAAACTGCTTTTTATGTTCCCACACATGATGTTTTTCTGTTTCCTTTTGCCAAAACCACAACACTGCCCAGATCTCTCTCTCTCTTTTAGTGAGGACAGATATAAATAAGTTTCCATGGATACAAAGTGAAAAGAAACATGTAAACAAATCGCACAAACAACTTCTGCTAAAGATAAAAATCAACCAGCATCACTCAGAGTAATAAAACTCCACAGTACTGTACAGATGTGTCACATTTATAGTAATGTATATGTATGTATGTAAGTGTAAGTATATGTTTATATATGTATACATGTGTTTGTATGAATGTATATTTATTATCTGCTTGTATGGACGTGTGTGTGTATATAAGCACATATCTGCATCTTGTTTTATTATTTAACGATAATGTAAAGCACTTTGAGCTGCTTTTGGATATAATGGTGATATGCAAATAAAATTCAAATTGAACTGAATTAAAAGTTGGAAACACGCACACACACACACACACACACACACACACACACTAGAAACTCACCAGAGTTCTTCCACAGCAGACTGACTTCCAAGCGACCGGAGCGTCGCATCACTTTTGGAAAACGATAGAAAAATCCAGACATCCTCCTCAAAGATTTTCCAAAGTTTTTGGCAAATCCCATCGTTCACACACACACACACACACTCTACCTGCCACACACACACACACACATATATACGGTACACACACACACACACACTGTTTAAAGTGTTTTAGGCTCCGACGAGCTCCAGATGTTGATTTATATCCAACGATCACTGGAATTAGATCCTTCGCTGTCATCCATGATGCGTCTGTGTCTCTGTTCAGGTCTATACTGGTCCCTCTCCTGACAGACACTGACCCCCAGTTGTGTCTGTAAGCATGAGTGTGTGTGTGTGTGTGTGTGTGTGTGTGTGTGTGTCAGCTGCTGTCCCTTGTTTGTTCAGTCGCTGTGACAGTTTGGCTCCACAAGAGACACAACACACTCATTTGTGGCGGCTAATGACACACACACAGGTGAAGTCTGACTGCGCTGTAGAGTGTGAGAGTCAATCAGCTTCAGTATTTCTCACAGAGGTTCAAAATGAGCCTCCATCCTCCAAAATATCCCACTCTACACAATGTGGAACCCTTTCCTCTGTCGCTCTGCATATATGTTGGTTATTTACATAATTTAAAAATAAAAAATTTGACTCACTGTGAAACTGATCTATACTTTAGAGCCAAGAACTAATTCCTTATTGACATTTCAATCAAAAATGCATAAATTGGATTTGTTTTTCTCATTCTTTTGCTTTGACAAGAATAAAATACTTGAGAAACCACTGAGTATCTTTAGTTATTTTACATTTCTGACATTAAAATTGTCTTTTTGTTATTTAAACCTGCGTTAACTGATTTTTTTGGCCACTTGGAGGCAGCAGAAACAAGTAGTGAAGACAACACTGACATATCATCACCTTTTAAGTTGATATGTTGAACATGTAGGCAAACAGTTGCTTATTTCTACATCCAGCAGTTACGGAGCAACATTATCATTCATTTGGAGTCATGTTTCTGTCCACCTGGTGAATTTAAGTCCAGTATTCACTCTCTTTTAGCTCTGTTTTTGTTCTCCTGAGGGAAATATCTGTCTCTTTAGCTGCTAAATGCTCCACTATGTTCACCAGCTAGTCTACAGCTAACTGTGTCTGTTTGCTGTTTGGTGCTGAGCAGGTAGTGTACAGTGGCTTTTTAGAGCTTTTTCTCTTAAAACAACGAAATGAGAGCTGTGAGAGTGAACCAAAACAGTGAAGTTGCAGCCAGACAGATAAACAATGAGCTGAAACTCACTATAACTCTCTGTAAAGCCAAGGGGAGGTGCAGAGTCGCTGATAGGTTCGTCATCTACAAGCCACAACCAACACATTACACACTGACAGCTCAGACACTGTTATTTTAAAAATATAGATTATAGCAGCTTTAAAGATACATTATACTTAACATACAGTATTAGTATCATCCACACTAAAAGTCTAAATCTCCGGTGGCCTTAATATCAAAGAATATGAGCTAAAAGTATGTGTTTGCACCAATGGTGACGCTAGAACTAAGGTCATAGTGTCATTAAAATTAAAGAGTTATCCGAGCTCAAAAAATATGGCTAAAAGGCTGCAAGATTTATTATGTATAAAAAAGTCTAAATGTGCCTTAAGTAGAGCAGTTTCAGCGCAGACATCTGCTCCCGCTGTTTGCGTTTCTTGACCAAACATCTGCCTGATATCTGCAGACTGCTGCTGCCACCTGGAGTCACAACAGCCTCGTAAACTCCAGCAGGTGTGTGTATCGTGTAAATATTCATGTCATAATTTATGGGACTGTCAGGACTCGAGGTGACACCATGTGCATTACTTTTTGATTAAAAGTTATCTTTTTGTGCATCATGACTTGATTTTCCTGATTTTATACAGTGTGCAAAAACTAAAATTCAAATGAACTGCATTAATTCGATGTATTGCTCAGCTCTAGGTTCACAAACTTCTGGGAATTTATCCTCAGTGGAACATAAAGTTAATTAATATTCTGGCCACTAGTTGTTAGTCTTTTAATCTGACTGACTTCACCATCCAATAGACAACAAAACAATCACAATTTTCTACACGTTCACTCTGTTTGGAGAGTAAACAGATTCAGTCTCTGTTGTATGATGTGAAAATAACAGAAATCAAGCTGTGGTTGGACTGTAGATGCTACCAGGGAGCTATTAGATACACTTTAATACACTACACCTGCCCATGACTAATGAAAACACACAGTAATGCAACACTAAACCCCATCGGACAAAGAACTCCGGCTCTGTTTGGCAGGTTTCTGTTACTTCACCTTGGAGAGAGACAAAGGACGAGAGACCCACAGGAAGAGTGACAGAGAGAGAGAGAGAGAGAGAGAGAGAGAGAGTGACAGAGAGAGAGAGAGGTAGAGAGAGAGAGAGAGAGAAAGAGAGAGTGAGAGTGAGAGTCTGCCTTTTCAGGAACGGATCTTATCGAATCTCATCTGACCCACTTTGAGACACAAGTGGAAACGCTCTGAACTGGGTTCAGTGAGGATAAAACTACACATACATGTACTATAAGTATAATTACAATAAACATCCATTTCAGTGGTGACACAAAAAAACATGAGAATTATGACATACGGTGTTATTCAAATTTTTGACTCATCACCAAATTCATCTAAAAATGTTAAGTGGTTCAACTGAGCTCAGTCGATATATCAGCATTGTTTGATTTTGGCTTATTAAAGATACCGTATACAAGCTTTTACATACTTTGTCCACAAGACAGAATGGACATGTTTATTTTTCAACTGTACAATGTCCCGCTCAGTTTGTGTCTTAAAAAAACAAATTTAAGGAACCAAAAGTGTTTTAGATGTTGAAAAATTGGCCGATACTGTAGAAAATCCTCCTTCCTGCCCTTCCCAAAGTCAAGTTTTTACAGATTATCAGTTTATCGTTATCAGAGTTTCTAAATTCTCAAATATAAATATCTGCATTGGCCTTGAAAAAGCCGAAATGGTCTCCAGTCTTACTCCGGCTGTTTGCTAAAACCACTGATATACTTACTTATAACTATGCGTTTGTGTTCACATCATGGCTACCTCATGTGTTCCTTGGGACCGCTGCTCATGTACGTCTTCAGAAATTAATGCTACACGTCCACAAGATGCAGTTCAGTGGATGACCAGTGGGGGCAGCTACCCTCATCTATATGACGTCTCTATGATCGATGCCGCTTTTTCTGACTTGATTTATTGATTATCAACAATATTGTAACCTGCTCGAGAGTCTCCAATGTTCAAGTAAGATATTCTGGTGTCGACAAAGTATGATTAGGCGCCAGTCTGCCTCCTAGTGGATACAACTTTCAGTCCTCCATGTATAAACAAAGTACCAAAGCAGGATAACGCAGGAATCACAGCTGTTATCTACGCGTACATGTTAGTAAAAGGCAAGTATATCAGCGACTTAAGTCTCATCCTCTTTTAGTACTGTTGCTACATCTGTCAAACTGTCTGTTGTCACACGGTTTACAGTGACGACTGCGGCAAAATTAGCACAACATTTTAAAGAATTCTTAAAACTTGACTTCAGACAGGCTGATGTCTCATTTCTAGATGGCAACTGTCTGACTTTTTGTGTCCAGACGACTTGTTTTAAAATAAGAACCAGTCAGTCTTAAACATGAACTGGATGGCTACATATATATCATGATAAAAGACTGAAGCTAAAGCTACAAGTTCCAGGCAAAAAGTCACAATCCTCACCAGTCGATCATCAATGAAGATGATACGGCAGTAAAGACGTATTAGAGTACAGATAGTTTGTCCAAGGCTTAGTAAGTGTCCAAAATCTCCATTTACTGCTCACTATTGAGTGTCTGTTACTGTATAAATGGAGTATTAGGAGAGATAGACAGTGTTATAAGTAAAGAAAATGTATCATCAGACTATTTTATTCTAAAATAACCAACTTCAGCTGCTGCGTTTATACACTTGGACAAGCAAGAGGTCAGATTCTTGCATTCATGTTCATGTTTTCATACAGTTTGTTTCACTTTTTCACATTATAAGAAAAAAAAGCTTTTAAGATGACGACTGTGGTGCCTAATTACAGATGCTAAGATATGACGGGATGATCGCTGTACAGGAGAGCACTGCACTCACAAAGAGATGGAAACGTGTGTATATTTAAGTCCAGTGAAGGGCATCTACTGCATATTTTGTGAACTGGAACCTACATGACTTGTTTGCATGTCCTGAAAACTGGATGAGATCAGTATTTCATCAGAGGAGTTTGCTCTCAAGCATGACAAATTATATTTTAGAAGAAGGAGTAAAACAAAACTGCTGCTGTTGCACAACCAGCTTATAAGTGACTGTTTCTGTGTATTAATAAGTGAACCAGTGGTTGAACTGGAAAATGCTCTCGAGCTCCTTGTGTAGGTTTCCTCCAAGACATTAGCAATGTTTTTTTTGTTTTTTGTTTCTTTGAGAAAGGCGGGTCATCCGTGTTGTTGAAATCCTGATCCAGTAATGGGCCCTTAACAAGCTTCCTGAGTTAACTGTGGAAACGCCAACAGAGACGCACAGACACAACTTCATCAGCGCTGCTGGTAAAACTGACGGGAAACACAGAGCTCATTGTCTGTTAATGAAGTTAAAACAGTAAATGGACGAAGGCAGAGGAAGAAGAATATTTAGTTTAGAATCCATCAGCCTTGTTTTCAGTATAAGCATCAGTTGTTGTGCTTCATTTAAAATATTACAGTATATTCAGCGTCCTATAAATAACTTAACGCTCGAGGCAGAAATCACAGATTACATGAAGCCATTTGTTTGGTTTATACTTTAACTTGGAGCTGCTGCCGACACACTCACAGATTATTTATTATGTTTTGGTTTTATTGTATTTTGTTTCTTTCCAACCTCCTTGAGTGTCCTTTGACTTTTCTCTACGTATCTACACTCACCGAGCACTTTATTAGGAACACCTGTGTGATCTAATGTAATCTAATACAACATAAATTCAACTTTATGAGACTGATACATTTTCAGTTTTTGTTGACATTGTCTGAAAGGTGATAATTCTACTTTATTTATTATTGAGGTTGTGGAAGCTGCTCCTAGTGAGGTATGGTGTGTTTATTACTGACATGGAAACTTATACCTTTATGTTATTGTTTTAAGATTATGTTGTACTTCCTTATAGTCAAAAACACATCATAAGACTTTGTGCTTCCTGTGTGAAAATGTTCCCAGCAGGTACCATCAAAGATGAGCTGTGGGGCTCCATCACTGTAACTTTACTGCTCATTAGACAGAAGCAGATAATGAGTCTGAGAGAAACATTAATAGAAACAGAAATAGTAAATTAATTAAAAGATGAATACGAGATGATTGTGATGTTAATACTGACACTAAACTACAGCCGAGCAAACTAGGGGATCTGCATTTGCAAATGTCTTAAAAATAAGACAACTTGCTCTTGCTTACTCTGTGAATTCATCTTTAAATTTCCACAACAATTACTTATTTTATTTCTGCTATAAACTCAGTGTAACGGCAGCTAAAGGCAGAAAGTCAGCAGCCTGTGTCAGTAATGTTAGTTAATGGTTATACTGTACCGAGTGAAGCTGTAGCAGCAAAACACTTGAGTTTACTGAAGCAAGGCTGCACTTTACAGGGTATTAATTCAACTTTTTATTTATATATTATAATATTTATTGTATTTTTTTGTTGTCTTTCAAAAGTTGCACAGCCTCAGAGCTTTATTTTAGACACCATATACTGAAATGATTGTCAATTTGTACGCATGCTTCATAAAAAGTGTGATTAAATTTGGACTATTTAAATCAATTTATTGCAGGAAAGCTAAATTTAAAAAGGTAAATGTAATATGTTTGGACTTTTGCTTGAAGCTGTCTTGTTAATGTGCCAAAAGCATCACTGGGATGCATGACTGAGATTCTTTGTTGTGGTTTTTCTTCCACCGATGACATTTCAAAATGACATTTACCTGACTAAGGAAATGGAGGATGAGGGAGGAGAGGTGGGAAACATATTGATTTTGTAAACACTTTGAGTGAGAATGAAGGTTTGATGTAGCAGTCGTTTGAATATTCAAACTTTTCTGAGTCTCATTTCCGTTTCCAGCGTTAAGAAACGCATCGTAGCAGCCACGTTAGGAGTCCAACACATGAGGAAGAAGAGCCTTTTTCTGTGTCGTCTATTTTTATTGTTCGTCAGACAGAAGTGGACAAAGAGGGAGGTCTAGAGTTTGTACTCCAGGAGACACTCGTTTCCTTCCAGATCTGAACCGGTCCGTCTACATACCGACTGCATTCCAGCTGCGTCTCAGAGCCGAGCCTATTTTTACCATCAACAGTCAAACATGTGATCTCACTACGTGTCAGAAAGTATTTCCTACAAGATCTGATGGGTTTTTGATAAGAATCTGTTTATTTATATGATTTGAGGTACACCTTCATTTAGTCAGTCAGTCCACATGTGAGCTGCTGATGAAGCTTCTGGCTCATTTTTGACTCCAAAAACTCCAATTATATTTCAATAAAACTACTGAATTACGCTCTGTTTTCCTGAAATGTTCATTATCTGTCACTTATACCAATCTACTGCTTTACTATGCTGCTATAGATGAGATTAAGGATGCAACTAACGGTTATTTTCACCACTGATTAACCTGCTGATTATTATTTTTCAATTAAACTTTTAAGAGTTTCAATGAAATGTGAGAAAATAGTAACGTATGCCAATTAAAATTTCTCAGACCCCCAAACCAAACAGTCCAAAACTTAAAAGATATAAAGTTGCAAATGATATAAAACTGAAAAAAAGCAGCAAATGTTTTGACTTCCTGCTTAATAAATGGCTTAAAAGAATAATCAAAGTCATTGATTTGATGAATTTCCTGTCAATCAGCTGATCAGTTAATCATGTCAGTACTGAAAAAGATTAATATAAGTTAAAATAGTGAGTTAAAAATATAAAAGCAGACAAGATTTGGGTGGGTTTACCGTTTGCTCGAAACACTGAGGTCACCAACCAAACTCTGTACAATGTGTAATTTCACTGTCCAGTTATATTTATTGGAAAAAACATTTTATTTTCCCAACATGATGTTCTTGTGCCAGATGGCAGAATACTGAATTCCTTTCATTTTAATTCATTGTTGCTGTTGTTGTATTATTTTTTTAACCTAAAAATAGTCAGATTTTGTCTTTAAAAAGTCAGAATCCATGTGTTAAATGTGTCCAGTGTAAACTCATTTTAGTGTCATTATAAACCCTCCTGATTTCCAAACATATAACAGAGGTCATGACCTCTTCGTCCTCTCTGGTGGCTACAGCTGATCTGTCAGGTTAGATAAACATTGGTTTTCCTTAACATTCATACACTGAAAATCAGTGCAATCCATCTCTGATATGATGCTTATTGATTCACATTTATTGTAGAATTGATCAATATTACACGTGTTGTCTTTGGGAAACTCTTAAGAGGATTTTGGGCATAAAAATAGTCAATTTAAAGCCTTTGAATGTTTAATTTCTATTTAAACTGACCCTAATCAACCTGAATATATACACAAAATCACAGAAAACAGATTAGTCACCTGACATTCATATGAGTCTTTAAACTTTTAAAATAAACCTCTGAAGGGGCTCATTCACTGTGGGACCCCAGACCCATAATCAGCAGACTCACCTGCACAGGTGAAACCATCCTGGAAGATGTAGTGGCAGCACACATCACACCAGCTGCCCTCCCAGCAGGGCAGGAAGGTGTGACCCTCCCCGGACTCCTGCTTCACCCTGGGGTCCCTCTCCTCGGGGGAGAAGATGGTCCTCACATCGGGAGGTCTGAACCCCTTCTTCCTGCCCCGGGGCGGCCCTCCTCCGTGATCCTCCGGTCCGTCCGCCTCGCCGTTACTCCTCTCCGGGTGTCCTCTCTCGCTCCAAGCCGCCTCCAGGCTCTCCAGACTGGCCGGCTGAGGAGACGCGTGCCGCCGGTCAGCTCTCACCACCACGGCGCCCTTGGACATCCGCATCTTGGCGCCCGGTGGCGGCCACGTCGCCTCCGGTGGATCGCTGAGTCTAACCGGGGTGCTGATGATATGAACAGCCTGGACGGTTAACGGAGAGTCATCCCGCACCGAGGAGCGCGTGGGGGCGTATTTCCGACCCTGGTGCACGACGTTAAACATTACGCACGCTCCTCATACTCTGCTGCGTAACAGGTCGGTACAGGTGTGTTAAACAGTGACACACAGCAGGTGAGACGGCTTGTGATGAGCCGTGTTTGTTGTCGGTAAGCAGGTTGAGGCGGTCGGAGGTGTGCAGGCAGGGGCGGATTTACTGATTTGGGGGCCCCAGGCAAACTCTGGGGCCCCTGAAACTGAACATCCTCCTCATCCTCTCTGTCTTGCTTTATTTTTACCTTTTCTCTAACTGGGAATGTTGGTCCTGATAGTGGTGGAAGTACTCAGAACTGTTTTCATAAGTAAAACCATTAATAATGCATTGTTAAAACACCAAAAACTACATATATTTACTTTTGAGTGACAGACGCCATCTAGCAGCTGTCGTAATTATGACCCAGAGAAGTGATGCAGGTCAGATGACGTCAATATAAGGTGACTTCCTTATGAGGAGGAGGCAGGTTTGGTGGATGGTATAGACTGTCAAAAATTAATGGACGTAGTCATCATGATGTCATCCATTGGTTTGTGGGCTGCTTTTTTGAAGCCTTGAGTTTAGCGATTTGACCGTTGCCATCTTGGATTTGAATGTCGCCATCTTTGATTTTTCGGAGCCAGAAGTGACCATATTTGGAGGAGAGGGTGGAGCTGACCCTAGCGCTAGCTGCTAGCTTGGTTAGCATGGTACATTTACAGTTTGTGGTTAACTGTGATAATACTAATGCTAATGCTAGTTTTCACTAGCGTAAAAGAGGGTTAAAACCATTAAAACAAAATGTGCTTACTGGAAAAACTGAACATCCGACTCCTTAGAGGGTCTTTTATCACAACCAAACGCTGAACAAGACTTTTTTAGGCGACCAAAATGTTACAATTAACTTTCATGAACTGAAAACGCACTGTGAAATAGCAGCGGCTACGCCTGTGCTCTGTGAATCTGGGGATACGTCATGGTTACTTTAGCTAATCAATGTTGTCGCCGTGATAGCAACGGAGCCACACCCTAAAGCCTACGCTGCTTTATTGTCTATTTTACTCTAAATGGGACCATAATTTACAAAATGAACTTCATGCTGTATTGAAGACGACTTGAATCTAGCGATTGAGACCATAAACTCATTAGGAAAGTGTTTACTGAGGTAATAAATCACGTGAGGAGTAGGGTCTCATAGACTTCTATACAATCAGACTTCTTTTTGCAGCCAGTGGAGTCGCTGCAGGTTTAAGGCTCTTCCGCATTGGCTTCACTTTCCAGACCTGGAGCTGCTGGCTTGGTGGATGGCTAGACAGTTTTCCCAACCATGAGTTGGGACATTTTTGCCATGACGACGACGGTTGTCACGTTTCAAGTGATCATTTTAACCCAAATCTTGATCTATCCTAAGCCTAACCAAGTGGTTTTTGTGCCTAAACCTAACCAGATCTTAACCACAGCGTTGTCACATTATAAACATTGTTATTTTAACAGTGATTTGTTTGGAAAGCAACACATTACGGTCCAGTGGGTCGTTCTGGAGTGCAGGTAGAAATGACCAACTGTATGTGTTCATTTAATTTGGAGGACTTGGTTGGTAAAAGTTCTGCACTCAAAGTTTTACTTAAAAGTGAAGAGTGACAGAGAGGAATTATCAGCACAATGTACTTAAATGTACTTAACATCTGATCAAGGTGGAGCTTTTCATTCTAATATAATGCTGTTGATATATGATAGTTTAATGAATAATAATGCATCATATATTGTTATATTTTGTGGGTAAAATCTGAATCTGCAACCAGTAACAATTATCTGTCAGGTAAATATAGTGGTACAATGTTTTCGTCTGAAGTAGAAGTTTACAAGTTGCCTATTTTAGTAAGATAATTCAATATTTTTCATGTCTAAATATCATAATAAATCTATAGCTGTTTGGGGCCTTTTTAGTTACTTCCTCTGCACAGAATGTAAAAAATTGAGATTTATTTAAAGTGTAAGAAATTAAGCAGCTTTTGGAAATCAATATATAACTTCACAAAATCCATGCTAGATACTGAAATTCAATTCAATCCTTTTTATTTTCATTAAATTCCACACCAAATCAGAATTCAGATAAATTAAAAATAAGAATACTTATCACCATTACGTACTTTGCAAAATAAAGTATTTTGTTGTGTTGGAAAGACGAGACTGCTCCAACTTTTAATTGATTTCTTGATCAAATATCTTATTTTCTTCCCTGACAGAAGTTGTCATTGAAAAATAAAAAAATTGTGAACAAACTTTCTCTGTGTTTTAGTCGCTTTTTATCTTGTATTTGTAAAATGTAAAATGCCAGACAGAGCAGATGTTCTGTTATATAAAGAAAATATTTAATGGACTGTTGGCAAAGACATAATTTTGGCTCATTTTAGATAATTGCTGGTATTTTGTTTGTTTGTTTGTTTGTGACTTGGATGAAATGTGGCGGCTGCAATAATAAAATAGAAAATGAAAATATAAAAACCACAATAACTTCTTAACATTTTGAACTGGATAGTATCTGTTCCTCCTTTCACCACAAGGAGGTGCTGTTTTCACTATTCAGCATAATCAGATCTCAGCAGTTAAGAGGAAAACAAAGACGTGTACTTTATATTAAATTTATAAATTAAATTTCAACAGTTCAGTAAGTTATTGATCTTTCAACAGTCTGATCAGATCAGGTCTCCCACACAAGTAAATTTCTACTTTTTTATTATTAACTTCCAATTTATGCATTAATTGGTCTTAATGTGTCACTTTTAACTTCTACCTTATATTGTAACAATCACATTTTTGCTGCTATTATTAGTTTTACTGCTTGTTTTTTATTTGTTTTTGTGAAGTGGCTTTTAAACAGTTTTTAAGTGTTATACAAATACGATTTTAATAACATTATGGGACATTTTAGCTCATAGATTAGTTTCCCAGCTGATCACATTTCCTTCCTTCTGCAGTCTGATACTGATGAATCATGAAATATGAGAAACAAAAACATCCTGGAACTTAAAGTGTCTTTAACATCCTGCAAAGTTCACCAGTAACTTCTGTTTTAAAGATGGTCAGTTTATTTTTCCTGCTACTGTAAAAGAAACCTTTTGACAAGTGAATGAATCTGAGCTCAGACTACTTAATATGACTGACAGCTGCTACAATTGGTCAATTAGTTGCCAATTATTACATTAATTGCCAACTATTTTGATAATAAATTAATTATTTTTAATCTTTTCTCAGAAAAACAGTGACAGTAAACTGAACATCTGTTGGTCGGGATAAAAGATGTTTGATAACGTCATCTTAAGCTTTTTCCAGCACTTTCTTTCTTTCTGGACCAACAACTAATTGATTAATTGAGAAAATAATATTCAGATTAATGGATAATTAAGATAATTGTTAGTTGCAGCTCTAATATGACTGAACTGATATTAAATGTTAGCCAGTTCAGCTTATTTTGCTTCATATGTTCGTTCACGTGTAGCGAAACTAACAAACTCAGACATCACACAAGACATTTCTTTAACAAAATAGCTTTTTTGTTTTTTTAATTTTTGCTCACATTTTTTTGGGCAATTATAAAAAATAAAGCATTACAGTAAATAACAATAACAATCACTGATGAGCTACTCTGCACAGGCATCCCTAAAAAAGACTCATTGATGCACCTTAGTGGGAAAAAAAGAAATTTCCCTTTTAAAGTTTATGAAAAAGTGCAAGAGTGCTGAAAAAGTGCTGAAAAATAAAAAATAAAAAAAAGATTATGTAGTAAACAGTATTATTAAAAAGTCTGCAGCTACCCAACATCTACCTGATTACAGTTCAGTACAAATTAATGACATAAATCACATCAATGTAGTTGTTAATGACACAAATATATTTTCTTTGACTCCAGATTCGTTTAAGATTTCTGAAAAAGTCAACTTATAAAGATAAAACATGATTTAATGTTGTTTTTTTTAATATAATGCACTGATCTGTATATACACACTGATCTGTAAATGTGTTGATTTGTGGATGTAATGCTTGTCCGGTTGGGTTTTTTTATTTGCATGTAAACTGGATTTGGCAGAAATAGACAATCAGCGTCCTGAGTCTCGTTTCCTTCCTCGTACCAGAGAGACGCCTCCAGAATGATGTTTATCAAGATGACAGTCGTGCATATTTGAGTCGTTTCCGCTTCAAGTCAAACACAAGGAAGTGGCTCATATGAGTCAGCAGATCCTGAGGGTGCAGCGTGGCGGGTTTCACAGCAGAGAGCGATGTGGAGCTGATCACTGAACATCATCCTCTTCCTCACTGTCAAAGGCTGCTTCCTGCACGAGAGAAATAAATATAGAAAGGAGTTATTTTAAAAGTTTTTATAGGTATAATAAACAGTTTAAACATAGTATTAATTGTGTGGGTGTGTGTGTGAGACGTACGTATCCCCCCTGCTGCTCTGCCCAGGATGAGTAATGATTCTGCAGGTATGTGGCTCCGAAACCGAGCAGTCGGTTCATCGGCAGCGTGTCGACCGCAGACAGACGACTGGTGACCTGCAGGAAACGGAAACATGTAAAGTGGTGGTTAAAACAAAAGAGACATTTAAAAAGAACAATAGTCACATATATAAGATCCAAGTGATGAGAAAAGATTCTGTGATTGTGCAAATGAACTTGCTGACACATCGCAGGAACAATGATTGACTGTGTCAATGTTTCAACAGAGTCAGAGATGAACGAAGGTGAACTCAGACCTGTGAGACTGCAGATTGTACAGAAATGGGAAACGTGCTTAAATTTATACGTTTTATGAAGACGGAGCAAATATTCGCAGGATGTAAATGTGAATATATGCGAAGCTGTGCATTCCTGAGAATATAGTTGTGGTCTGAAGCAAATATTCACTTTGCTGTAATCGCACAAATTAAATGTTTATTGACCCTCTCAGTGCAAACAGTAACTTTCACACTGAGAGTCCACTTGTGTGACAGTTCAGCTCCTGATTTAAAAAAAATTGCCACTAAATCCATTTCTTTCAGTAATTTTCCTCTGAATTCTCCTCTTTTCTCTTCTGGTTTCTGTACGTTCATGAAGTCGGCTCAAAAAGCAACATGATGAACATAAATTCCTGTCTGCTCATATCTTCTTTGACTTAATATCTAGCTTTGCATAAAGTCTGAGCACATCTTAATCGATTAGACAACACTGATTCATTCTCACTACTTGTTTCATGCCAAAAAAAAATTACACAAGAAGCATCAACGGCATCTTGACAGGCTGAAACGTATCATAACTTGTCAGAAAATGTCACTGTTCAACTTTCCAGTCTCGACTGATTAATCCTCCAGAAAGTTAAATCCTCCAGGAGAACGAATCGGCAGACTGTGTGTCATGTACGTGACTCAGTCGGTGAGTTTGTTTAGAAAGCAGAGCGACGTGCTGAAGGTTTAACAGACTGACATAGAATCATTTTACTTGAGGTTTGTGTGACACGGCAACGTTGTTCTTACCTCACAGGTCACGGCGATCTGGGTCTTGGGGGACATTTGTGGCCCCGGAGCGTCTGGGTCAGGGGTCCAGAGGCCCATCCTCCTGAGGAGCGTCGTTATTAACGTGTCAAAGAAACGGTAATCCCTAAAAAGCTCCGCGGCGATAGATGCGTTTTTCAGCTCCTGGTGGAGACAAGAGATATTTTCTGATTAAATGTACACATCTCACTTTGATCTATTTTATTATCTTAAAAGGAAATAACTGACATTATTTCATAAACTACTACAGATCTTTGATTTGTTACTTTGACATAAAAAACTCATCTTTTGTCTTTTAGAGCAGAATTGGGAATAAATTCAATGATCTGGTGGCTGATAAATGTCACATCTCATAAATACTCAATGATAATAATAATAATAATAATAATAATAATAATATCCAAAAGGTTGAGGTGATATTTATTGTCAGTATTTCTTACTCTCTCGTTCAGTCTGTCTCCGCTCTCCCTCAGCAGCAGGCCGATCACTTTCTCCACCTCGTCTGTTGAACACAAACACAAACATGATTATCAATCAGCCTCAGAAAATACAAACAAACACATTGATGAGACGTTTACAGACTAACAAACATACTGCAGGTTTGAAGCCGCAATATTCCATAAACTGCTGACTTAAAAAAGAAAGACAGGACGCGTCATCACGATTGTTGCTCCAACATTATCTCAGTTTAACAGGTTTTGTTCAACAGATGACTGAACTTTAACATAATTATATTAATGTTGTTAAAAGTTGATTAACGTCCCCTAGAAATAAACAAATAGTTTTACAAAATTAAAAATCGTAGTGCTAGAATAGAAAAAGTTAATGAGAGCAGAGTCACTGCGGTTTCAGAAAGCAGACTGAACAAACTCTGAACTGATGAACGTCAGATGAGAAACTCAGATTTCGGTTTCAGAACAGCCGATCAGATTTCAATCAACTCTGACTGAAGTGTGATGAATGAAAAAAAGCCAACGTCAATGGAGCGCCGAGACCGCGAGTTACCATGGCAACAGGTAAATAAAAAGGCAGAGCCTCCATTTTACTACAGTGGATGTAGAGATATCTATGTGTGTGTGTGTGTGGGTGTGAACGCTGCCTGAGTCAGAGCCTGAGTCAGAGCGGGAAAAACCTCAATAAGTTTACACAATAAAGTTTTGAGTGTTCCATTAATTAATCATTTATCAACCTTATATTTCCTTAATGATGAAAAAGTGGAATCTGACTGCAGCTATATTACATTTTAAATATATTTGTTCAGCTTTAATCTGACAAATAAAAACACAGGAGGAAGCAACTGAAGATGAAAAATATAAAGATTTAAAACATCTGAGACGTGACTGTAGCTCACAGTCTGATCAGTAATAATGTGTCCTGCTTGATATACGTAGATTTTATATTATATTATAGGAATTATTCATTGATCCTACGTGTCTAAAGCTTCATACCGATATTTTAAATGTTAACAGATTAAACATTATGTGCAATAAACATTTCAGGTCAGGAGCTGCTGTAATAAACTGACAGAGTCTCAGTGTTGTAAGAGAAGAACATTCATAAGTTTGATGCTGAGGATGAATTCACACTGTGGAATATTTGAATGTGAAGACAAAGATCTCTGTTTAAAGAAATGACTGATGCAGATAAAAGCATTGACTTTGGAAAGTCCCTGAGTAACTAAACTCATATCCAACCAGGATTTAGATTCTGACAGACAGTAAAGCTCCACTAATGAAGAGCTTTGATGTGGACTGAATGAACGAGGAAATGAATGTCTGGCTGTCAGAAGGAGGAGACGCAGAGAAACTTGGTTTGTTGAAGAAAACCTGCCAGCAAGCAGGTTAGCTTCACAGAGTTTAAGTTCCATCTCTTTCTGGAACTGAAACCCAGAGTTTCATCTCAGAGTGAACAAACTCAAAGTTTTCACTAAACCTGCTTTCTGAAACAGGTCTCAGCTTGCATCTTATGTTTTGAAAATATAGAAAAGCAACGAAGCTTCTCTCCCACAATCTTCTTTTTCGTTCTATTTCCATTGTTTCGGTTTATGTTCTTTCTCTTAAACTTTATTCAAAAATGGTGCTTACGACATGTCAAACCAGCCAGTGTGTTCAGTGTCATTTTAATGTCGTACAAAGATAGTTTGGTTCGTAGTTATCGGCCGTTATGTCGTCCACAACAGAGAAAGGCTGCTCAACTAATATGATGAACTCCATCATCTTGTTAGTGATCCTTTAGCTTTGGCACCGTTTGTGGGGAATTTCTTCCTGTTCTCAAACGCTGTGGTCATCAAGGAGTCAGTGCAAAATTCCCACACGGGAATTTACACATTTACTTTCACTTTTATTTGAAAACAAAACACACACACTCGTTGCCCTCTGACATCATACCAGAGTCGTATTCAGCCAGCAGCTTCTTCTCTGAATCTGCAGCTGCGTGGCTACTGTTGTCCGAGTCAGTCCGCAAATAACCAACAACACTTATCCAGCAACACAACAGATAATTATCAGTCATTGACATCAGTGAATGTCATCTTATTTGCCGACAGCGAATAAGATGAATAAATCTGTGCATCTCTACTAACAGTCAAATGTAATGAACTACACCTGCTGATGGACATCAAGGTGAAAGAAGCGATTTACAACAAGTTCAGAGCAGAACTCACCGTCTGGAGCGTCTGACTCCACCTCTGGAGGAGTGAACGGGATTTCATCTGCGATCTCCGTCAGTCTGCTCGCTACCTGATCAAACTGATCATCTTCTGTTACGTCATCTGAAAGAAATGAAGACCACACAGATAGAAAAGTTAAAAAGGGAAGATACAAAACAATAAATACAGCCCCGACTGTAAGTAAAAGCCCGTATTTTGACAGGCTTCTCCACACAGATAAGAAAAATGCCTCCTGTGACGAATCTGTTACCAGTCAAAGATTAAACCGCCCTGATGAGACCTGACGAGACCTGACTCACAGCTCACGAGGTGATTCTCAATGAACAAGAACCTGTACCTGCACGTCTGTGTCTATATTTATGCCTTTTGACCCAGTTTACAAAGGCTGAACATGTATTTACACCTGGGCAAAGGTACAAAAATAGATGACTGGCAGTCAGAGGTTTTATGACTCAGCGGGAATCATCACTTGAATCATATTCTGTTGAAGTGAAAAAGAAACGAGGGGAAGAAACTCAGTTCCACAATTTATTTTAACCTTTTCATTTCAGTTCATACCAGTAAACGTACAGTGTTATAAACTTTGAGGGATATTTACTCAAATGACCATCAAAACTCTGACAGTTTTGGAACCAAACGTGTGTATCTATCTTACAAAAAGGCTTCATGTGGGGAAATGTTAGTTTAATTAATCAGTTAAATGTTGTCAGCTCACCCAAAAAAAAAAACAAAAAAAAAAAATCAGTGATGTAAATCAGTGGCGGAGATTTTTGGTAAAACTTTTAAAAGTCCTTTGACTAAATTTTAAAAAAAGAAAAGATAAAAAAAGATTAAAAAACAAAAAACAGCCCAATTATCAAGTTTCACTGTCACTGTCTGCTTCAATCACCTGGACCTGCTATGAACTATTAAACGTCAAATAATGATGTTGTTTGATGCCTGATATGATCTATTCAAAGTGTTAATATCTGACCTTCATGTATGAAATATGTTACAGTTTATAAAATATCTAAAATGTCTCTTAATGAGGAAGATTAGTCTTTCTATTCATCTTGTTCTCTTGTGTATTGATGAATTCACTGACAGACCTGGCTGTCTCCTAATCACTGCAGACATAGTTGGCTCATTTATTAAACATGATGTAATCCGTAGCAACAAGGTCAACCTCGACATTTCATTTAGCTCACGAGGTTCCAGTTCAGTAAAAGTTGCTCTCAGCAGCTTTGTGAATTTTTCTTAAGTGGAAACTTTTAGTTGGAAACTTTCAGTGCCACTGAGGACGACTCCTAGTAGAAAGATAAGAAACTGATGTTTCATACAACATGTGGAGATCTGCGTATACTGGGGTTATACTGGGGTTATACTGGGGTTATCTAAGATCCTGATACTCACCTTCCGGAAAATCAACACATCTGACCACTACATCATCTGGACTCTCAGGTGTTTTCTGTGGTTTCTGTGGTTCCTCATCTGTTGTCTGAGGTTTGATGCATCTGAAAATCTTTGGCAGACGTTTCCATATCTTCTTCCCTCCCTTCTTCTTCTCCTCCTTCTCCTCCTCCTCCTCCTTCTTCTCCGGTGCTTCATTTTCAGCCTTGGCTGGCGTCTGAGGTGAAGACGTTCCATTTGAATCTAAGCCACCATTTTGTGCGACCAGTTTGGGTGATTCAGTGCTGGTTTTCCTTCGTCTCCTCTGTGCGTACGCCATCATGACTCTGTACTCCACCGAGTCGTCCATGCTGTCTGCGTCTGATGTAGATTTACAGTCTGTATGGCTGGTCGGGTCCTGGTTGGAGATGGGGTCCTGGATCTCAATGTGCCCGTTTGCCATCTTTGTTTACTGTAAGACAATAAAAATCATGTGGATAAAAATTAAAACATGTTGTAAAAAGACTTGACAGCTACAGTCTGATGTTTTTTGGGTCTAATTTCACGCTGCCTTCTAACTAAAGCTGAAACTAGTAGTCATCAATTACTCATTACAACTATTTTTTATTATTGCTCATATGATTGTTTGAGTAGACTGTTAGTTGCAGCCCTAAATGAAGGATCAAAATACACTACGGCAGTTATTGCTCAGTTACAGATACTAATTGACTGATTATTTCAAAAGATTCATTTTATTTTGTTTATGTGTACTTTCTGCACACATTAATTATGGTGTAGTTATTATTTTTCATATTCTAACTTAGTATTTCAAATGTGCTTTCAATGTAAGTGATGGAGGCCAAAAATCCACAGTGTGTCCACACAGTCATTTAAAAGTTGATGTGAAGCTTATATGAGGCTTCAGCAGTCTGAGTTAGTCTATCAAGTGGATATCTGACACATTTACAGTCTTTTTAGCATCAAATTCCCTCTTTGTGTTTCCCTGTTGAGCTGCAGTGGAAGGATAGTAACAAAAAGTGGGACTTTGGCACTAAAAAGACTGTAATGTTGAAAGATATCTACTTGATTTGATTCATTTGGGCGCTGAAGCTTCATATTAGCTTCAGATAAACTTTTAAATACATTTTTGCACAGGAGGAGGACTGTGGATTTTGACCCCCATCACTTACATTATAAATGCGTTATGAAGGGATCTTCTGATGGTCAGTATGAGCAAGAGGAATGATTAGAGCAAGAAAAACATGTTTAAAATGTTCGTTTGACTGTTGTTTTAACAAAGAGTTGAAAAATTGTGAACCTGTCCTTTAAATTTAACTCAATTTTAGTTATTTTTCTGCCACTTTTTCAGATTTTTTGTCGCCATCTGGTGGAGTCAAACTGAATTCAATCTGAGTCATGTCGAGGCATGTCGTTCCTGTCACAAGCTGTAAACCACAAAACAACCTGTTGTCTGATTAAACACATGACAAAACATAGTAAACAGCTTTAAGGATAAGTTAATTAGCTGTTAAGTGATATGTTTACTATAAAACACCAACTGAGAAAGTTGTTTAAAAAGTGTTACCGTCGTTGAAGAGTTAGAAAAGTTTGTATTACGACTGTTAAACTGTGGTTAGCGTTAAAAGTACACTTTTAAATGACCTGAATTAGTATGTCTAACCGCACGTATTTCACCATAACTGTGTTAGGAGTAGTTAAATGCCACTTGTTAGCTTCTTCGTCGACACAACGTCTTAAAAAGTACAAAATAGAGACGGAAATGTACTTTTTTCTTAGCCGTTAGTTGTCTAGTTAAACGTTAGCCGGTAGAGACATGACGGTTAATTAGTTTGAGTCATTGAATCATCAACTTTTTCCAGATGTAGCGACTGTCAAAATCCACCAAAACGCACTTTATCCTAATTTTAAATACCTTTCTGCATATATAAAATATTTAAAAACGTAAAAATAGGAGAACTTACGGTCCTGATGGTCAAAAAAAGACAGGAATATGAAGAGAAATACACTCTGTACTGTTTTCCTCGACGGTTGCCGAAGAACTAACCGCCACTCAGCTGATCTGTTTTTAAGTATCATCATATGCGTGCTTACGTCACAAAACGTACAGACGCAGCTACTACATCACTGAAAAAAAGGGGCTAATTTTTGTCTCGTCCATGATCATTTTAATCGAAACGAAAGCAATAAATGATCATGTTGAGCCAAAATGTGACCGCAGTAAGAGTATATAGTAAAATTCACTTACACAATGTTGAAATATAGATTTTTCTATCTATTTTCTTTCTTTTTTTTTTTTTTTTAACAAACACAAAGTGAAACCAACCCAAACAAGTGACACAGCAAAAAAAGAAGAGAAGGGATTTCAACTTGATTTATTCTAAAATGATAAGATTTACTCAAATGATGTTACAATTGTACAATCTGGCATGCTTTGTCATTATGCCTTTCAAATGTATATACAGTACATGTTTTATTTTCTTCCCATAAACATTTAAAAATATCCACTAAACTAAACACAGTTTTTTTTATTCAAGCAGAATCATCAAGAATCTCTTAATGTTGGTAAAAGACTGAAAGCTGCTTTTGTTTTGAATGACATTTTCACTGTTAAAATAACCTTGTTTAACATCAAAATACTTTATTTATGGTATCCAGTACTAGAGAGAAAAAAATGGGGGATCAGTGACAATCAGAAAGTGAACTAAAATAAGAAAGAAGTTTACATTCATACAGATATTTCACTTAATACAGTAATGATTTTTATAACCAGGGTCTGGGTCAATCTTCACAGAAACCTGGCACATTTTTAGAAACACCAGAAGAGGGACCAAGTATGTGCACATCCAGGCAAATTATTCAGGTGCAAGACAAAAAAAATAAATAAATAAATAAATCATTTCAGAGTACAAAGAAGTGAAGTCTGCACACTGTTAATCTTATTTGTACTCTGCATATTTTAGAAACACACCTTGCACTTGTTTTGATGATGAATGGGAAGACAAAGGATTCCTACAAGGTTTTACAAAAACGTTTTCTTGCAAATAAACGCCTTTCTGCACGTTCACTGACATGACGCATGCTGTTGCAACGTCTGATTCATGAAAATACTTGCTAAAAAGCTTCAAGACTCAGTCGCCGTGCACGCTAACACAGTCATGTTAAACCTCACTGTCGCCATAAGAGGAACCTCAGATTCAAGTTTGACACATTTTTGCCTGGTTTTCTGAATATTTAAGCTCTTTTTTTAACCGTCTATTATGTTGTATGTATGTTGTCTCTGAAACTGTTAATATTCTTGTGGAGGCCCCCACAAGGTCGCAAGAGGGGTAAAAGGAAAGGATGATGATTTTGGTGTTTTTCTGTTGAATTGTTAAATAATTTTATCTCATCAGGCATTTAAAAGTTAACAATGTAAAACAAGACAACCTGTGACAAAGGATCACAAGAAGATTTTGGTTCTTTTTGAGCAAAGACAAACAAAAATAGTTGGGAACACTGGTTTATACAAACCTGTAAACTTGTAAATTAAAGTAAATTAATCTCAGTTTAAATTACTTCAGATACTCCAATGCTTCTCTGCACACAGACTCATTTAAAATTAACTTTCCAACTCCGGTTTTAGACATATTTTATTATAATTAGTAATAATTACCATTTTGAATGTTTCCAGATGCACCAATTCTGCCTGTTTCAACAGTTTATAATGTGATTTGAAACTTGAAGCCTTGTTTGGCAGATACAAACTCAAAAAAACTACAAATATCTTGAGACTTAAAGTTCATTTTTGACCTTTAAAAACAGAAGTTGGCCAAAAAAATTCCCACCATAAATGTCCATTTAGTAGCTGTTCTGACGCTTTCACTCATATCACAAACATCCCCTATAATATTGTCATGAAAGACGTGTAGATGTTCACATTTCTAGTTTTCTCGTACGTTGGCTTAAAACCGAAAGTTAACTTGTAACTTGTGACATGTGATTGCTTGACCAACAACTATGCAGGTATGTTTTCCTCTGTAGTCAAGACTTCCTGGAAAACCCCTAACGTGACTCAGCTGGGTGTGCACTTCAAACCTTATTTGACTTCAAACCGTATTTGACTTTACGGCTACTTGTAAATTCTGTTGGACTCGTGACACATTTGAGGTTGTCCTTTCACGGCGATCTGGGCGATTGTTTATGTCATGGTCAGTGAATTGTTAGAATAGCAAAAATGTTTCAGTACGCCGTACAATGAAACCGCACCCTTTATCATAATCTGATGTCTTACGATCAAGTTCTTATAAATTCAGTATGGAGTTTACAACCGAAAAACCACAACGAAAACTGAAATATTATGCAAGTTCCTGTAGCACATCTGGAAAGTGTGAATGTCAAATAGATAAAAGTTGTTTCTAATGCCAGTGAACTGTTACCAAATACTGGTATCCCCTACAGTGAGGACTTCTACAGTTAAATCATAGTAATGGCTAATAATGATTAACAGAAGTGAGCTGTTGAGACTGAAGACAAAAACATATTAAAAGTTACCAGACAATAAAAAACCAAACGGCTTTTAAAGCAGCTGATGTACAATTTCAAGGCATCTTTCAAAAGCTGAACCAAAACAAACCCATTAAAACCCAACATGTTTGCTGTTTTGTGAAGGTTTTAGTTAAATACTCTGCTGTACATTGTACCTGGATTATTTATATAACAAGGCCTTCATTTTGAAAATGATTAAAAGATCAATATTACACATTCATGTAACTTCTCTTATTAGTAGCAGAAATGGTGCTTAAGTCCAGCAGCGAAGAACAGTGAGTGGTAAAAGATTTTATCACTTGGGTAAAAAAAAAAAAAAAAAAAAGTTTAAATATAATTTTCATAATTTTGATCAAGTCCAACACACCATGTATCAGCTTAACTCCACCCGTCTGGACTCCAGATGGAGTAAAACAAACACTGAGTTATTGGGAAATAACTTCTCACATCTGATATGAACCTGCAGCAACTAAAATTCTACTTTATTTTTCCACACTTTAATTAATTATTTGATCTTATCTTTCTAGTATTCTTACTATAATTGTCAGTTTTTGGTTTTATGAGTTATTTTTTGGTTTCATTTCAATAAGCTGCCACGACTGAAAGTTAATTCTTAAGCTTTGAAACAACAGCTGACAAAACATCACCATTAAAAAAGGCCCATTTAGTAGCTGTTCTGGAGCTTTCGATTGTATTACATAAGCCTCCTCAGTAGCTGGAAATCAGAAAAAAAAAAAAATTGAAATCTGAACATGTATGAACTCCACCTGCTGAGGAAGATATTTTGATACAGTTGAAAGCTCCAGAACAAAAGAGCTAGTTTGTGGGCCTTGTTATAAGATTTCTTTTAATTTCTTTTAACTCAAAACTGAAAGTTTGGCTGTGAAACACTTGATTTGTTGATAAAAGGCAGAACTGTGCAATTTAGGAAATGTTTTGTAACTTTATATTTGTTAAAATTTACAGGGAATCAGGTTTCCAGTTCGAACAAATGATTGTTTTGTCTAGCGGCTGAAGAAACAGGAAACTCTATTAACAGTGCTGAGGGGGATTTCCCAAACAAACGTTCAAATAGAAAATAATATCAGAGGCTGAAAAACTACAGCGTCAATTCTCCTTTTAACAGATGATGCAAATAAAGCAGGTTTCAAGTAATCCCATCGTCATCATCACCATCATCATCAGCAGCAGAAAAAATAAGAAATACAAAAGCAGAACAACACATATCCAACCAAAGAGGAAACTCAGGTATCAATCATTTAAAACTATAATAATTTAATAGTTTAAAACAACAATAATGCCATTTTCTATGCCATTACCAGAAAATAATCAGTCCCATGGAGGTAAGAAGAATGCCATGCATAACCGACGCTGATGAGAGACACAATTTAATACAAAGTCATGTTTCTACTCAATAGAAAGAGTGATAAGCGTGTGTGGGTCATTCAGAACGGGCCTAGCTTATTACCACAGTTCATAGAAAATGTCATCACCATTCACAGAAACTTCAGTTTAAGGATTTCAATTTACACACATCTTTTTTTTTTTTAAATCTATTTTTATAATCTCCAGACACTCAGGGGAAAGTCTCAGTGTCGGATGTCTACACCGGTAGCCATCGTAGAAGTCCTGCGTCGTGAATATTTATGGAAAAACAAACATTTAAAAAATGCTTAAAATGTGGATTTAGTCAAAGAGGGAGAGAAAGTTTTGCGTTAAAATGTAAAAATATGCAGTTAAAACACATTTTATATGACAGGAGCCACTGATTCAACTTGAAATGGTTTAAAATAATTGTCCTAAAGCAAAATCAGTTCAATGAATCGTCAAACAAAACATTTCTTATATTAAATTGTCACCATGGTCACAGAAAATACTTGTTTTTGATTGGCTGTATATCGGAGCATCAGAGAAACACTGTTCAGGTGTGAAACCAAACTGTGTGACCCGATCAATAGCTGCAATAGCTGTTGCCAAAAAAATGGTGCCTCCATAGTATTTAGTCACAAATTTTAATAGCTACTGACCAAAACGTGTCACCTAATATACTGTATATGTATTATCTGTAGAGCAGGAACACCTCATCTGTCAATATTTGGTCGACCTTTAGGTTTTTTTCATATAGTTGATCAGTGTCTTGTCAAGTTAGATGAGCAGATTGGTCCCGCTCTAATATCTGTTTGTTAAAGGGGACATAACATGCTATTTTTATACTGTTGTAATGTCAGATGTCTATGTTAAACATGGTCAAAGATGGTCCCTTCAGGTCAAAAGTCAGGCTTCAGTCTGGTCTGAACGCTTATTGGAATCAAAGGTCTAAGGACAGAGGATGTTGCTGTACAGATTGTTGATATTGGTCTATACAAATAAAAATTGACTTGACTTGACATCAGATTGTTCACACGTGGCCGTCTGTTCAGTAGCCTTTGTCGCTAAGGTCGTTCACGTCGTCCACTCGCATATTTCGGATCTGATTCGGGCTCCAACATGTACGGATGTATTTGAGAAGTTGACATTTCGAGTAAAGATCAAGAAACCGAAGCAAAATCCCGCTGATACTGTTTGTTTATGTAGCCTCTGGAGCTGGCAGAAGCTGACCAATCAGAATAGAGTTGGCTCATCTGGAGGCGGGCCTTAAAGAGACAGGAGCTAAAACGACCTGTTTCAGACAGAGGTTGAACTGAGGGGCTGCATAAAAGGCCAGTATAAGATAAATAAGGAGTTTTTAACTGTAAATCATGCAAAGATTTTAAAGTAGAGTCCCAGAATAAAAATATAGACCTGGAAATGTGCAGGATACGTCCTATTTGAATGTATAGCTGGACCAGAACCCAGTTAGCTTAGCGTGAATCTGTCCAAAGTTAACACAATTGGCCTACCAGCACCTCTAACGCTCACTAATTAACACGTTAAATCTTGTTTGTTTAATCTACACAAAAGAAGGGGTTAAGTGTAAGATTATGTCTTGAAAATAGAAAAAATGTGGACAAAAAAAGCAGCCTCACTGTTTGACAGCTGTACTTTTAAATGAAACTTGCTTAGAAATTGAAGGAACTGGTAAATCCCTGAAATCCTGTAAATATGGTGAGCAATGACTCATAAATGTGGCTTTGAGCAATACTGTAAGTTCGTAACTATGTAGGAATTTCAGAGGGAATGTGTGACAGGCAACAGGAAGGACCTCTATGATGGCTACAGCTAAGCCTTTAAAATGTTCAACGTCTCCCACATCCAGCTGGGAAAGCAGCTCCTATCAATTTAGTTTACAACGGGTTATATCAAAACAAACCTCGCAGGGCTTTCAAATTAAAAAAAAAAAAAAAAAAGTTAAATCCATCGACATACATGCACACAAAAGAAAAAAAATAAAATAACAAGACAATCATATACCCAACCAGCACTGAAGTAAAATTGCACATTCAATACTCCTCGGTGCTAAATGGTCGACTATGTTAAAAACATTAATGTAATGTAAACGATTAATAGAGAAATGCAAAAAGACGTCATCTATTCATATTGCATTGAATATGGCTCAGATTTTTTTTTTCTTCTTGGATAAATGCTGCAAACACACACACACACACACACACACTCGGGCATGTGTTATCGAGGTACACACACACACACACACACACACACTACTGTAGTTATGTACATGCTGCACAGAGGGCAGAATAAAGAGTTTCTTCCCTGCTTCAGTCTCTTTTTGTTGCAGTTGTACTCGCTTCTCTTTTCAAGATTTGATATGGAATGAGGAATATTATCACACACACACACTAACACACACACACACACACAAGTTGCATGTGAAAAGCTTTGTCGGGTCAGGAGTACCAGATACACACAATCCCACTGCGAAAAGTTAAAATATTTGTTTGGCAGATGTTTGAAATGAGCTGATTATGCTTTAAATGTCTATTTTTTTAAATTTAAACACACACTGGTTTTATCTCCTATAATCAACCAGCTGCATTTGCTGAACGTTCGCGAACACCTGCGGAAGGATTCGTGGTTGAACTAATGTGTTGGTTTTTCCTCCGATACTGGTCCCTTCTCTAAATTCAGATCTGGTCTGGTCTTCCCATCCACCCCTGATATGATGGATTCAGCCTTGTTTTGTTTGTTTACACATTTATGAGAAAAACTAGTTTGGATGCAACATTTTGATTTAATTGTAAGTAAAGTTTTTTAGCTGAAAGTTTTGGTCTGATGCTCTGAATTAGATTGTTTTCATTATTGCTGCCAATTGTTTGGTCTATAAAATGTCCCTCACATTTTCCCAAATGTTTTTCTTTTTCTTACCAACAGTCCAAAACCAAAAGATATTTAATTTAATGTCATAAATGACCAAGAAAATCAGCAAATATTCACATTTAAGAAGCTGAAACCAGTGATTTTTTTTTGGCATTTTTACACAAAAACAAAAAAAAGACTTAAAAGATTAATCTATTATCCAAATAGTTTACAGTTTTCTGTTGATTAATCCACTAATTGTTTCAGTTCTACAAGAGATAAAATAATTTATCGATCTTTAGAAGAACCTTTAAGAAGAGGATTATAAAAAAGAAGGTAGAGATTTCAAAATAAGACCACCTGGCACCCAAAATCTGGTTATTAGAAAATAACCTTACTGCATAAAGCATATTTCTGCAGTCCTGGCTGCATTACATTGGCTGTAATTTTATATTTCTGAACTTTAAACACTATATTTTACACTAAGACCTCTCAGCCCTGGAAGCCAAATACTGGATCTTTACAGTTTTAGCTCCAACAACACCAGCGGTTCCCAACCTGTTTGGATTAAAACAAACTAATGTCGTCACAAGCATTTCAACCAAAGAGTGAATGTTTTTCTTCTGATATTGTTGCATTTGAAGGAATTTTTAGAGACTTGAAGATGTGAATCAGTAATTCACCCAAAAAAAAAGCAAAAATTTGAGAAAAGCTGTGAATTTTGTCTCATTTCTGTCTCATGACTTTAATCATCTTTGGACCCTCCAGGTTAGGAACCACTGGACTAAACCCCCCCTCCTAATACCTCTGTACAGTCTGGCATTTCTATTACTTATTACTCTGATGGTTTTATGCTGTTTATATATGATTTTCATTTAATTCTCTTTAAGGGCGATTGTTCCCTGTAATCGTTTTGTTGTAGTTTTTGGTATTTTTACATGTGAAACACTTTGCAAGTGTAGTTTTGAAAGGTGCTTTTACTTCTTTCATTCCTTCCTTACTTACTTAAACTAATGTGTAACAATTAAAAATAGTTATCACAGCCCTTCAATGACTCAGTAATGGAGACGCAGAATGAAACAACATGATTGAAGTCTTAACATAATTTAGTGTTAAAACAAAAAAATATATATATATAATCAGTTTTGGAGATTAATGAAAATGTTTTAACCAACTAATGTGATAAACACTGCGATCATTACATAAACTGTGGACTGGATGTGACACTACATCAGCGTAATGTCTTTGGCACACAGGTTTTATGGGGTAAACATATAAACCTTTAATATGTCCATCAGTTCTGAAATGAGACTTTATGTTATTTTGACGATTTTCACACTTTTCGACCACCGTAGAAGTCTTACCCCCTGTTTTTTTTTTTTTTTTTTAAAAATATGATCCAAATAAATCCTTTACAAGATGAGAGACGACGTGTTTTTTTCCGGCTGGTCAAAGTGCACTTGCATCCTGAACCGTTAAGAGTCCCACTGTACAATCGATCACTCAATCCATCAATCAGTACAACCAATAAATAGAATATGAATAAATAAATACAAATAAATAGTTGACCATTAAAACATTTTCTCCACTGCGGTGCTGTTGTGAGCTGAAGCAGTTCACTTCTGTGGTTTTGTCTGATTTTTCCCTCCGTCTGTAGAGACGCTGGAGCCAAATCCAGACTCTGTTTGTTTGTTTGTTTGTTTGTTTTCTTTATACACTTTTCTCTCTCTCTCTCTCAGAGTCTTCTCCACTACGAGTGTGTGCGGAGTCCAGAGAGACAGAGTGAGTGAGAGAGTGTGTGAGTGTGTGTGCGCCTCAGACAGCGGTCTCCAAGTCTTCGTGGGTGGCAGAAGATTTGTGTTGTTGGGTGCTCAGGTAGGTGGCCAGCTCCGAGTCTCCGACCGCTTGTTCCGCTGGTGTCTTCCCCTGGTGGACACACACACACACACAAAAATACACGTTAATGCCTTTCTTTAGTGTGCTGTGAGTTGAAATGAAGGGTCATGACTGAGGTGGATAAAATATAGAAACAGACCTCAATATAATGCAGTCCACATCATCACCACAAATTACAGCCTTGAAAATGCCCACAGAGGTTAAAGGGAACGTATCATATGCACATTTTTAGGTCTATATTTATATTCTGGGGCTCTACTGGAATATCTTTGCATGATTTACAGTTCATAAAATTCTTTATTTATCTTATACTGGCCCTTTATGCAGCCCCTCAGTTCAGCCTCTGTCTGTAACAGGCCGTTTTAGCTCCTGTCTCTTTAAGGCCCCCCTCTGTTCTGATTGGTTAGCTTCTGCCGGCTCTGGAGGCTACGTAAACAAACTGTAGTAGTAGGATTTAACTTATTTTTCTTGTTCTTTACTTGAAATATAAACTTCTCGAATCCATCTGTACATCTTTGAGCCTGAATCTAAAATATGGACGACGTGAACAACCTCAGCAACTTGACTTGATCTGACTTTTGACTTGCAGGGAGTATTTTTACATATGTTCACCTCAAGTTTTGGACCTTTGACCATGTTTAACATAAACATCTGACGATATAACAGTATAAAAATGACAGAAAATCACAAAAAATGATGTGCATGATATGTCCCCTTTAATCAACGTCTCTCTGACAAGGTATCAACAAAAACTGAACATTATAAGCTTCACAAATACAGGATTACTTGCAAGGCTGTTGTATCGATTGCATTAGAGGTTCACTGCACTTACAGGTGCATATATTAAACTGGTAATTAAGTATATTTTACAATCAAAGTCCTTCAGCATCTTCAGTCCAATGTAATATTATTTTTTTATTGTTTTGCCTGCATATGGCTGAAAAGGTCAAACCTTCAGTAACACGTGTGGTATATAAACACCTTTATTGTGTTTCAGCTTGTAAACACTGTCACGCTTATCCGTCTGTGAAGGATACAAGCCAAAACAAATAAACTTGTTCTTCTACTGTAGAAGTGCGGATGGAAGTTTAACCTTTTTCTCCTTCTACATGAACCTTGGACCGAGATAAAGTTGTGCCAGAAGTCATAATCTGTATACTTAAGCTGCCAACACACAATACTACTGTATCACAATTAGAAAAGCAATTTAAAAGTTTGATAGCTGAACAGATCTGTATTAAAATACAGCCTTTCCTTCCTGGTTTCCTATAACATTAAATATCCTGTCCTTAAGTGTTTTGTATAATATCTGTGGAGGTAGGAGTGACACTGTGGACTACAGTACCTGCACTTCCTGTGTAGCCATATTGTTTTGTTTTAACTCCATGTCTGTATTTTTACTTTAAATGGCTAAAAGGTTTGAATTTGCGTGGCCTCCTATCATCCCCAGCATTACAATATAATGGAATTTCAACAAAGTTTTCTTTATTAAGATTTATTTTTGAGCACTTTAACTTTTACTGGACAGTTGATAGTGAAGTGAAGAGGCAGAGAAACAAGGGGAGAGAGAGAGAGAGAGAGAGAGAGAGAGAGGCACGACATGTAACAAACATCGCCAGCTGGAGTCAAACCAAGGACGTTGTGGTCATGTGACTTGTGATGTAACCTTTTGGCTGCTCCTGAATGTAGTTTTCAATCAACAACAGCACTTTGGTGCACAAGAGAACTGTGACTGAAATATGTTATAGAAATGCTAATGTAAGTGACTTTTTTCACCCAAAGCAGCTCATGATTTGTCATGTTTAGGGGATTTAAGATGCATATCGTGTATGAAAATTGCATATTGATTGTGATCAAATTCATGTAAAAAGATCATTGACTGTAAATAAATATGGACGACATGTCTCAACTACCTATTGCGATTGAAAAGTGAAGCCAAAATATCTCCTTTCTGGGAGCTGCCAATATAAACATTCACAAAAATTGTTTGTGGTTTAAATGCAGCCAGTTTCTCTCTACTCTTTATTTCCTGTCACTCTCTGCTACCAGCAAATACATGCAAAAAACCCCCCAAAGTAATAATCTTGAAGATGTTCATTTAAATAAATGTCTGTTAAATCTGTTTATCTATCGCTGAACGAGGTAACAGAACAGTGATCGAGCTGACGGCCCACTGATGAAAGCTCTTGCATTTGCAGTTTTTACGAAATGAGTGTAAATAGCGACATTCCCGGGAAAAAATCACAAGCGGTGCACAGTTAGTGACGCGTTTTCCATCATTCAGCAGTGGTTGGTCTGCCAGAGAGGCGGAGCTAACGCAACACACCTGCAATTACCGTTTGATGCTTCCAAACAGAACAAAAAGAGAGATCTTCGAGGTTGTTAGTTTAAAAAAAAGCATGTTTCTGTTTATCTATTTGATGCAATCTGTGGTTTCTGCTCTCACAACAATTCAAGTATCTTAACAAAGTGTAAGGGGATTTTTATAGCTGATATTTAACCATCATAAAATTCCTGAACCCATGTGCAGATCAGGTTGATTCCTCCCTTGTTTACACAGTTAATATTCTAAAACAGACCTGCTTGACGAGCTGAAGAATGTTTCTGTTGAACAAAGTGAAAGGAGGAGAATCACGGTGTGCAGTGATAAGCTGGACTTACAGTAAACGTGTGTATATGTTTACCTGGAAGTTGGTTTTCTCGAGCGACGCCCCGGCCTCCACCAACAATCGACACACGTCATGTTGCTTCTCTGAGGCGGCTTTGTGCAAGGCGGTGTCCCCCCTACGTACACACAAACACACACACACAAATACGTAAGAACATGCCCCTGCCTTGGCATAAATTGGTTTTAGATTACTGGTACATTAACCACATTAACAGAAAGGAAGCTGCCATTAAAACAGAAACCAGACAGCTGTCATACTTCTCTCTGTCTGCCAAATCCAGAAGCACTTTGGAGCCTGAAGAGATAAAAAAACAGCATAAGACAGAAGAATTTTCTGTTGAAGTCTGGAGGACAATGTAAAATAAAGCTGTTGGAGGCGTTTGTTGACAGTAATAAATGTGATTTATTGATGTTAAAAATGCAGCATACCACTCCTTTCAGATAATCACATGCATATATCTACACGCTCACCTTGTTGCAGTATGTAGCTGACCATCTCCGCGTGTCCGTTGTGAGCGGCTTTATGCAACGCTGAACAACCTCCAGAGTCTCTAACCAACAAGCTGACGCCGCGACGGACGCACTCCGACATCTGGAGATTGACAGAAAAGAAAAAACAAACAAATGTTTAAAGTGAACTGAAGTTACATCCACTAAAAAGTTTTTAAAGTACAGAAGAAGCTTTTATTTGTAGCTTCAGGGTCAATAAAGGTGAAAATAGGAAGGAATGTTAAATGACTAAGTGCTTAATGTTTATTATGGTGTTTGTCTTATTCCATGACACACCTTTCAGTTAAACAATGTCATCATGTATTGTTGCAGGATTCATTTTTGGTTTGTTTATTCTCTTTGTCACTGCTGTATCAAAGTTCCCCTTTTATTCATCAAAGCCTTTTCCTCTATTTATTCCCGAAAAACCAGCGTCTTCACTTCCCAAAAGTATTTTGAAGCGAAACCATTTTAAATTTAAGAGGTGTTTTCCCAAAAGCACTGAAATTACAGACACTCTGAAAGGATTGTAGGTGAAGAAGAGCCTCCTACCTGCTAACTAATGTTTCAACTAAACCGCTTGTTGACTAATTATTACTACTGTCTTTTGTTTATGGTGCTTACGTTGTTTGGCACATGCTTCTATACAGTAAGCCTGATACAGAAATGATGATGTGCATGAAAACCTTCACAGCTTGATTTTAGATTTACGGAAGAGAAACATCAGCTGCGGTAACTTCCACCCACCACCACGAATGATAATAACAGACGGTGAGCTGAAAGGTCAGACTGTAAATTAAGCTTGTTTTTATTCTGTGTGATTCCAGATATAAAACACTTACTGTATACGTTGTGATTTATGTATTTTTTAACATATAATACAGCGTATAGACAGTTAAATGTTACTTTTCTCTTCAGTATCTCACAAAAAAAGAAGCTCTTAAAAGTAAAAGTGCTCAACTCTTAACTTCTAAAGATTGGTCTTTATCAGGAAATGTGGCCCTGAAATGTGAAGTTACTTTGCAGCTAAAACCTTTCAGATACTGTGTGTTCAGCAGATTTAATGAACTGACTTTGGGTGCTTCATATAAGATAGTGAAAGAGAGAAGCTGAAGAGATTTACATATTTTGTGAAGGTACGATTAAACTTGGCAGACTGTTTCGTCGACACAGACAGGTTAAACTGGTTATAATTACACATTCCTCGACAGTCTGTACTTTACCATAGAGAGATCCCCACAACTCGCAGCTGTCAGCAAAGCTGTGAAAACACAAAAAACATATGTTCATCATGTGAGGTCACGTTACAGTGTGTCAGTTTCCACTTGACACACTTGTGTCTGTATGTAAACACAACATCTTCCTCTTCCCTTGGAGATATCTGCTACTCTGCTGACCGTCTGCGGTAAAGATGTTTAATTCTTTGCAAAGTTGAGGCATTTTTACTCAAACTGGTTCAGCAAGTAACGAAACAAACCTCCGCTAAAGATGTTGACTGTGTTTGTTTATTTATTCTGATGGACAATGAGAATATTCAACGTGACTCTTGTTTTGTTTTCAAAACAATTGAGGATATAAATAAAGGAGGATATGTTTTCATGTAACTTCCCCTGGAGTTTTTCCGAGGTTGGTCTTAGTTTGCAACTTTCTGTTTCACTTTCTCACAAACATTAACATCTGCTCGTGGTTTGTACAGTCAGGTCAACGTTAAAGGTTACATCCTTGTAGCGGAATTTTTTTTGTTTATTATCTCTGGAGCCATCAAACTGCCCTCAATAGTACATCTAAAAACATTGAATAACAAGAATGATTAACTAGAATTACCTGTGTCTACTTTGTCTTGTGTGTGAGTAGCATTTATACTGTAGAGTCTATGATTGAATACAAGTGACTGATGGGGAAGGGTGTAGTTGAAAAGGTTCAGATAAGTAAAAATACTGTAAACTGTGTTACTTCCTTGTTTTTTCTGATGATGAGTCATTTTTTTGTATCTGGCTGTTACATAAGTGCTGTATCAGCAGATTTTAGAAAGAAAAACTGATGCAACCTATAGTACAACCCTTTACTGATGAATTTAAGACAACTTTATCCAACCAAACAATAAAACAGACATGTCATGACTGTTTCTGACTAAATATGAAGTTTTAAGTTATAACAAAGCAGAATAAGAAAAAGTACAGAAGGGAATTTTTAAAAGACATTAAATCCATTTAAATTTGATGACATAGATACAAAAAGTTGTACACTTTATTCTGCTAATCTAGAAGTGTGGACTGTGTATTATACAGTTATTATACACGTGTCTGTTGGAGGTCAGTGTACAAGACAATGGGAAAAGACATGTCAGAGCATGTGAGGATGAGGAACACCATGTTCATTAAACTGGAGAGTCCCAGGAATTACAAGAGAGTTATTACTGACACAAGACCAGCTGATAACAAGGTCACAGTCAACTTCCCCAAAACAAATAAGTCTCTAGAGAACGCTATTGTTATAAACTTCACAAGCTTGATAGGGAGATTTCTGAGGAAGGACTGACAACCTCTGCGTTGCAACATCTGCAAGACTTTGACTTTGTACATCTAGATAACCTTTGACCTGGTGATTGACATTGAAATCAGGATATTTCTTAACACACAAAATTGCATCTTAGGAAATTATGAAATAACATCCTTCTAGAAAGTATAAAAGGTTATAGTTTAACGTTCTAAAGTGATGACAACAACCTTAAACTACAGCTGCAAACCAGTTTTTATACATTTTTAAACGTGTTTGTGTGTGTGTGTGTGTTATACCTTGTTCCTCAGGCGTCAAAGGAGCACTGAAAACAGAAATTACAGACAGAATTAATATATGATTGACTTATGTAGCTAAAACTTTATTTTGCAATGATTATTCTCCATCATGGATTGACATTTTAATCATCTTTTAGATTTATTGATTAATATATAGTGTAAAATGCACATCACAAGATCTCCGAACCCACAGTGATATTTTAAATATGATTGTTTTGTCCAAAATAACAGCCCAAAACCAAAAGATATTAAATTTACAACAAGATAATTCATCAACTGATCGTTATACAGTATATTTAAACAACACACGTGTAATATATGTAGTATTTAGTCATAATTTATACAGAAACACATGTATATCAGTTGAGAACAGACTGATTTATAACCTTTAATAGTGCAAACAGACCAATGTTTAAACTGTACATCCATTAAATCAGTAATGTACATGTGTATCAAATGTGTGGGTGCATGTAATCTATGTGTTTATATTGATGTGTGTTTTCCAGGTATTTCAGGTATTTGCCGTGTGTTTGTGGACATACCCAGCAGTAGGTTCCACCACCAGATCGGGCATCCCCGTGGACGACACCTGGCTCACCACAGGTCCCTCGTGGTCCAGGATGAACACCTCGTCCTGACAAATCTCTGTTACGAAGTGGAGGTGCTCCTACAAACACGCACACACATGACGTACAGAGGTAGATATGTAGAGTAGAGACACGGTGAAGTCAGTAGACATTTGACTGATACTAAAATAATTTAATATTTTAGTGAACAATGAAAACATCAGTTTAGTTGCATCTGAACGGCTTTTTTACATTCAGCCACCAATAAAATCAATAATCTTTTTACCTGAGCCTTGTCGATGCGATAGAAGCGATCAGCTGATGTGGCTGTAGAGCAGAAACATGCATGTCAACAAGATCAACTTCTAGAAATATATAAGGATTGTCTGTCTAACTTTTACATCACTTTTACATCCATTTCACTAGAATAATCTACCAGCTCTGTTGATACTTTCAAATCCAGGCTGAAAACACTAAACTTACTATAATTATTCCTAATTTCACCGGCTGGGAACCCAAATCACTAATTGTTTTTCTCTTTAACGTGAAGCTACTCCAACCCTGTTAAAGCTTTATGATCTCTGTTTTAAAATCAATAACCTAAACCTTGTGTTGTGATATTAACACTACTATCTGTATATATGTGTGTACTTTTACTTGTATTATCGTGTGCCTCTTTTTTCTTCTTTCTTATTGACTTGTAACGTGTACAGAGACTCTCTGGGTGCATTTTAAATAAACTGAATTTGAAGTTGAAGTTTTATATGAACTATGACCCTTAAGTGAGGTGGAGTGATAATAAAGAGGCAGATGTGTAAATGTGGATATTGAAGGATAATAAAAGTACAGAACAGATTTATTTTACATGTAAGGATCTAAAAATATGTACTTTTGAATGTGAATCCTGTTGGAGGGATTCTAAATCTAGTTTTTGCATATTTTTTTATCTAATAAAATCTGTATTAGCGTCCACATTTATTACTTATCATAATGAAAAGATTCTAATTACGTTCTTGTATTTAGTGCTTTGTTTCTCAACCTATAGTACAACCTTTTACTGATGAATTTAAGACAACTTTATCCAACCAAACAATAAAACAGACATGTCAAAACCTGACTGTTTCTGTCTAAATATGAAGTTTTAAGTTATAACAAAGCAGAACAAGAAAAAGTAAAACAGGACATTTTTAAAAGGCATCAAATCCATTTAAATTTGATGACATAGATAAAAAAGTGTTTCAGTCACTCACAATCCAAGAAGCTCCAGTTGGGAGAGAGTCTACTGGATGAACTGGTCCTGGGAATGCCTCTGCTCTCATCCTGATGAAGACAAAGAGACACTGTGATCTTTATCATCCCTTCACTGCACAATAATCTAAATACAAAAAGGTTAACACAAGAGTTATTGGAAGGAAGAGAAAGCAAAAGAGAGACACAGGCAAAGAAAGAGTAAAGGTATTTCTTTTAAAGAGTTTTGTTTTTGTAGCTGCGGTTGTACAATTAATAACAAGACAGACAATCAGGACAATGAGGAGCGTTTATTGTCATTCATATTAGTGTTAAACTCCCTCCTTTATCACAGCTACTGAATATGTTTATATTATTACTGTTTATATTTTAAAGACCTACATTATTCTAGTGTGATAGGAGAGGATTTTACTCAACATGGGTGTCAGTTTAATGTACTTTTCTTCCTTTTTGTAAGTAAACTCTTCATTTATTATGGTGATATGTGTCTCAATTTTATGTTTCAAGGAACTACGAACACACCTAGAAACATGTAAGAGCTACCACATAACTATCCAGGTGCTTTTTTAGCATGTTTTCTGACATTGTTAGAATTATATTTGAGGTTGAAAAAGTCCTTTAAATCATAGTTATTTTAGGCATAATAAATAGTCTAATCAAGAAATTATAAATATGTAACAAACAGCTAATCTAAACCTTTTTCCTGCAGAAAGACACCCAAAAGTCGTATACCTGATAGTGCACTCTGGGGCCAGTAGATGGCGCCTGGTGTAAATCCTAGCAAGCACAGCAGACAGGTTTCAAGGTTAACAAACAGCCAAAGCATGTTAACTTGGTTAGTGAACGTTTCCAACATGAGACACACAGCTAAAGAACAGCTCTGCATTCCCCGGCTGGCGTTTTATATCCATTATACATCTATAAATAACACAATAAGAAAAATCACACCGTAACGCATTCATGAAAGAATGATGAAGAGGAAGAAACAGAGGAGGAAAAGTTATGTTGAGCATATCGTGATGATGAAGACTTGCCTCTTGTAATCTGTCGATGTAGAGTCT
Source organism: Thunnus thynnus (assembly GCF_963924715.1). Lineage (NCBI taxonomy): Eukaryota > Metazoa > Chordata > Actinopteri > Scombriformes > Scombridae > Thunnus > Thunnus thynnus. Next base: position 20,618,780 of record NC_089539.1, on the reverse strand, counting down.
GCATGTCTCCAGGTCACAGTCACCTCTCACCACCACAATGCCTACTGGGATGGCTGGGATACAAAAAACACACACTTAAGACTGGAAAATAGGTGAAAAAAAATAGTATTAAATACCTTGATTTAATAGCAGACACACACACACACACACACACACACACTCAGTCTTACAGATGTCTCTTAGTTGTTCCTTGTCGTACTGCAGTCTGTCGTACTCCTGGAGGCTAATCCGATTAACTCGCAGACGAAGACGATCTGGAACTGCGTGAGGACTGGAAAAAACACACACACACAAACGTGCATGTACGTGCACACACACACAAATACAGTCATGCCAAGCAGTCACACATTTCGGACAATCATACAACAATAAGGACACACAATACATACATGCATACATACACACACACACACACACACAAGTCACAAACAGAATCACGGCTTCTCAACATAATCATATTCATTTCTCGCCTGTCTGTGTCTTATTTCAACCAGCTGAGATCTTCCAGTTAGAGAATATTTTATAATTTAAGAGTCTGACATTTCTGATAAGTGGAGGTTGTAAAAAGTAGTAAACACTCCCCTCGGTAGAGCAGCTTTTACTGTAAAGATAAAGGCGTCTGCTCTCCTCTCGTGACACCACTCTGATTCTGTGTTTGAGTTTGAGGTGGGTCAACATTGTAAAGTCAATGTTTGTGGGCAATATTGTAGATGCAGGTTGATGAAGGCAGAGTATTGACATTAAAAACATGGTGGGCGGTGAGCCCCGGTAGGCTCCTGGTTAAGGCCGCCGCCATTTAACTGCAACGTCTGCGGTTCCTGTCATCTCTCAACTGTCGCTATCCAATAAAGGCGTTAAATGCTCCCCAAAAATATATATATTTATAATAAAAAAACATGGTGAGCAATAAGAAAACACCTCAAAGCCTCAAAACCTTACCTGCAAAGGAACTGAGAGGATTTAAAATGAAAAGTTAGGTACATCGTTAGTGCCACTTTTATGCTTCTCAATCAAAGCCGATGCAAAATGATGAGAACAGCTTTTCTGGGGGAGGGCATGGACATCAAGTGAGAGCCAAGGGGTTGGTGCGGGTATAAATAAAAGCACAGTTCAGGGTAAAAGTTAACGGTAAAGGGACTACAGCGGGAAGAACACCAAGACAAACGAGAGGCAGAAGCACATTGAGAAGTGGAAAGGCTTCAGCATGCTGCGATGCTCGCTCTCTCTCTCTCTCTCTCTCTACACACATTACTCACATACACAACACTAAAACACTCACATTCAACAGGACACGACTTCACTAGAGTTTGACCAATATGAGTTTTTAAAACCAAAACTAATACTTTTGGACTTGTAGGTGTTATCTTATATTGATTATGAATTTAGATTTGATATTTTGGATATTCTACATTTGACTAAAAGTTTAGAGAATGAAAAATGTCTCTGGACTTTTGATTTAATTTCTAATGAACAGGAATTATTAGAAAATTAAACCAAGAACATAAAAGTTTTTTATGCCATCAAGACAAAGAAATATCTAAATATAAACAGTCCAATCAAATAGTGCTAAAATGATTTTCTGATTAATGAATTAGTCTACTGATTGAAAAATAATTAACAAAGATTTTGATAACTTACCGTCACAGTATGAAGCAAAAATGGCAAAAAATTGTTGCTTCCAGCTTCTTAAATGTGAAGATTGGCCATTTTTCTCTGTTTTATTTCATTGTAAATTGAATCTATTTGGCAACGAGACATTTAAAGATGTAACCTCGGGCTCTTGGAACTTGTGATGGCAATTTTTGACAATTTTGACACTGTTTAAATGAAACGATTCATTAAAAACATTAATTGACAGATTAGTTGATAATAAAAACAAAGTGCTGCAGACATAAAATCAAATATATAACACATATATTCTGTAATGGCAGATATAACCTTTGAGAAGCTGCAAAATGTGAGTTCTGTTATAAAAAAGAATGATGTATAATTCAATATATTATGTCTGCATGGACTGTTAGGAAGGTAAAAATAACTTATTACGTCAGCAGTAAGTTTAAAGGAGGGTAAAATACACTTTATGTGAAGCAAACATTGTTCTCTGTCATTTCAATCAATCAAACTGTATCGCGTTCGTCATATCAGAGGTTACAACATTGACTGGATCAGCTCTGGTTTCAATAAAAGGATAAGAAATATCAGAAAGTTAAATATTGGTCCAACCCTGAACAAACCAAGACACGACAGCACTGACTCATTCAGACCAACACATACAAACAGTACAGTGACAGAGGGCTGAGGTACTTACACAGAGAAGGAGTCGGGGGGAGCAGAGAGGCGGCGCAGATCAGCTGCACACACCTTCTGAATACTACGGCCGCACACACACACACACACACACACACACAGAAGAGAGGAGGACCGCATGGAGAGAGAGAGGAGAGGAGAGAGAGAGGAGAGGAGAGGAGAGGAGAGGAGAGGAGAGGAGAGGAGAGGAGAGGAGAGGAGAGGAGAGGAGAGAAGAGAAGAGAAGAGGAGAGGAGAGGAGAGGAGAGGAGAGGAGAGGAGAGGAGAACAAGAGAGAATAGGAGAGGAGAGGAAACAAGAGAGGAGAGAAGAGGAGAGGAGAGGAAACAAAAGAGGAGAGGAGAGGAGAGAAGAGAAGAGGAGAGGAGAGGAGAGTAGAGAAGAGAGGAGAGGAAACAAGAGAGGAGAGAAGACAAGAGGAGAGGATACAAGTGAGGAGAGAAGAGAAGAGGAGAGGAGAGGAGAGGAGAGGAGAGGAGAGAAGAGAAGAGAAGAGACGAGGAGAGGAGAGGAGAGGAGAGGAGAGGAGAGGAGAGGAGAGGAGAACAAGAGAGAATAGGAGAGGAGAGGAAACAAGAGAGGAGAGAAGAGGAGAGGAGAGGAAACAAAAGAGGAGAGGAGAGGAGAGAAGAGGAGAGGAGAGGAGAGGAGAGGAGAGGAGAGGAGAGGAGAGGAGAGGAGAGGAGAGGAGAAGAAAGTAGAGAAAAAACCGTGAGAAAGGAGGAGAAAGGAAAGAGAAAAAGAAACAAGAGGAGAGAGGAGAGGCAAAGAAATAAAATAAGGAGAGGTGGAGGAGGAGAGCAAATTAGAGGAAAAGAGCAACAGCAAAAGAGATTAGGAGGAGAGAAGGAGAGAAGAGGAAACAAGAGAGGAGACCAGGAGAGGAGATAAGGAGAGGAAGAGAGATTAGGAGGAGAGGAGGTGAGAAAAAGAAGAAATAAAGGGAGTGAAGAGGAGACAAGGAAAAGAGAGGAGAGGAGAGGAGAGGAGAGGAGAGGAGAGGAGAGGAGAGGAGAGAAGAGAAGAGAAGAGAAGAGGAGAGGAGAGGAGAGGAGAGGAGAGGAGAGGAGAACAAGAGAGAATAGGAGAGGAGAGGAAACAAGAGAGGAGAGAAGAGGAGAGGAGAGGAAACAAAAGAGGAGAGGAGAGGAGAGAAGAGAAGAGGAGAGGAGAGGAGAGTAGAGAAGAGAGGAGAGGAAACAAGAGAGGAGAGAAGACAAGAGGAGAGGATACAAGTGAGGAGAGAAGAGAAGAGGAGAGGAGAGGAGAGGAGAGGAGAGGAGAGGAGAGGAGAGAAGAGAAGAGAAGAGACGAGGAGAGGAGAGGAGAGGAGAGGAGAGGAGAGGAGAGGAGAGGAGAACAAGAGAGAATAGGAGAGGAGAGGAAACAAGAGAGGAGAGAAGAGGAGAGGAGAGGAAACAAAAGAGGAGAGGAGAGGAGAGAAGAGGAGAGGAGAGGAGAGGAGAGGAGAGGAGAGGAGAGGAGAGGAGAGGAGAGGAGAGGAGAAGAAAGTAGAGAAAAAACCGTGAGAAAGGAGGAGAAAGGAAAGAGAAAAAGAAACAAGAGGAGAGAGGAGAGGCAAAGAAATAAAATAAGGAGAGGTGGAGGAGGAGAGCAAATTAGAGGAAAAGAGCAACAGCAAAAGAGATTAGGAGGAGAGAAGGAGAGAAGAGGAAACAAGAGAGGAGACCAGGAGAGGAGATAAGGAGAGGAAGAGAGATTAGGAGGAGAGGAGGTGAGAAAAAGAAGAAATAAAGGGAGTGAAGAGGAGACAAGGAAAAGAGAGGAGAGGAGAGAAGAAAGGGAGAGGAAAAGAGAAAAAGGCAGGGAGAAGAGATTAGGAGGAGATCAGAGAGAATACAGGGAGGAGAAAAAAAACAGGAAACAAGAGGAGTCAAGGTAAACAAATGAAAAATCATAAATAATTAAATAGATTACAGATGTGTGTTTTCGGAGGATATTTGGAGGAATGAAGGGAGAAAAAAAAGACGAAAAGAAAGAGGAGGAGGAGGAGGAGGGACAGACGGAAGAAAAGCCCAGAGGTAAGTGGACAAACATCGATAAGCACAGAGTACAGTAGCATAGCAGTACATCAAGCAAAGACACTAGTTACTGCAGCTACAGCCAGTAATATTTCTCTATTGTTCTCTGTCCCACATGCACACACGCTTATTGTGGCTCATAGACAGTTAAAAATAGACTCACATATATACATAAAGATATACATGAAGAGTTATTAGTGCTACAGGGACGGAGGAGAGTTAGTATCATTTCAGATAGAAATACGTTGTTAAATCCGACAATACTGCGCTGCTGCTTTGTCCCTGAGAGAAAACAATAGCTTCTTCTCAGCTGACAGATAATTTAGGAAAAAAAAAAGAAAAAACACACACACACACATATATTATCAGTGTGTCATCTGAGATGCTCCTTAGGCTTTCATTATTTGAGTGGACAAAACATACATATCCCTCCGCTGTGGTTGTGTGGTTTGGCGAGCTTGAAGAGAGAGATGTGGGACAATGAGAGGAGTGAATGTCAGCTCCCACTAAACAGATTGTATGACTCACTCACAGTGCAACCCGGGCTTTTACAACAGTGCTGGCCTACTTCCTCAGTCTGTATATGTGTGTGTGTGTCTGTGTTGGTGTGTGTGTGTGTGTCGGCGTGTGCGAGTGACTCACTCGTTCAGCAGGGGCACAGAGGTGCGTCTCTTGCTCTTCTGGACCATGTTGGCCTGATTTCGAAGAGAGATGCGGAGAGTGGAGGGAGCCAGTCGACATGGCTCACCGTCCACCTGGAAGACGCGACCGTGAACACAAATCATACATATGCGTTACTGTGGTGTTAAAAGGGACGTATCATGCACATTTCCAGGTCTATATTTTTATTCTGGGGCTTTATTGGTTTATCTTTGCATGAATTCAAGTAAAAAAAAACTCCTTTTTTATCTTATAGTGGTAATTTATGCAGCCCCTCAGTTCAGCCTCTGTCTGAAACAGGTTGTTTTAGCTCCTGTCTCTCTACAGAGACGACCTAAATAAACAATAGTAGCAGGATTTCTCTTCTTTATCTCGTTCTTTACTTAAAATGGAAACATCTCAAACACATCCGTACATGTTTGAGCCAAGAATCCGGTCTGAAATATGCAAGTGGACAACGTGAACAACCTTAGCAACAAAGACTACAGATTGGACGGCCGTTTGTGGCCATGTGCAAACAATCATCAAAAGCAGGAAAAGAGTGACTGAAGCCCTGGGTGTTGACTTGCAGGCAGCATTTTTACATACGTTCACCTCAAGTTTAGGAATCTGAAAATGACTGAAAACCACAAAAGGCATGATATGTCCCCTTTAAAAGGACTAATAGTTACATAAAACAAAGATTATTGCAGCCGTTTATATCTGTCAGAAGACTGTGAAACCTTGTGTCTGGTTTCCTCGGCTTCGAGCAGTTTCACATACTGCAGCAGCAGAGTTGAGGCAGGACGAGGTCGTGATGACTGAATTTTAATATTATTTATCTATTCAACCCGACCGCCTTCAGCAGTGGCCTTTTTCTTTTCAAATAAAGTGCGAGTGATTGTCTATGTGACATGACAGCAATAAACTCGTTGGGCTGCTGAGCCTGAAGGTAAATTCTTGACCTTGAAAATATCAGTCCACTTACTTGGTTTATCTGTAGCTTTCAGCAACATCTAATTGCCTTCATCAGCTCCAACTCTCTCAACCCCCACATGCAACCATCTGTTATCATGTGACCAAAATTCAATACTCCCATGATAACAACTAAATATAAGAGTCATGAATATATTTAGTCTAAGTACATTTTTAACATTTCAAACTCTGCGGTGTGGACTTTCCCCTTGTTTGATGAATTCTATGTATCAAAACATGTACTTTTATAGTCAAAAGCAATAAAATTGAGCCATGTTTTGCTAGTGTTCTCCTAAAATCTTTTACTCTCTATAGATATAATCAGTGGATAATAACACAACAGTCAATAAATACTCTACTCGTTTGTCAGGGAGGCCAGTGAGTGTGTGTGCTCACCTGAACAGGTACGGTCTTGAAGGTGGTGAGAACGACTTCTCTGCATTGGTGCAGTCTCTCCCCGTGACCTCCCACCTGTAGCGCCGCCTGGTGGACAGGAGGAGAGATGTACAGCAGGGGTGAACGGGTGGGGGGAGAAAAAATATACCACCCTGTTCCTTTTTCTTTGATTGTTTGTGTCAGTTCTTGTTGTTAATTGTGTTTATTTTGTTCCCGTATTCCCTCGTTTCTCTCACCAGTGAGGCCATGGTGAAGCCGATAACCTCGATGCAGCCGTCGTCATGGCGCTGCGGTTCAAAGTCCCTGTGGTCGCCTGTGTTTCCCCATGGCATGGTGCCAGCACAGTACCTACACACACACACACAGAGTAACAAACAAAAACAGTTTGGTAATTCAAGATATGCAACATCTTCTAGACGGTATCATCTAACATCATGATGGAGATTCTCCTAAACACAGACAGTGAATTGATTATTAAGACATCTGACCAGAGGAATATTGTACCCTCGGTGTGGTGTGGGAGGATTTTACTGTTCTTCTAACAGCTTCATTTTCAAAGTACCAAACCAAAATTAGACCTCTTGTCTCTTGCTTTAAGCAGCTACTGTACTAACCCACTTTAAAGAATTTAATTAGTCACTAGAAGGTTTTAGTGTCTCTAGCTTTTTCACTCTGATGGGAATACACTACATAATTATAATTAGGTGGAATTTTTGGGACATTACAAAGTGATCAAGATGTTTCTTCTTGGAACACAGAGTCAGATATTGGCAGCATCTGATACATCAGTCTATAATAATGTTATTCTAGCTCCCTTTCACTATTTTACAAACAAGTATAGCACAGTATCACCTACCTGGGAATGTTTAGAAACACAATGCACTGGAATTTTAACTCCTGGATCTTAGGAGTCAGATCTGTACCATCACACTGAGAAAGACAGAGAAAGTGAAAAATGTGAGTTAGAGAGAGTCATTTCTGCTGTTCTGTAAGATCAGAACCAGTTTTACAAAAAGGGCTTTTAAGATTGAGCTTGCTGATTCACCTGAACATGAATGAATATAATCCACTGTTTAAATAAGATGTAACTAATGTGAATTTAAGTATTGAGAGAACAACAGATTTTCACTCTCAGATCCTTTACTTGGTTTGACCTGTCTGTCTCGGCTTCACTCTCGGTTCTCAGTTTTCAGTCTCATTTTCAATGTCCTCGTTCTTGGTCTTAAACCTGTTTTGATGTCGGGGGGGGGGGGCAGGTTGGAAAGTGATTGATACGGCTCAAGGGTCATGTCAGACCTCCTCACTCAGCTCTTTAATGGACGCCGTCGAGGAGTTGTCGCAGCAACAAGATATATGGAGAAATGTGGACCTGAGGTGGGATGTGCCATTTTATGGATACAGATTATGTTTCAGGGTCAGAGTTTTCTACTTATATCATATTCTTTATGCCTTTTACTGTCAACAAATCCCATGAAAACATTGACATAACAAGTACTGTCTGATATATCTTATTCCTTTGTGCTGTAAAGCTCCATTGTTGTCCAAAAACTATTAAAAACACATCAATGAGCCACTCTGCTGCACATGTTCCTTCATTACCATGAACACAGCTGCTGTCAGTCGTCGAGGGAAATCTTCAGATGGGCCAATAAATCCTCAGGTCACCCACAACTTAGCATTAAACTCAGAACTTAGACAAAAAAAATACATGTGAAGCCGGTAGAGTTCAGTGTGAACAGGTTTACTGTGCATAAAGAGCAATACAAAGCAAACTGAGGCCTTTATCCCAGGATAAAGAAACCCTACTGCACAATCATAAAACACCTTATTATATACTTTTCTATGACTCCACCTAATGTGGAGCTTTATTGTCTAGACTCCACCTAGTTTTTTAACCATCATTAGTGACCTTGACGCTTTGGTAATGATCCAAGTATGTTTCATCTTAGAAACAATGGTGTCTCAGACTTCGCTAAAATTTATCAGTTGCACCTGGCTTAGAGATAATACTGTCTCAGCATCCTCCACATTTCTCAAAATAAAAACGGGCCCATCGGTCTCTAATCAGCTCACAGAGAACCAAAATATTATATTACTGATTAGCCCTCTAATTAACTTCCCTAGGCACTGTCTCTTATTGACATAAATGCTGTCTTCACACATTCACTGGCACATCCGTTTGATCATGGGAGCTTCCATCACACAATACACCAAATATGAAGCTAAAAATGGTCCAACAAATGCACGATTTCTTTTGGTTTAAATACTGTTTTCTAAAAACTACAGAGCCCAGCTGTTTTAGGAAAGTCTTTTTTTAAATTTAAGTATAAATTTGTCACCAATTTTCTAAAGATTTACTTCTTAAAATAGGCTGTTCTTGAGCTTGAGTGCCACAGGCAGGAAGAGGAAGTTGAAAAGTACTGAGACATGGAGAAATGCATTGGTGGTTTTGGTGCTTTCATGGGATTTCAATTCAATTCAGACTTTATTATGGACACAGCCCACGGGGGAGTCCATAGCACAATGAAATACAAAGAAGAACAAAAAAATAAGGCTTGTTGACACTGACATTGCTGGAACATAAATTTCATCAGATGTGAGGAAATCCATGACAAAATGATAAACTTTAACATCCCCATTAAGTCCCACGTATGATAATAATGTTGTGTTTGGTCCTAGCAGGGAGGTCAGCGGTCAGGGTCAGTGATAAGAGTGTGAGAGGGATTCAATGTCTCGCTGAAGGACACTTTAGCACAGCGGATGTTCAAGGAGCAGCTGAAAGACGGCGTTTTTAATCACCAGGCCGACCTGCTGCCCAGACATGTCGACATGGAAAACGATACAGACTGAGAGAGAAAGAGAGAGAGAGAGAGTGTGTGTTAACACTCACCACCACTCTGACGTGCTTGGACAAATCCCTGGAGCTTCTCTGGAGGAAATCTGAGAACGCAGCCTGCACACACACACACACACACACACACACACACACACACACACACACACACACACACACACACACACACACACACACACACAAACAGAGAAAAGGACCCAATCAAACAGAATTACAGTTCATTACATTTCCCTCATTAAAAAGAGATAACCCCCCTACATGCTTCCTCTTTAACGCCCACCCATAATGTCTTCCTTCCATCTCCCATCTACATCTGTACCTACAGGTTCTAAAAGAAAAGATTTTCTAGTCTGATGCTGGAAAGCTGGAAAAATAGTGAACTTAAACATTAATAATTAAAGCTTTTCAAACATTCTGTACTACTACTATACTAAAAATTATAATAAATACTATAAAAGTGCTGAATATAAGGTCAAAATTAACTAAAAACTCTGACATCCGCATTTTTAGTTAAGAACACAGGATGTATATCACATGACTCTTTGTTATTGCTTTAAAATCACCACTTAATGCAAATAGATTTGGTTTTGTATTGTAGAAAGATATCAAATCTTCCAAATGGCCTTTTTTAAAAGACCTCTCAGACATTCTGCTTCTTCCTCCTTCCAGTTATTAGTTCTTCTATTATTACAGCTTCTTCTTCTCTCCTGTCTTTTCCCTAATTTCCCTCCTTCACACAATACAGATTTCCTCTCCGCCTTCATTCTTGTGAAACACTCTACATGTGTGTACGTCTGTGAGAGAGAGGAAAAAGAGAGACGTTTTGGCTGCACGAGTCTCTGTATGTGTGCTGAAAGTGTGTGTGTGTGTGTGTGTGCAATAAGTCAAATGGGACGCTCACTCCTGCATAGAACATCTTGTTGCGGAAGCGACTGTTGAACTTTTCTGGGTTGGCCTCTGGAAGGACACAATGAGAGAGACAGAGGAGAAAAAGAAGGAGAATACATTAAATATCTTGCAAAGATAAGGGAATTAAAAAACAGCGTAAAAGGAAGGGAACAAGAAACTCATTTGTGCATGCGTGACTGCCGCGTGTGTGTATCCTTTTAATATTTTATCTTATTCTCTTCATCTTTCTTTTACAACAGCGGAGGACGGCGCATTAAGTGGAAGGAGATGAACCTAATGGAGTATAAATAGAGTTAATATGAGTTGAAATGTAGAGGAAAGACACTAAAATAGATTCCACTGACCTCTGGACTCGTGGAACTCAAGGGTGACGTGAGCGTCGAAGCCCAGGCTGAAGTAGTTGTTGAACACGTTCAGAGGCAGCTGAGGGCACGAGAGGAGATATTAAGAGTGAGTGTGTGTGTAGAAATATTATATATAACATTTTCACACATCCTGGTTCCCTTTCATAACGTACATCCATGAAATCTGACAACTCACATGCAAATTTCAGTGTTTTTATCCTGTGTTATGCTTCAATTTTATGCCTAGTTTGTGTTAAATTCTATTAAGTTAGTTGTATTTGATGTTGTTTTGTGAATATTTGGACAAGTGTGTTACATAAGTTATGTGTAAAGTTATAAAACACATTGTTGGACACATCACCCCCCCTCACCCCCACAATTAAAGTTCACAGCTGACTTCTAACCTTCTGCGTGCCGTCCTCTGGTTGGACGGCACTTTTCTCTACCAGGAGGTTCCATCTGTCCAGCTGCACCACCGAACCGTCCTCCACATGACACAAGACCTTGGACACGGGCTCATCTGTGTAACCCTGCGCAGAGAGGAATGAACACAAGCGAAGACAGAGACACAGAGAGGAAGTGGATTTGCGTTATATAACATATACGCAGTCATTAGTTGAAGGATAAGGCTTTTCTACATTTTTATTATTGTCAACAAATCTCATGTGCAGAGACAAACCAACAATGAAGTGATCTATTTACTGTGTATCCAAAGCCTGATATATCTTATTCCTCTGTGCCGTAGACCTCTGTTATTGTTCAAAAACTATTAAAAACACACCAGTGATAAGCTATATCAGGCTTTGGATACTGGGTTAGTCTCTCTGCACATGAGATTTGTTGACAATAAGAAAAATATAAAACAAACACCAGCCAAATACTTTAAACAATTAAGACAGTGGAATTTAACATTTATAAAATAATCTGTATTTTACAAATAGATGATTTCATATACTGTACATCACAGAGTATGCGTGGAGGTATGTGATCATTTTTGTAGCACTTATTGGGAATTAATGTAAAAACATACAAAATAAGAGTCACGTTCTAGGAAAGAAGATGGCGGGGTGAAGGTTAGATGGGGAGAAAAAGGGAAAGGGAGTAAAGGGAGAAAGATAAATAAAGAGGAAATGGAGGAAAAAAGAGGGAGAGAGCAGGAAAGCAGAGAGAGGTAGATGGTAGGAAGAAAGAAAGATGAAGGGATCTTTCTATCTAAATGATGACCTGTATGATACTTGCTCTTTCTATCTGTCGTACCGCCAAGGTCTCTCCTCCCAATATCAACTTGCTAACAAGAGGTCAACACGCACAGAGCGACGGAGAGAAAGAGTGAGATCGAGAGCGAGAGCATGTAATGATCGGCTTTCAGTGAGTGGTCATCGAATAACCACTTTAAGTGAAAAGAAAGCTGAGAGGAGGCCACAAACACACAAACATCTCACTTCTCTCTTTATCATTATCTTGTCTTTTTCCTATCCTAACGCCAATACATGTCTTCACCCCCACATTTTGTCCTCTGTCACTTCTTTTTCTCTGCTTTTTATTTTCTTTCTCCCTCTGGACAGGGTCAGGAAATCAGAGCGCCAAGGACCGCGCTGAGTGACACACACACACACACACACAGGGACACACGAGGAGACAACAATCTGATGATAGTAGCGCTCATCAGCAGGGCCTCCTCTGAGGTGTTCACACACACACACACACACACACACACAACACAGCAGAGCTCACACTCCGACACACAGCAGGTCAGAGGGACATTTACACTCACACTGAGACGGGGCAGGAGGGAAGCTCGGGCAGGTGGAGCGGTAAGTAACACAAGTGAGTGTCAGTGAGAGATGAAAAAGGTAAGGGAATGGGGAAAGTAAAGGAAATGGGAGACAAAGGAAGAGAATAGGGAAGAGAAAAGGTAGGTCATGGTAAGAGAAGAGGAAAGAAGTGAGGGAAAGGAAAGGAAAGGGAAACAACAGAGACAAAGTAGATAGAGAACCTGCAGGCAGAAATACCAAACAAAAGAAAGGACAAAAAGGACACACTACTAATTACACATATTGAAGATACGCATTTTCACTCAGCTCTCTACTTGTTCAAAGCATCTACAGTATCTCTCTCTGTATCAGGAATATTTCAACATTGTATTCCTGGAATGAAAAGTAATTTATGTATCTTCGGTCCATCGTTCACCACCAATGAGTGACAGTAAAATAATAACATTATCTTAACAGATCTCAGGAGGTGTAAATGCAATCTGTGCAAAAAGTGATTTAGAAATAAAGAACCTAATTTGAAACATAAATGGTTTTGGCTCCACGCATCATATAAACCCTGTAAAAACACATTTAAATGTCCCTAGAAAACTAAATTAACCCAGTTCAGAAGATGATGCAGATAATGTATCTTCAGTGATTAAAAATGTCCTAATTATGTCATAAAATTATGATTCAATTTGAAATACAAGGAAAAATATTTTATTTAAGCTAGTTTTTTTTGACTCAGACTTTGACTCAGTCTGAGAGATATTTGATGTATTATCACTGCTACAAGCCCACATATCTGCTCTAAAGAAAAGCCTAATGGAAGAATGTGGGAGCTTGCAAAGGTCTTCTTTTATGTTGCAGTGTGGTTATGCAATTTATGTGTGTGTGTGTGTGTGTGTGAGTGTGTGTCAAGGGGCAGATTCTTGATGCTTCAGCACTTCACCTTATTTTAGCAACAAACTGCAAGAGTATAAAGTGCCAACATGAAGAGGGATAGCGCGTTATATTTTATCTTTTTAAGTTTCAGTAACTCTGAGCACTTCGGTCTCGGTGGAAAACTGAAAAAAAAAAAAAAGACTCTGACATTTGTTTATGGTTGTTGTCACTGACGCAAGGTGAAGCAACGGTGAATGAAAATACTAGTTACAGCAGCCTCTGACTGAATCCTGAAGAAAAATGTGTCGCTACAAGTCTCATCGTGTTCATCAAGTTCACAAAATGTGTAACTAAACTTTAATTGCAAAATTTGACTGATGAATTTCTAAACTTGGTGCAAATTATCAGTTTGTTCTACATACTAAAACATCGTGGAAGCAAAAGCATGAAAGGAACTGTTGAAACATCTAATTTAAAGTAAAAAGAATCATTTTGTACTCTTTTAGAAGTCTGAAGTGATATTGTATTGAACTAATGTGGTCCTACTATATACCATTACATGCAGAACAGATAGACATATACAATAATTTCTACAATGGGAGCAACAACAACATCTTTACTTGACGTGTTGTGCTCTGCAGAAGTCAGACAATAGTTAAATGTGGGGGTTTAGAGGATGAGATACACAGGAAGAGAGCTCTCGTAGACTTCCTGGAATGCGGGTGAGTTATTCTGTAGCTCCCAGAGGTGTCGGAGATGTAAATAATGTATTTATTTTAACTGCATATCAATATTTGTCTGATATTTTGCATAATGCAAACACTTCATCGTTTTATATTTGTCTGGGAGATAACTATTCCTGCTTTTGTGGATACCCTGCTAATGTTATCATTTATATATACAGAAATGTACTGTCATTTTAAGGTATGTTATAAGTGCTGTGTTTATACATAAGCCCTATTTTCTATATTCTTCTTTCTTTGCAGTACCTGACCATAATTTCCCTCCTGCACCGACCCTAAAGTTTAATCTATCATATTTTATTCATGATATGGAAAAACAAGTTGACCTCAAAGTCATTAAACAGACACTTTTGAATGAATAAATACAGGGAGGAGAAACTGCTACAGTACGTACTGCGGCTCTCTGTTAACTCTGCGGCAGAAGTCAAGGCTAGGAACTCACCCCACCCCAGTTGAGCGTCCTGGCGAGGTCATTTCCTGTTCCCAGAGGAAGAACGGCAACAGGAGGCTGGGGGTTCATCTGTAGCTCATCTAGAGTGGACAGGATCCACCCCACCTACACAGAGAGACATGCACAGATCATATAAGCTGAAGAGATTTAGAAAAGAATACATGTCGTAGGAATAAAATAGAATAAAATAGATCCTTACCGTCCCATCACCTCCACAAGCGAGGATCCTCAGATTTGGCACTTTCCTGTACAACTCCAACCTGACAAATTTGCAAAGTGGACAAAGCAGAGAGAGGCCCGGTTACAGAATAAAGGAGACTTCTTCATAAGAAAGAAAGTGGCGCTGATTGGTGTTGAGTGGGTGTAATTGGTCAGCGATTGATGAAAATTGCTCAACCCGTGAGCGGAGCATTTTAATAAGAGAGACTAAATCTGAAGTGTGAAGATATAGGAAAGCAATTTTCACCCAGCAGATCGCTGTGATAATAATAAGTGTGATGTATGATGAGGATTTGAGGAGGAAATTATTACAGTTCCTAGTGGAAGATACTTACGCCTCTCGAAGCCCACCCTGCGACAGGTCAAAGACTTGTCGCGGGTTCAAGATCCACATGAACATCTGTAACACCTTGGCACCCTACAGAAAGAGAAGTATAAACTGAATCCATCCTAATGTTATGATTATGATAATAACCATAAAACATTTTAAGGTGTCCAGTTTGAGCTGACATCATTGGTCACTGGCAGATTGTAATATCTCCTGAACAGCCTGATGGAGGCTGAGCGAGAAGATTTTTTTTTACCTTATTTCAAATAAATCATCCAACAACATCCTGTGGAGATCCACACAGCGGAGGCGTAAATTAATAAAAGACTTTCATTTGTTAAAATCTGATAATGCCATGATGCAAGATTATCTCTTGTAAAGTATGATGGTGTTCAGTAGAAAAGGTTGTTGATTAGTATGTCTCACTGCTTTTAAAATTAATAGTAGACAGAGAAAACAGGATGAATAACAGGAGCGCAGTGTTTTCTTCTCTCAACAGTCCTTTGAAATTATAGCAACGAGTTGGTATAAATTACATTAAAGGACCCTTCCCACTGTAGCTTGTAATAGTGGGTGACAACAAAAGATTAAAATGTGTGCTGACCTGGTTGCCCCCGCTCTTGGGATTAACAAAAACTAAGATGGGCTTCATGAGAGGAGAGGGGAGGGGCTTCAACATGAACGGACGCCATTTGGACTCCTAGGGAAGAAAAAGACAGAGTAAGATGTGCAAAACGTGACAAAAACACCCCAAAACACTGCTAAAAGGCACATACGGAAACACGTATGCAATAGATCAATCCTCCACTGATCAGGCTGCTCCTTATTATCTACAAAAAACTAACAAAAACTAGACTAGAACATCCTACCTGGCAGAACTTCTCATTCCCTACATTCCTCCATGTACACTCAGGTCACAGGATGCAGGCTACCGTACCGAGGATTTTTTTCATACTCCTGATAAAAATAATTAAACCCTGTACTGGTTTCTGTTCTTGTTCTGTCTTGAATTTTTATTTTATTGTTCAGTGTTTTCATGTGTTACAATCTATTTACCTGTAATTTGTAGTCTACTGAGACCTCTGTGATTCTACACTTTAAATAAACGTATTTACTGATAGTGATATATGTTAAAAAATAGGTGGCTGACAGCTGTTAAACAGCCAAGATGGATGAACAGAAAGACTTGCAAAGCTCATCCAGTTCTAATCTGGTTTCATTTAGCTTTTGACGATGACATTTTTTATCATTTATTTACATATATGCAAATTTATTTAAAAAAACCCACTTTATGTTCAGTTTCAGCTGGGGACGTCATGTATTATGTACATGTTGAGTTATAGAAAACATTCTAGTTATGTTCAACTTTGAAATTGTGTGAAAGGAAAATCTAAATTATAATTATAAACACTTAAAAAGCCTGAATATTAAATATCCTCTGTCTCCCACTTTCTCTGTCTGGTTCACATTGTTACTTACATCCATTCCCTTCTTGCTTGTCCTTCGTTTGAAAGATGTCCGTTTTTTTCTTCTGGCAGAGTTCTTAAGTGAGCTCTAGGGTACACAAACACACACACACACACACACACACACACACACACACACACACACACACACACACACACACACACACACAAACACACCCAGACAGTCCAATGGTTAGTTCACTGTCACTGTGTCCCTTGTGGTGGTAATTAAAAGTGCAATGAAGCATGTGATGTGACTGAGGGATGTGTGTGTGTGTGCGTGTGTGTGTGCATGCGTGTGCGTGTGTGCAACGACGAGACAGAGACCCAGAGTTCTCCCAGACAGATCAGACATGTGTCAGCTCATATCACATCACGGCCAAAAATTACACACACACACACACACGCACGCACGCACGCACACAAACACGCACACAGTTTTTGACACACGCCTTCTTTTTGGAGTTTTAAATTTAGATCCAATAAAGTCAGTTCTCGTTACCGTCACAAAATGACAGCTGAACTTTATTAACCAAGTGCACTGACCGCTGGGAGAGTGAGTGTGTGTGTGTTTGTGTGTGTACACCTGTGGTTTCCTGACTTTGATGATCCAGGATGGAGGTACTATGACTCCAGCGTGGGCCCCCAGTGAACATGGCTCCTCAATCTGGTGCAGCATGAAACACGTCACCTTGTTGTGGAACTGCAACAGAAACGTCTCATTATTTATCTTATTAATCATTTAATCCAGTACAAATTATACATTTACATGACATTAATAACTGAACAGATCTAGAACTAGAAATACACATGATAGCAGACCAGAAATCGAAGTTTCCAACCACAAGATCAAATGTGTGAGTGTTAAAAAAGTTCCTGAGCTTTGAAAGTGGAAGAAATGGTGATTTTTTTTAACACATATTTCTGCAGCAGAATAAGATATATTATCAAGTTTGGAGCATTGCTACGGTGTCGTTTTCAGTCCTCTTGTGACAGAATAGGTGTTGTTCCTACTCGTCTGCTCTCTCGCACTGGTGTGTGTGTGTGTGTTAAATGAGACGTGACTTCCTTGTGGGTTTGGAAAAAAATTGACAGTACTGAAATAGAAAAATCAACATACTTGACCCTTTGGGATTTCTCTTTTTGGAACTGAAATGTATTTTATATTACATAAGACCCTGACTGTTTACTTGTTTTAAGGATAATTCCAGTTTATTTCAACGTTCACACTCACCAGTTCTATTATAGAGATTTGGGGAAACATGGACTCATGCAAAATGACATACAGTACATCAGGGTAAGATGTTGAGGCTCCAACATCATTTT
This sequence comes from Thunnus thynnus, assembly GCF_963924715.1. Taxonomy (NCBI): domain Eukaryota; kingdom Metazoa; phylum Chordata; class Actinopteri; order Scombriformes; family Scombridae; genus Thunnus; species Thunnus thynnus. The sequence continues at coordinate 20,601,142 of NC_089539.1, read as the reverse complement.
TACATGAATCATTTAAAATGTTTGACTCTGAGTCTGAATGAAATGTAGCACAGAAACTAGCTGCCTGTAGCAGCCGTTATGGATAACCTCATCAGGATCTACATTGACATGCTACAGCTGGAGAGCACATAGAGAGCTACAACAGCCACATTTATGGGAAATGTCAGGTTGAAATACACCGGAATTACCCTCTAAATAACTTTCATACTTAAAGTTATATTGTATATGTCTGGTTAATGTTCTTGACAGCAGGATTTTACTATATTTTATGAGAATTAATGCAATGGCCGAGTTACTTACAGCCTGTTTACACCAGGAACAACTGATGGCGATGATTTCTTTACTGTGGAAGAACTTCTGTTGAAAACTCTGTGAGAACAGAAAGGAACACACTGATATAGTCTGTATGAAAAATAATAACTGTTAACAACATTTATGTGTGTGTGCATGTGTGTGTGTGTGCTTACCTTTCCACACTGTCTACATTTCCCTTCCTGTCTTCGTCTGTGAACCCAGTGATGTCTCAGTATGTTCTGCTGTCCGAGAGAGAGACGCTGAAAATAATCATGTTTTTTTTTCTCTGTCTCTCACACACACAATGCAAACAGGATACATGCTAATTATTTTCTATCAGATGTATATGGTTATTTACACATTTATTTACTCACACACACACACATACACACACACACTAACGTACATCTCTGAGGCACCGGGATCCCCCCTCTCTGAAAGTTGGCTTGCATCTGAAGTTGATCTGAAGAGAGAAAAAGAAAGAAAAGAGAGAGAATAATATATGTATTTAAACAGATTAAACAGATTTTTGGCACAAAAAAAATTGAATCCTGGCAGCTTAGATAATAAAATATTTGTACCATAAGGTAATATAACAATATTAATATTTAAAAGTTGGAATAAATAATTGAGGAAGTGTCTAACTTTTGAAAAATGTGAAACACACTCCAAAATGTCCATGCAAATCTATTTTGTTTATTTTTCCAACCAAAATGTTGTGCCGTTAATGACCAAAACTAGTCCAAAAAACATTCAAGAGGTCTGTGTTTATGTGGGTGTGTTGTCACGGGGACCAGAGAGAAAATGAAATACAATCCAGGAAGTCCAGTCCAGTAATAGATCCAGTTTGACGCCACAATACTACACAGGGGGGTTTTAATACTATGAGAAAGGATTTTTTTTACAAGTCTGTCAAGTCATAATAGCAGCAATCATTTCCTTGTATTGATGAACGAGAGAGAAACTGTGATTATGCAGTTTACATTGTTTTCAAGCATTTGATTGGCCAAAAAAAGTGTTGCTGTTGATGCTGCGTTACTAGAGGCTAAATCTGAGCTGGTTTTTGATCAGTGCTGTATGTCAGGAGATTATTATGACTATTTCTACAGGATTAAAAAAAAAAATTATATTCGCTGATGGTGTGAAATGAAAACAGCTTTGACACTTCCTGGAAAAGATGACAGACCTTTTCGCCTACGTTTACGCTACGTTAGCAAACATGAGAGCCACAAACGCTGATGTTGAGTAGAATTGACTCTTTCAGTTCTCACGCCTACGCCCATTTTTACGTCTAAATGTAGTTCAAAGAATGGAAGAGGAAACTCAGTCTTCTCAAATAACTGTCAAAATTCAAAGAAGGCCATTATGTTTTCACAACTGCTTGTGTGTGTGAGTGGGTGTGAGCGGGTGTGAGCGATACCTTTTCTAGTTGCTCTATGCAGCTAGTGTGAACGACGATCTTACAGGCTGCACATTTCCTTCTGGGGGCCGACTTCTTAAAAGGAGACAAGAGAGACACAGCACAGAGGGCGGTGAGATGCACAAAAAAACCCCAAAAAAAACACACACAACACAAACAGTGCAAGAATGCTTACCGATGATATAAACACCCTGTTAAACATAGATTAAAGACACGCAAATACACACACAGAAATGTGCTCAAGGTGCCCAAACATTTCACTTTCTGTTCAGTTTAAAAAGCTTTTTTTTTTATGAACAAGATTAACTGTCCAATGACACTCCAGACATAAAAAAGGACACTTTAACATTTCAGTTTCAGTTATTTTTCTTCACCAGTCATCACACAAAATAACAAAAAATGAATTATGTTGACATTAAATTAGCTGGTGGTTAACATCCTTGGCGCTTCTGAAAGCAACATGCTCAAAAATGCACTTTTATTTGTCAGTTATTAAACTATTACGCCAAAAATACTATCCCAGCTAATATAAACTAAACCTCTAAATGAGGGATGTGAAAATGTCAAATTGGTGACTCAGAGATAACCTCAGTCATTTATTACACAGCGTGACTGGAAATGAAAAAATAATAGGCAAAAACACTCAAGATGAAAGTGCTGTTTGCTGCCCTTGCACTTACTACAGAAAAAACTACTCATTATGGATAATATTATGACAGCAGATAAATGGAGTGGTCTCAACTCCAGTCAATGGGTTCACTCTCGACTGTCACAGCCAGCAACACTTAATGGCTGCTTCATGTATCATAACAACAACAACACCCAAAAAAAAAAAGCCTTTCACTCTCACATCTGATTGGTTAACAGTTGTAAACATCCTCATTCAATACATCATATTAAGAAAAGCTAGATGCTCGTATGCAAGATGTTCTGACTAAGAGGCAAATGTTTTTGACAACATGATTAAAGTAAATTGCAGGAGTGTGTTAATGGAGGAACTTGGTTACCAGTAATTGGCTTTTTTTTGTAGCTACAGCGTGGTTACTTTTCAAGTTGATACTGTAGAAATCTACCTCGTCTATCATCTTCATCATTTTTTTATATTGAGGATTACGTAATCCTACAGACGTGGTTTTAAAAGAGTTTAACTCTCAGTTGATGAAAGGGATTAATGCAACCATTATCACTTAAATAGCTGAATTAATTCCTTTCATCAAGAGTGTTGGAATTCATGAAACCAAGCCGGTAAAAAAAAAAAAAAACACACTTTCTAAGAAAACGACTGAAAGGATGAGACTACTGCTTATTCTATATTGCATAACTGTGAAGGTAGAGCTGACAGTTAATGCGGCCTCAGAGGGAGAACACGGTGCAGAGGCATTCAATAAACTAATGATGTTTGACTGCGCACAGAAAGAAGCAGTCCTGTTCATCCTGTTCCACCTCGTGACCCTCTTTACTCAGTCCTGAGAACTACAGGAGACTCTTAAGGGAAGACTACAGCCTCAACAGCGAGGGTCACATGAACAGCGGGGTAGCTGAGTTAGCACGACCGCTAGCGAGCTAATTTGCTAGCATGTTTACTGCAGTTAGCTTATAGACTGCACTGTCTGTTGGTTCGACAATGTTGTTTTATGTGTTTTTATAAAGAAAAATGTTTCAGTTGATACATTTTAGTAGGAATTTATTATTGAAAATGCTGTTAGTTATCTTTTACTAAAGTGGCATTGAGCTGTGCCCTCTTCATTATCTGATATTTCTTTTGTTTGTGACAGATCCATACTAGCAAAAACAAAAACAAGCAAAAACATTTTTCAAGCAAAAAACATTCTCTGGTTCCAGCTTTTCAACAATTTTCTGTTTTTCTTCATCATACATGACCATGAATTGAATATCTGAAGGTTTTGAACTGTACCTTTACATAACTGAGCAGTTTTTTCACAATTTCTAAAACATTTTTAACATAGATGAAACAATGAATCAAGAAAATACACGGCAGATTGATTGACCGTGCAAATAATCGTTAATTGCAGCTCTAGAAAGATTCTGCAGTAACAGAACTGTTGACAGAAATTGCAAAGTAATTGAAGGGATCTTTAAATCCTTTCCAGACCTTTGAATCGAGTTGACTGATTCTGGTCGGGCGTCATGACATGAAACAGCGTTTTCTTGGCTGGATCCAATGAGCGCCGCGGGGGGAACTAACAATTAGCCAAACAGTGCTACAGGTGGGACTAACGCTGTTGTCAAGCTGTGCACCAGAACCAAGGAGAGTAAAACTAGGCAACGCTGATCAAATATGAAGACTCTGTTACTGCATTGCATATTTCTCACCTTAAATGTTTTCAGAAACATATTTTAGTGTACTGTTTAGCTGTGATATGATAATATGAGAAAGTTTGTGACTCAGCTGCCATGTTGAAAACAGACAAGCCAAAACCAAGGACTAGCCCAGCTCGCAGTACATCATCATCAGCCAGAGAGTTTAGTGCTGATCGAATCGAAGATGGAAATGGAGTGTAACGAGTTCACAGCTCTGTCTGATATCAGGCAAGTTGTTTACATTATTGCTCATGAAGAATATAATGTCATTTTTTTTCGGGAGGTTGGCTTTCTACAAGTATTTACTATTCATTTATTTCTATCTCAATCATCGTCAGGTTTTTCTAATTTTCAAGACACCTTCAGTTGTCTCTGTCCGTCATGTGACCCTCGCCTTACACATCATGACGGTCCCTCAAGAGTCTCCCTGCAAACTACCGTGAGAATTTATACACGGATGGCATAAACAGCACGAATCTCACGTTACTTTAAATATTCAAAGTCTCTGCGGCATCCTTCAGACTGCCAGGTTTTTTCCTTGATGATTAAAACGAAATCAGCCGTATCTCGCCGAGCGCAGGTAGGAATGTGCTTATTCATGTCATCCATGACTGTCAAAGCAATCCGAGATTCCACTGAGGTCAGGTTGTCCGTTTAAGTAACCAAAACACACTGATAGAATATTTATCTAATTAAAGTCAAGACTGAGAGAGATTACAGCATATTTATTTTTGCTCCAGCAGCAGCAGCAGCAGCAGCAGGACTGTGGTAGCCGTCTCACCATGATGTTATGTAGACACTGTAATGTCTCACCATCACTGGAAAAGTACATGAATGTGTCATTAAACTGTATTACTGTCAGTATTAAAGGTTATTTCTCAGCTCTCCGTTCCAAGAGCTGTTGTTCCATGTAAGAGCTGCGGGCACAGAGAGATAGAGAGTCTATAATACCTGTAATTTAAATATGCTTTTTCCGCAGCTCTGCATACTTGTGTTTAATGCCACTTGAAATCGTTTTTGTCTGCTTTCCAAGTCATTTCTTCTGCTGCTCTGCGGACACGGTTCATCTGAATGAGAGTGAGGCATCCTGTTTAAAATAACGCCACATTTCTAGATGTTTCGGAACACAAGGACACAAGGATCTGTTTCCAAAACACTCGGACCACCTGCTTTGTCCGACGCTGCATACGACTCTCTCGCTGGTTTGACCTCATGAATCATGAAGGGGAAGACGGAGCGGAACACATTTTATGCATTTGATTTTTGTACTTTTTAAAATATTGAGCGACAAATGTGTGAAAAAAAGTCATTTCATCCTGTAATATATCTAACTTTATGAGTCGCTGGCACTGAAATCACAGCAGTATGTTTTAAGAAATCACAGTTCAGTCTGTTCTTTTTCTTCCCAGTCCTTCTGTTCATCTCAAATTCACAACAGTAGAAAAAGATCAGTTTTACTGCTGCTGCATTACTGGAGTTAATCCTCTCTATGTAACGCCTGGTTTGTGGCCGGTGTCTGACCTTTTTGTTGTTGTTTTTTTTTTAAAGACCAGCTACACCTGGTTGACAACCATGTGGCTCCACAAATCTTTTAAAAGCTGGTGACGTTAAGTATTACCTGCTAAAGTCATCAATTCTTTCCAACTGAAGTGATGTCTGCTTTGCAAAACAAGCCATTTAAAGAGATTGATTTATTGGTTTGGACCTACTTTGCCGCTACATTAAGGAGACGTAACGACCAAAGACCTGCTTTGAAAATATGGATCACCTCTTAAAAAACCAGCAGTCCAGTCAGTGAAGCACAGATATGATTGCCGACACTACAATATTAATCTTTTAAGTGACATTTTCACACAAGTTAGTATAAATTCTCATTACAACGTTATAGAACAACATTGACCAGCTATATCCTGACATATGCAACACACTGCACTATTTGTACTACTGCTTTCATCTGTATATACTCCATACTTCATACAATCTAATATTTTAACTCTTAGCACCATTTATTTATTTATTTTATACACTGGTTTTTTATCTGCTGGCAGTATTTACTTTGAATTTCAATTTCTCAGTATTTCCTGTCACTCCGCCAATAACAATTTACAGAGAAGTACAGATGTAAAGTATCTGTACACGAGGTAACAAGTCTGTCATCACCACCTTTCATCACTCAGCAGTACATAAGTTTGGGAATTATTAGTAATAAATCAATTAATAGATCAATTTTACTTAATTTTAGAGCATAAAGATGTTTTTTTTTCCAACTATCAAAATCACACAGATACAGTCCATATCACACGTAACGTCTTGTATCAAAAGCATAAATTCATACACACACTGTACACATCATAAAAATAACAATACAACTGAAAAAACAGCATTACTCAAATTAAAAATAAACTCCCAAACCAGAGGAGGAGAATTAAAAGTAGAACTTTGGCAGTTTTTGGTGGGATTTACTCAAGTGTGATTTTCTTATCTTTAACTTGTGATTTCACTGTATCAGCCTGTGGATTTTTGACCTTTACTGTCACACCTGTTTCACGTCTGTTATTCGTTTTTCTGCTGTTATCAAGAGCAAAAATAATAAAATGAAATGTCAGTATTTCATTTAGAGAGTCTCACAGTCTTGTGGGATCTCAGAGTCTTTTAAACCTTGACGAGAATAAAATACTTAGAAGAAAAGATTTCCAAAACTTTATTGCTATTTTACTATGAGGCAATCAAAAAGATATAAGTACAAGATATCACACACACACACACACACACACACAAGTGGTCAGTGTGTACACTACTCACTGCGGTCTTTAGTAGGCAGGTGTCCTCTCCCAGATAACAGAGCTCCCCCGAGCAACTCGTCTCCATCCACAGGTGATCCCCGTTCACCGCGTTCTCCTGCAGGGAGACGGGAAATAATGATGATATAATAATAACTCACATTACCCTTGTGCGTCTCTCACTCTTGATTATTTTCAGTCGCATTAAACCGCGACCATATGCACATAAACACTCCGCTGTGAGAGCGGTCAAGAAGTGTGTCAAGCACATAATTGTCGCCGTTGAGTAGGTGGGTAATTTCACAGCGTATGTTAATTTAAGGCGCTAATCAAAACACTACTGAAGCTCCCAATTCAAGCGCACACACGCACCGTCACAGCACACACGCCCATATGCATATATAAGTGTGTGTGTCACTAGCTTCATTGTATACCTTGAAAACGGTGAGTTATGAGTTGATTTACGGGGTTTAATGCAAATTATTTGTCTGCATCATCATGTTTTCAACTTATCTGATCATATGAATGAACACAGATGCAGTTGAGTTCATTTTAATGCTCTATGGATCATATTTTAGTCCAATTTCTCTGCTACTGAACTGGAAATACTGAAGAATCAAATAAATATAGTAAGTATATGTGAGGAAATATATGTTAGATAATGCCGTCAGCTCAACAAAACGAAATAAAAGGTTATTCTTTTTGTTAAAACATTTAAACATTGGATTAAAATATGTTTTTGCAGACATTAGCATTAAGCTTAAATCACTACTGCTCTTTAGTATAGCCTGACAGGACCAACAAACGTCGCTGTAAACTCTCAGCCTCGTTGTGTGTGTTCAACAAAAAGGTCCTACAAAGTGCAATTTACAAAATCTCCAGACTGGCTGCATTCAGTGCCAATATCATGTGATGATTGTCATATAGTGCAGCTATGACTGACATGATGAGAGGTAACCAACTGCCCCGACTGAGCTGGACTGTGATAAGAAGAGCTAAAGCTGTCTAATCTTTTCCTAATCTCTCTCTCTCTGTCTCTCGTCTCTTCCAGACATTAAATCGTGGCCAAAATTGCCTCAGCGACTGTAGTAAATCAGCCGTATAGTTTTATCACATTTCCATTTCCTCCTCCTCTACATCTTGTGGTGCTACATAAGAATTCCCTATAATACATCCTGTGTTGTGGACTGGTGCGATAGATCCTTTTTAGATTGAAATGTATCAGAAACTAAAGAAATGGTGATCTCACCAAAACACTTCACATCTTCCAACAGTCAGTCAGGACTGAAGTGTGGAAATTGTGCAGACTTACAAACACTTGGGAAGTGTGTATAATAACAGATTGAGATTTTGACAGATGTTATTGTGAAAAATGCTCAACAGCATCTGTACTGGCCACGTAAACTAAACTCTGGAGTAGATCGGAGAAAACCGACATATTTTATTCCTCTTTTATTGAGTCAAAAGTATTTTAACCTTTTCGTTTATCTGCTTGTTTACATCCATTTGTCAAAAAGGACGAGAACTGAGGTGTTGTTAACATCAGCTCTAACATTATTGGCAAAACTTTGAGTTTGAAACTCTTCTCTCGGGCCGTAGATTTAGAGTAACCCGCTTCAAATGCAACAGTCGTTCCCCGTGCAATAACCCTGCTTCATTTGCACATGTAATTTAGTATTTTAGGGATTGTCTTGTTGAAGTATTGTGTTTTGTATACTTTTTTAATACTTTTCGTTTTGTTTTTGTATTTATACGTGTGGTGTTTGTTTTATCTTGTGCCCCTGACTGCAAGTCAAGTTTCACATCTGGGATAATAAAGTGACTGAACTAAAAACACAAACACGCAGCTTAACACGAAACAAGTCCTCTAAAAACCATATAAGATTATCAACCAGCCCACACACACACACGTCCTCTATGACTACTTACAGCTAAAGCCATCAGGAATGTGTTGTAGATTATCTGTGTGTAAGACAGACGGAGGGAAGTTTGATATATGCACCTGCATTTTTGACACTTCTTTTACATAACATGTGCCTTCATGGTGTTGGATATCGTTGGCCGCTGCCATTAATCCTTGTGTATTTTAACTCTTTCTGACATTGTCATATTTGTATTTTTAGACTGTCCTTGCCTGTGTGTGTGAACTGTAAACGTGTACTTTGTTTGCAAGCTCGCTTGCCTAAAATTAGCCCTTGAGGGATGAGTAAAGTATTTTGAAATGAATTGAAATCGCATTTATTGATAAAATACATTTCTAGCTGTGCTACTATTCATTTAGCTAAAAATGTGGTGCAGCCCTGCAGTATAAATAAAGTTATTATTATTACAGTAAATAACTACAAGTGCTATCTGACTCATTGGCACATAAAAAACATTCATAAATCCTTATTGAAATCAACCCTTAGTGTATATTAATGAGTGATTAAGTACATTGATTTTATATGAGTGTGTGTGTGTGTCGTGTAGAGAGCTAAAGGCCAGCGATGACGTGGTGGAAGTGTCCCTGCAGACAGAGCTTGAGGGGAGTCTCAGATGTGGTCCGACAACAGTTTGTCTACTTACACCTTCCCATTAATAATACAGCACGTTTTATTTACTATTCATTAGTGAAGCATTTGATTTATTTGGTGCCATATTTTACAGTATAATAGACCGTATCAAATGCTGACAGCTGTTATATAGAACCAAAATACCTTCAGACTTTAAATCTCCCACACTGACATCCTTGTTTTTGCCAATGTTTTAGACACACAGGGTGCATTTTCAGCAACTTTCTTTTTGTTTCTTTTTTTTCAATGAGTTTGAAGCATTTTTGATGCTGTTTTTTGTGCCCAAAATGCTTTATTTGTTTGTTTGTTTTTTTCAGCCTGGGGCGCTCCAGATTGAAAATGCTCCGACTTTGATGATTCTAAAGCAAAAACCTCCTTCTGTCACAGTCGTTCTTTTTTTTTATTGTTGAATCAGATAAAGATGGAAGCATGACTGTCTTCTGTTAAATCCACTGTAAACACGGTAAAGTTGGCAGCAGCAGTAACTTCAGAAAGAGACACTATCATTGTAAAATCTGGTGAAGAATGAAGAAAAATTGACCGAAGACCAAACTGACTGAATTGGCAGTCAGTTTTCTGAGAGATTGTGATGCAATTTACAAAATATTGTGTTCACTCAATACAGCAGAGTTAAGTTTTTTTAAATAATCTTCAAAACATGATGAGCTCGTTGGAGGAAAATGCACAGTCGGGTCACTTCAGGTGAAAGAACCTACCTGTTACATATGTGGAGGAAGTTGGTTTGATTCTTGTTTCAGGTTGAAATAGTTAAAAGTTGAATTATTTTGTGAGGAAACAGTCACCGATTACAGAAAATGTGTAAGAATTCTTCTGATTTGAACCTTTTCTGCTGAAATGTACGTAAATATAGACATTTTACAAAACTGCACATGCTTTCAAATGATGTGTCATGTTAATTGTTGCCATTACAAGATGACAAAAGAGAATAAAATATCAGGCTTGGAGTGCCACAACTGAAATGGAAAAACATGAATTTTGCACATCTTAGAGGTGCAGACTGGTTTTGCAAATGTATTTTTTATTCCACATGTATTTCAGTGGAAATAAAGATATGCAACAATTTTTTGTTGCACTTTTTGACCCTGTCTGTCTAATTTTCGAAGCAGTTTCATGACATCTACCTTCCGCAGTATCCAGTCATTTCCCTGAGCGCCGGTGCTCAGCTGTAGCCTTTGCTACATTTCAAAAGCAGAAAGTGTTTTAAAACGGCTCTTTTCGCTTTGCGAGGTGCGACAGAGAAGATGAAATCCATTAAATTCTGCAAGATAAACCCCGATAAAGTCACATCCCATAAAGCGCTGACGCATAAAACGGTCTTTTTTCTTCGCTCAAGTTACCAAAAACATTCTGCAGTAATGCTCGAGAAGCTAAAAGAAAATTGCTGCTTTTTCATTTCCGCATGAACATACGGATGTTGAAACCAGTCTGCTGGCAAATCTGTTGGCATGAAAATCCAAATGTCATTCAGTGACTCAGCCAGACAGAAGGAGAACAGCGTTTGTGTGTGTTGTAAATGTACCTACATGAGTGTATATGCATGAAGAATTGTTATCATACTTACTCATTATCATGCATTTAAGTTCTTACAGTTAAGCACAAACGTTATCTATCATTATAAACCATAAAAAAACAAGTCTTACATGCTATAAATAGACATAGGGAAAGAATAAGGAAACAGTATTGAATTATACAGGATAAACTAAGTGTGTGTGCATGTCTGACCGTCCAGTCGACGCCGGTACGTAGATCCTTGTTGGGGCCGTTGGATGCGGGAGGCAGGGAGGGCTGAGGTGGACCGAGATGCTGGAGGCCTGAACGGGAGATCGCTTTCCTAAAAAAAAAACACAACAAAAAAAAACTTTATCGACATGTACTTTGCCTGTAATGCAAAAAATAGTGTTGTCATCCTTACTGGTGACACGGCTCTCTCACCTCAAGAGCATCTAAATCACACAGAGAGAGAGAGAGAGAGAGAGAGAGAGAGAGAGAGAACTAGATTTCGGTATAATTTAGTAGGTAAATTAATTATTCATGTTATGAGACCACATTTCAGCGGGCTCAGCGGGAGATATTTGGTTGAGGAGGACTGGGAACAGCTTGGAGGAAAGACTGCCAGCAGCACTTTGGGGTGAGGAGAGAGAGAAAGAGAAAGAGAGAGAGAGAGAGACGGGGACAGATCCGTTCTGTCAGAGGATGAGTCAGCAGTCATCTCTCTCTCTCCATGTTTCAGTCTCTGACTCTCTGCCTATTATATTTCCTCTCCCCCTTTTTCCTGAATTTTTCTGTCTATCTGTAATTTTCCCCTCAGTCTCGCTAACTCACACCTCATCTGTCTGCAGTAAGTTCTCAGTACGTCACCCCCCCCCCCCCCCACCCCCCCACTTCATCTCTATCTATCTATATCCATCTATTAGATAAACTGAAAAACACTTAACAACCACATCTTAATCAGCTTCTGACTGTGAGCGACTGAGAACAGTTATCGGTTATTTCACATGACAGATTCCGGGTGATGTCACATATTTCTGCACAGCGATCAGAGTTTAGCAGCGTTTGACTTCTCAAAATGTGCTGACGGTCGTGCGGTTGTTTGCTTGTGCTGCCAGCTCCGTATATCAACTCACGCTCACACAGTCCCAATTAAGTAAATTACTTTTCTTCATAAATATGCCTCCCTGTTTCTTATAAAATCTTATGTAGTGATAAATATGTAATGTTATACTGTAGATGAATCATTGGATTTCAAGTTTTCAGGGGCTGTAACATAAATATCAAGTCTCTCATGGTCTTTAAAGTCTCTCTCCACTCAAAAATGTGTTCTGCTTGTGACATCACAACTAGTTTGGAGCCAATCGTGGTTCAGTATCCAACTTAAACAACTGTGATGTGGGAACTTGAGGCCTTCAGTGCACAAACACTTTACAGTAAAGCAGCAGACGTCTTGAATCCAGTAGTTAAACTTTTGACATCAAAAATATTTACATATTCATAGATACTGGAATGTTTAATGAGGGAGAAAGAGGAGATGTAACTTTAAGGATTTAATTAAATTATTATTATAAGTAGAGTATTTTATATACATCTTTAAACATAGCTGGAGGAGATCTTTTTTTCTTCTTTTTTTTTAAACTGCAATAAAAGAAAATTAACTACTCAGTGATTTTCATTGGTTTAATTTGTTTCTTTCAGTGACTCCGGGAACATTTCTTGCACTTTATTAGACCCCATGGTGCTCGTCCTTTTCATAAATCACATTTGATACATTTAATCACATTTAAAGACTACTACTTTCTACTCAGTCCATTACTTCAGTGTTTATTTTTCCAAAGATTTGTAGAATTTTGCAAAATTTTCCGATTTGTTCTCAGTTCTTCTACTCTACATTTTTCATGCTTTTTCACTGCTAAATTCTAACAGAGAAAAACGAATTATACTTCATATACTTGATATACTATAATCATGGTATTTCCCTATGGACTCAAATTAATTAACATTCTCTGTCTGGAGGAATGTTGTTGCTTCCCAGATTAAAATCTCACTTTAAGAGAAGAACTGTGTGCTTGATGAAATGTCTGTAGGGACAAAACATCTGCACATTTTCACACGAACATCAGCACTTTTCAAGATAATGCAGAGTGCATGAATCAGAAGGAGTATTTGACAAGTAAGAGTGAACGGAGGTGTGTGTGTGTGTGTGTGTGTGTGTGTGTGTGTGTGTGTGTGTGTGTGTGTCTGTCAGTGGAAAAGGCTGCACAGAGCATCTGACCCCCCTGTTGAAAGTTTCAGTGGCCGTCTGTCTAAAATTATCAACCAGGACAAAGAGGAGTCCACTTACAAACCCTGTAACCCGATCACACACACACACACACACACACACACACACACACACAAATTGTACACACACATTGTACACACACACACACATGCATGTACGCACACTCACGACTCTTGGGATATAAATAGTTTTGCGTGGGTGACAACAGCACAAAAGCAAGGACGTATGGTGACTGGACATACGCCATATAGACCAGGGGACCACACACACACACACACACACACACACACACACACACACACACACACACACACACACACACACACACACACACTTCATGAGTCTAAGGTCATAAATCAATCCTCATGATCGTGCATTTCTGGTGGAAAGATCACATGCTGAAACGATGCTTACACTTCCTTATTGTAGATTTATTTGATAGGTTTCGACTATCATTTCTTTCAGGTTTGATGACTTTGCGCTCATGAACTTCACGGGTGAGAAGTGAGGACACGTCAGCATGTTAGAATAAAGCCCGTTAGGGGAAGTAACATGAGCGGTGAGACGTTGCCGTGAACCGAATCCACACAGTTTTATTGAAACTACTTATTTGGAAGTGAAACCAAAGGCAGAAAGTAAAATGTGAGCAAAGTCGATAAGGTATAAGAGACTGACTGAGTTTGTTTGTTGTTTCCTTCGCTTTGTTTATATGATTATTAATCTCAGCTGTAGCTTTTGTTTTGTTTTGCTCTGCTCTGTTTGATGTCGGAGGGTTCGTTTGAGAATATGTTAATTTGATGAGGGGTTTTTTTGGGGGGGGAAATTTCCATAAAAATCTAGTGAAAAATGTTTTACTTTCTGATTCAACTTGGACCTACTGTCCTTTCTGTATAACGGATGACTGAAATGGATATCTGGGTGTAGTTCACTTTTAGTTTCAATTGCAAAAAACTGTGTTTGTTTACGACCTGGCTGGTTTTTTGACCGATTGACTTCTGTTATTGTTTGTGTCCCCGGCTCTCAGCCATTAAGTGGGTGAGTAAAATATTCATAACTGGTGGGAACAATGGCGGAACTATGACAATAAGATCCACACATACACACACACACACACTTAACCCTGGTGCTTTGAGGATTATTATAAACTGATTTTAGTTGATCAGATATGAATGAACAGGCTGTGCGTGTGTGTGTGTGTGTGTTTGTGTGCGTGTACATATTACTCATAATGAAACCTTCCTTTCATGAGAGCGCGTCTGTGTGAGTGTGTTATATCGCTAACCGGTGGAAAGTGAAAGTCAAACATTGTAGTTTACATCTCACACACACATACACACATATACACACACACACTTTCTCTCATTCAGAGGTCATGGGGCGCCATTATATTTGAGTGAGTACTAATCTACTAAAAGCAGACAGGATCACGGGCATTAAGGCCCACTCCTAAAATCTAAACAAAAAATAGAGTGTGAAGCTTTTCTGTGCTCTTCACATAGTAGCGCGCGCGCACACACACACACACACACACACACACACACACACACGCACACACACATACGTGCATTTTGCCTCAGAGATATTTTAAGTAGATTTGCTCACAAAAAAGGCAGCCAAAGTCCATCAATCTAAAAGTACATCTTGTTTAAGAGCATTTAAATAAACAGAAATGACGGCCAAACAAAGCAAAACTACCTTGTGAAAGAAGACAAATCCCACCGCGTTGTTGACCCCGACCGTTCATAGCTGTGACTGTTACATGACTCGTCGAGTCAAAGAAAGGACATAAAAAATGCAACTCTCAAAAAAAACAGATGGGTTTTTTTTTTGAGGGAAAATGGGAATTTTTAAAACCAGAGGAAGGAAAGAATGAGAAATGTAGAGAAACTGTAAATATGTATGGTGGCTGAACTATGACATGTTCCAAATTAAAAACATGTTAGCTACAATTTTGATTTATTTTTCCTGTTTTTTTAGTAAACTGAACATCTTTGGGTTGCGTACTACGTTTGAGGACGTCACCTTGGGCTTTGGGGAACAGTCATGGACATTTTCTGACATTTTATAGACCAAACAACCAACCAATTAATCAAAATGATCGTCAGATTAATCAAAAATTAAAACAATTAGAAGCCGCAAAACATGCTTCTCCAGGCTGCACGCAACTTTATTTTTGATACTTGTGTGACCTACAGTTACCCATAATACCCTTCTCTACATAGGTTCGCAGAGACGTTTACATGTATCTTTGCAGAAGTATAATTCCAGCTTTGGTTGGACCACTACAACATTATCAAATGTCTTCAGATGAAACCATGAAAAATATCTTCCTTTTGTATAAAATTGTAGACTTTTGTCACCCATCATCAGATAAAATCAAAAAGCCTATCAGTGAAACTTTAAACTATATAACTAAATCAGATTTTGTGTGAAGATTATTGACCAACCAGCAGCAAAACAGAACAGAACAAGACATTTAAGGCTTTGGAAAACAGTGGACATTTTCTAACATTGTATGTACCAAACAACTAATAGTTTAATTGAGAAAATAATCAACATAATAATCAATATTGAAAATAATTTGAATACAGGGGCAGCAAACCCTGTACGACTGATTTGGAGAGGAAATGCACACCAGCTGGATTTTGGAGGCATTGCTAATTACTAGCTGTGTTTGGGGAACACCCACCTAATTGGAAGTTTTTATTTAGGGTTCAAACACCCGACGACACATAATGTTCCAAAAACTTTCCACAAATAGAGGAGAGGAACCAGGCGAGTTCATCGGCTGTACATCCGAAACCGAGACGCAGGTTTTGTTCAGACGGAGAGTGAATTTTTTTTCCGTTTAAACGGAGCAGGCGAGAGCAGCGTTAGCGGAGAGAGAAACAGACACTCAGCGTGATGAAGCCGTCAGTGAGGAGATTAAACTGAAACCTTGAATAGCGGAGTTGAACACAGCGGCTGATGTTGAACGCAGGCTACCTCTCCACTCCCACTTCTAATACCACCTACTCTCTCTATAATTCTGTCTCTCTTCTTCCCTCCCTTCATTATTCTCTTTATCCAGCCCTCTCCCCTTTACGCTCTCTCTCTCTCTCTCTCTCTTTTTTTTCTGGAACTAATCACCCTCCTCTTCCTCCTGCACTCTCTTCTTATATTCTCCTCCTCCACCTCTTCCTCCACTCTGCCTCCTTTTTGTCTTCATGTCCCTACACCACCCTCAGCTCTCTCAGATCTTCCCCTCCTATCATCAACCCCCCCCAACCCACCCGCCCCTCCACTAATCTCCCTCTTTTCTTCTCCCACTGCTTCGCTCCTCCTCTTCCTCTTCTTCTACCATTCCTCTCCTCTCTTGTCATCCCTCTGCTCTTCTTTCTCATCCTCCCCCTTGTCTCCTCTTCTTGTTTTCCTCCTCCTCCTCCTCCTCCTCCTCCTCTTCTTCCAGCAGAGGTGGGTTGTCAGCGTTGCTATGACAACAGCACAGCGGGAGCATCGGCAGCTCATCCAGTAATTATATTGGTGGAGAATCTGCTGTGTGTGTGTGCGTGTTTGAGAAACTTTACAGTAAACTGTGAATGTAGTTAGTTAGAGTCCTGATCACCTCATGTGGGATGACTGCGTGTACATATGGAGACCGTACATATATATCATCTTCACTTCACATCCTACACACTAACGCTGATGTAATCCTTGTAATTCCTCAACTATTTTCTAAATACAGATACTCGGCAACCATGGAGGGGTCAGTTACAACTGTAACAGTTACTACAGGATGAACTGTTGTTGTTGCTCGCCACTATTCAAGTGATTACGGCGGGAAGAAAATAGGTGAAACACTGATGTCATCTTCTCCAGACCATTTAACCATTTTTCCTCACGGCGGCCATGTAAAAGGATTTATTATTGATGCCAAAGTGAGGACAAAAGTAATATCCACAAGAATAAAAAGCAGCTGCAAGTGGGAGGAATCGAATTTAACATCTTTTGACTTGTGGAGCAGAAAACATTGTGATTTCAGCTAGATTATGGAGGAGGAGGCTTTGGTTGACAACACAACTGCACCAGTGTGGGTTTAGTGGTAAGCCAGTTTCTTTGTGCAGGGAAAGGTTTGTTAATAATGTGGGTTCTGTATTCTGGTTTTACAAGAAGAAGAGTACACATTATTTACTTAAAGCGTCTATGTGAGAAACGTGGTGTCGCACTACAGCACCAGAATCTCAGACCAAAACAACTGTGCGTGTCGTTTAATCAATAAAGTTGGGAAAAAAAAGAAAGAAAGAAAGCGGCAACTGACAAAACTCAGATCAAACTGTCAAACTAGGCAGAGCTGATCAAATATGGGAAGAATTATGAGAAGAATTATGACCCGGCTGCCATGTTGAAGACCGACACAGGAGGAGGGGGTGTCACACACACACATGTCAATCAGATTGTTCCTTTAATTCAGTTCTTAATAGTCTAAGTTCAGACATTTCAGCTATATGTCTGAGCAGTTCTACATGTCTGACTGTGGTTACATCTCCACACTCTCTTTTTTGCCTTTTGAGCACAATGTATTATTCTTTTACCTCATATTTTGATAAAGTCAAAGTAAGGAGAAATATCACATAATGAGAAGGGTCAAATCAAGCAGCAACTACCACGACTTTAGGCTGAAACCAATGAAGAAGTACCTTAAAATGCAATACCACCGACGGCCACTAGATGCTCCAACTGACTTCCATTCAAAAAGTGTCAACTTCTCTCTAGAAATACTAAGTCAATATATTTTCAACAAGTCAATTGCTAAATTTGGGCCCTCTAATAAGTGTGCTGGTGGTTATTTTAGAGATGATTGCTCTACGACTATTGTCGCAATATTTCAGTAAGTTTAATGTTACCTGATTATGATACCTGCCCTGTTAGCACAATTTAGCTAAAGTAGCTAACGTTAGGCCAAGTGTGCAGCGCTCGGTGTTCTCAGTAAGCTAGCATTAGCTTCGGTTCGAGGTAGCGGGGCGTCTTTCCAGAGCTTGAAAGGCAACACCCCGCACTCCTGATTTTGAAGGTCCTGACTCCAAACGGAAAAGATGGAACCAACCAAAAGCTGCAACTCTGGGCCGTTCAAACCAGCTCCAATGCAAAGCAGTGGGTGACATCACTGCTCGCTATGTCCATCTTTATATACAGACTATGACCTGAATAAATAGTAATGGGAAAAAATACTCCTTGGTTTGCTTAAAAAAAAAGGTATTTTCATTTGATTCATAGAGCTGAACAAAGACTGACCTACACTCACTTCCATTATGCCATGAGCAA
This sequence comes from Thunnus thynnus, assembly GCF_963924715.1. Taxonomy (NCBI): domain Eukaryota; kingdom Metazoa; phylum Chordata; class Actinopteri; order Scombriformes; family Scombridae; genus Thunnus; species Thunnus thynnus. The sequence continues at coordinate 20,582,677 of NC_089539.1, read as the reverse complement.
CAGCTAAGGAGGTTCATATTTCAGATCATTCCTGTCCTTTCAAGATATGACTAACACCTGAATTTAAAACACATATCGAGCACCAACAGAGACCGAACACCTGCACAAAATCCTGACAGCTCCGCCACAAAAAGTCTGCATTAGCCTTGAAAAAGCACAGAGCAGTAAAAGCCATTCAACTTCAGCCTGACATTTAGAGTGGGCGAAGAGAAGAAACATCTCGAGAATTGATTTGTTTCACTGCTGGTTAACAAGGAAAGCCATAATGCGACATGTTACGCTGGTTTATAATCCCTGTAAAGATACAGTTACAGACAGAAATTCAAAAGGTTAAGACGGCAGCTGCTCGACAGTTTCACTCACCTGTAGCCGAGAAGCCGATGAAACCAGCGCACTTTTTTCACCCTCCGTCTCCTCCTTCCCTGCCCGCCGGCTCCGGCGTTTATCATTTTTATTCTTTTTCGAAAATTCTCTCACTTATAGTGCTGCAATTATCCTCTTCTCTCGCGGTAAACGAATTAAAATTCCAGCGTGGACTGAATCAACCGGCTATTATTTCCCTACACACTCACAGCACAGGTCAGGTAATTATGCCAATCAACGTGACAGACAACGGCGACCTGACACCAGTCATCTGAGCTGAGTAATTCAGTGTGTGTGTGTGTGTGTGTGTGTGTGTGTGTGTGTGTGTGTTATCTGATTCATTCTTTATTCAGGTAAGGCTTACGAATAGTATAGGGTTAGGATTTAGGTTTTGGGCTGAGATTAAACCTCATTATAAGTGAGATCGATAGCGAGATTAAGGTTATTATTAGTAGGTGAGGAAATAGATGTAGTCAATGGAGGATCCTCATAAAACAAATTAGAGTGTGTGTGTGTGTGTGTGTGTGTGTGAGCAGTGGTGTCCAATGAACTATGACACTGGATCCACGACACGTCACCTCCCTCCTCGCCTCTCGTCTCCCTCTGCCTCTTTCTGTTAGATCAAAGATAATAAGCTCATTTATAAGAGTAGACATCAGAATAATCATAAAAAAGCAGTTATTATAGAAAACAGACCATTGCTAACCATTTTTATACCACTTTATTACTGTGATTTTAGGATTTTTACAGCTAAGTGGCATCATTTTCTGAACTCTGTAGCCTGTGGTAGCTGAGGAAAATGAACAGCAAATACATAAAAATACCTGCATGTAGCGGTCTTTTGCCAATTAGCCCCCAGTCTCCCTTCAAAAAACATGCAATTTTATGATTTTGCCGAGCTGGGGGGAAGTTGATACTCTTTTTGAAATGCTGTCAACAACAAATTCTTAATTATTTGTTCAAAATTCGGCTTTAAATGTAACAAATTATGTTCTTTCTTCATTCTGAAAAAAAGCATTTAATCCTAAACATCATGCCAAGTGTTTTACCAAAAGCTTCAGCATAATATTTTCATGACCTTATAACATGATAGTAACAAGTGCTTTACAAAGTGAGGTGGAGGGGGGGCAGGGGGGGAGGATCATAGACCAACCAAGTACAGAGCAAGGACCCAGCAGGGATCCACCATGGATCTGTCTGGACTCTGTCATGGACCAGCTGGCAATTTGCGATGGTTATTACTGTACATCTGCCTGTTTGGTCACTACTTAGGTTACCAGTGTTGTAGTTTAAATGTTTTTGTGTGTGTGTGTGTATAAATTTGGAGGACATATTGCCACATTATCAATAGTGTGGTATTTGCTAAAAAAAACAAGCTTTTGTGAATAGCACCATGTCCTTCAAGGGAGAGTATCTACTGCCAAGAAAAGGATGAAATTGTTTCTTCTTTCCTTCTTTTAACCTTCCTATATCTTTCTCTTATTCCTTATTTATTCATCCTTCTTCTCCTTCCTCTTTTCTGCCGTCTCTTTTCTGTCTCCTGTCCTCATTCATCCCCTTACAGGTGAATCTGCTCTATTTTTGGAACATTACGTAAGAGATAACCTGGCAAGGGCAACTTGAGAAACACACGAGACACACAAGTACACGCACGCACACACACACACGCACACGCACACTAACATACCGATACATGTTTATTAGTCTTTTGGGAAAAAAGGCATTTAGGCGACTGCATGTGAATATAGAGTAGAATTAGACCGATGTGGAGATTTAAAGGCCAAGACCAACACTTTTTTATGCTGATATTCTCATAATTCTTGGCAGGGAAGTGGGGTATAAACCACAGAAATGACGTTCCAGAGGATTAAAATGTCTCCTTGAGAGCAAAAATAAAGTGATGAAACTCTTCTTTTTTTTTTAAACACAAGGGTTCCTGCGAGAAGAAGTAGAACAAGAGGAGTTTAATTTCTTAATATGGTTGCTGCATGTTTGCAAATTCCAAACTTAAAATGTGTTGTTTTCATTTATAGCTGCACTTATACATTTATTTCCCAAAATATTCTTTCATAAGGCGAATCATTTTAAATTATTTGTGTTGTGGCCTCCAGCTTTGTCATGCAATCGAAGAACTACTGTTCATAGGTGGGAAGCCAGTGAGGGATCATGTCTAGAATAATTATTGATTAATTTGTTGATCCTTTTCTCAATTAATTGATTAGTCGTTTGGTCTAGAAAATGGTCAAAAATGTTGATACTGTTTCTTAAGCCTAAGGTGAGGTCCTCAAATGTCTTCTTTTGTCCCAACCAACAGTCAACAACCCAAAGATATTCAGTTTACTGTCATAAAAGTCTAAAGAAACCAGAAAATATTCACATAAGAAGCTGGAATCTGAGAATTCTGACCTATTTTCTTAAAAAAAAGTGACTCCAAATGATTAACTGATTATCAAAATAGTTGGTGGTTAATTTATAGTTGTCAACTAAACGATTAATCAACTGATCCTTGCAGCTCTGATCATATCTTAAACTACTGACTCAAACTTATCAAGCTGCATCTCTGCGTGTTACGACGACATCTAACTTCATCACAATCTGCATTCTCACTTCCGCAGTCAGTCAGCAGACACTAGATGATCTGTTAACTGTAGTTTGAATAGGCAGAATGTTATTGATCGCGGCCTTAATCTGAACAAACAGATGTAAAAACGTCAATCTCTAACATCAGCGCCGACAATTCAGGACGCTTCAGTTACTGGTCGACTTTGTCAGTCTGTAAGTCATTCAGCACAATCAACAAACACTCATTTTGTTCTATTGTTGCTCCGTTTCTGTTTCTTTATCTCTCTCCTTTCAATCTTCCCCTTTCTTTCCGTCACATCGCAATTTCTCTACCTCCCTTTCATTCTCTCCTTCTGTCTCTCCCTCTATGTGGGTCAGTGTGAAAGGCTTGTTCGTTGCCGCTGGTGACACAGCATGCCCAGAGTGTGTACATGTGTGTGTGAGAGGGACAACAGAGTATGTGTCTGTGTCTCCACAAGCTTCCTTTCAGTGCCCCAGGTAATGGGGTGTGATAGATAAAGGTTGATCACCACACACACAAACAAAAACACACACAAAAAAAACCCCCTCAGAGACATTAAGAGACAGGAGCCAGGAGGGTTTTCAGCATCTCATGACAATGGTTGACATTTTTAACACATCATGAACAGGAAACGCTCTTCTATACATATGCTAACTTTCAGAGACCCAGACATGTACTGTTAAAACACTGAAACTGAAAAACTGAACTGGCATGGTGTCTTAAAATACATTTTAAAACGCTGCAAAAAAGCCCTTTTGTTTGAATCGCTTACAGCAAATTGCTAACAGGCACTCAGCACTCACTAGGTGATAGCAGGTCAAAGATAATGTCTGACTGACTGCATCCTGAGGCCCACTGCGGTTAAAACTACCAACTAAAGTCCACATGGAGCTAAACAGGAACACAAACTCCCCACGGCTTTATCGAGACCGACAATAGCACTGTGTCAAAAAACACAGTCTCCTCATTCATTACAAAGTTATGATCCTTAAGACTTTCAGGAAGTCAAACCCTGTTATTGATACTATTTATGGAGCACTTTGTAATTGCATTACATACAATTATAGCCATTACCACTCTGGATTTAATTAGCCTTCACAGGAAATGATGCAGCATGTAATCCAGTGTTTTTGTTTTTAATTTTATCTCACTGATATCAGCTTTACTGTTCAGTCTCCTAATGCCGTATCAGAGGCGTGTTAAGTTACCGCTAATGTAAACCCAACATTTCCTACTTCTGCTGCCATTCATATAAGACGTTACGGCCTCGTATCTTAAGGGTTAAGACACCAACCATGAACCACAACATCCTCAGTTTAAGTCCAGCAGAGGACCTTTGTTACACCTCTCTCCCTCGTTTCCTGTCACCTCTCTAGTGTCTATAAAAAAGGCTCAAAATGCCAGGTAGCTAATCTACTGCCACTGGAGAAACTAAATTTCTTGAGCATACGTGACACTAGTGCGTTGTGTTCTTCTACCAAGCCTTTTATAGGTGGACATTCATGTTTTCATCTTCACTTTGTTTTATTTATTTATTTTTTCGACTGTGGATCAGTTTAAAATATTCCAGGGAGTAATAGCACAAGAAGGAGCAGCCAGAGACTGAGCAGTTTGATAAAGAGCTGCAGAGCGAGGGCCTGCAAACCTTCAGGTAACCGACTTTACTGCTGACTGCTGTTGAGTGGAAAACTACTCGACCTGTGTACAGCATGAAATCAGATTACTGTTGACTGATTTCTTCATTTAAACAACATGAATTTGTTTGGATGCACTGTAAACAGCTGCAACGGTTGCTCATCTGTTGAGTCTCAGTCGCTGCTCGGTGAGTGTTGTAGTATTAAACTGCATTAGACGTTATCACCAAACAACCAGGACTGACGTATAAACAACTTTCAGTGACACAACCAACATGGCTTAAGTTTTAAATCATGCAGCTTATGGTTTATAACTGTCTGTGCAGCTTCTAGATTCAGCCTCTTTCTGAGGACCAAGCACACAAAAATACACACAGACACACAGGAACATGACTGAACACATTCAACAACTGACAATAGCAGGAAGAAATCAACACACAATACACTGACACACGCACACACACACACACGTACAGAGTTATTATAGTGGGCTACAAATAGTGTTTCTTGTGAGTGGTAATTTATTGTCAATCTGCACAAAACAATTTCTTATCTGCACACATTCTGAAATTATCACACATGCACACATTTCTCATCTCCCTGCTTTGGGCTGGTAAAAATATTTATGTGTGTGTGTGTGTGTGTGTGTGTGTGTGTAGGGGGCAGGGTGTGAAGGGTGGAGTTGTCATGGCAATCCCACTCAGACTTCCTTCCCAGTTTTATCTGAGCGTACAGCATTCCTCTCTGTCTGTCTGTCTGTCTGTCTTCCTCCCCGTTGGTCCGTCTGTTCGTTCTCTCCCTCTTCGAGTGTGTTTGCGAGCGTGCGCGTCTCTGTCTGTAGCTGTTAGCCGCTAAATAACTTAGTTCTGTTTGGACCCGGCGGCAGTAGACGACAACCAGCCACCAGCTTGAAAGATTTTTATCCAGCGGGTCATTTACCCCGCTGTGTCAAACTGATTATCTACAAAATAAAAGGCTCGGTGCACCTGTGGGCTATGAAAGCTCTAAACCTGCACCGCTGGCACAATTGGCACACTTATGCCTCGGTCGGACTACACAACATTTCCAGATGGTCATTATGTCAGACTGGGTGATTGTGGCCTTGAGGTAACTGGCACACGTTCATGATGTTGCACTCAGGTGTGCACATAAGTAAGATGTGAGGAATTAAAAAAGACAGCTTAAAGGATGGGTTCACAATTTTTCAAATGGGCACCAGAATGAACAGTCACATGTTTTACTGGTTGTAATCATTCATCCTGTTCATACTGACCATTAAGAGATCCCATCTTAATGCACTTACAATTTAAGTGATGGGGGATAAAATGTAAAAGTTTATTTGACACTAATATGAAGCTTCAGCCGTTCAAATTAATCAAATGATACCTTTCAGTCATTTCATTCTGTCTTTTTGATCCTTCACTGTCCATCAAGGATTTTTTTTTTACTAAAAAGACTGTAACTGTAGAAGATATCCACTTTATGTGATTAACTCAGATAGCTAAAGACTCATATTATCTTCAGTTAAACTTTTAAACACATTTTTGCTAAAAACAAGGACTGGATTTCGTCCCCCATCGCTTATATTATGATTACAACGAGCAAAACCCGTTTCAGTGTTTATACGGGCGCCTGATTGTTGTTTTAAGGCTGCGAACCCCTCCTTTATCGGCTTCAAATCCTACTTTCACACCTTCAATCGCTACACGTAGCGGGCGCGCCTGTCGGAGTGTCAGAAAGTCATAAAAATGATCGGAAGCGGCGCTCCCACTCCGACGTCGGAAAGGCGAGGGAGGAGAGAGTTTCATAAAGTGTTTGACCATCTGACAGACCGTTTGAAGCTGATGCCTCGATGCAGACGTGGTCGAGCGGAAGGGACAAGAGACACTATCAGCGGTCACGATCAGCAGTTTCAACAACCATTGCCGTCCAAAGCATCACAGAGTACTCTCACACTGTAGATATTGTTAAACTAGACACTATATTACCAATGAATCTGATGATTATCGTCGCAATGTTTATTTACATGTAAATAAACAACATGATTACAATCTACATTACAGACAAATAAGAAATAAATGGTTTATTGATAGTCTACTGTCATATTTGTGGTCATATTTCTACATCAGCTGCTCTTCTGTTCTTCTTGAAGATGAGTTTGATTCTGACTGAACTGTTGTTTTTTTTTTTTACTTTAATAAGTATAATATATTTAATTACAGTCTACTTCTCTCTTCTCTGTGTGTCTCTGACAGGGAGTGGGTGTGTGAGAGCAGCTGCAGTTGGGTACACTATCAACTCTTATTAGATCACTGTCTTCACACACACACACACACACACACACACACACATAAAGTTAACATGCAGGCACTTCTGGGCGACACACTGTTCTTGCGAATGCGAACGCAATGTGGTGACCGATAACACACACGGACGCGGACGCGGAAACACGCACACACACGCACACACACACACACACACAAAAGACATACAGGCAGAGTTTCACAGTCGGGATGTTGTTGAAGGAATTTAAAGGACAGAAGGGTAGAAAACACTTTAACAGAAGAATAGATCAGAGTAGAACAGAGTAGTACACACTATTAATTGATCAACAGATAATTATAAATAACACTTTTGATGATTTATTAATTGTTTAAAGACATTTATCAAGCAAAAATACCAAACAAATTGCTGGCAGCAGCTTCTCAAGTGAGATTATTTGATGCTTTTCTCTGTTTTATATCATTGTGGATTGAATATCTTTGGGTTTTGGCATATTTGACTATTTCCAGACCTTTTATAGTCTAAACTTAGGAGTCTGTGATTAAATTAATTATTAGTTGCATCCTTAGAACGGTAGAAGACAGCGGAGCAGCGAGGAGGACAGCAATTATAATGCAATATACATGTTTTTAATTTGTCGATTTATGAGCTTTATAACATTAAAGTTATATTTATGTGTTGTGTGTGTGTGTGTGTGTGTGTGTGTGTGTATCCGGTGGTGAGGCTGGATACAGGAAGCCTGACTCTTTCCCTCTGACCTTCCTCCCTCTATTTATAAGCCTCCTCTCTCTCTCTCTTTCCTTCTCTCAGTAACATTCAAGTCAAATTTTTACAATTTTCACGTTCGCCCATTTTCTAGATTCACTGAACACAAATTCACCACTACACACAACTTATGCACTATAAACTAATATTCATATCGTTACCCCAGTTAGTACACAATCAGTTAGTGACTGACCTGGGTGGCCCCTTTCAGAGATAAATAAAGTTGTGCTGTGTTCTTCTGATAATGTGCTTCACTGGAGATGATATGATTCTTGCACCAAGGCTGTTAAACTGTTGGAAAGCGACTCCTGATTAAACTTAACGAACAGCGAGGTTGTTGTGGAATGTCACAAGTAAAATGGTTCATTCAAACCTAAAAAAAAAGACAGGCTGACAGTGAAAAACCTGCATTTAAAGGATGACGGACTGAGAAACGTGTTCATTTCTTCTCGAGGGAAGTAAAAGAGCATTGTGCTTGATTTACAATGAAACAGCAGCACCGAACCAGCCTGTTTTGAACAAAAACTATCCCAAAAAAAAAAGACAAAACACGGAGGCGAGAACCAACAAAAGTGAAGCAGATGAAGTCGTGATTTTCAACAATGAACGCAGTGACTAATGAAAACTTACACCAGTGTCTCTGCACAGCCATCGCACCTTTTTATACTCAAGTTTAAGGACTCGGTTACACGTCTCCCATTAATACAGACTTCTGGTGTTTTTATACTGGAATATCATCCCTTACTGGGACCAATTCACTGAGCTGAAATAAACGTCTATCTATAAACGACTTGAGGACGGAGCGGTTGACCATATGCACATCTGAGGTCGTCCTTCAGCGGGCAAGGTGAAGGTCTGTGTGTTTGACTGAAGGAGTGGAACGAGCCTGTCCTTCATTTCTCCGTTGGCCTACATTATTTTTCCTCTGGGGGTGGATGAGGAGGCAGAGAGAGAGAGAGACAGAAGAGAAAGAAAGAGAGAGAGTCAGATTAGAGAGAAAGGGAGGAGGAGATAATGAGTGAGAGATAGAAAGAGATGAGAGAGAGAGAGGAGTATGCATGAAGATAGGGAAGGATAGAGGGATAACTGTGAGAAAAAAGAGAGATAGAGAGAGAGAAGTGAAGGAGAGAGCATCTGTAGGCGGTCTTGGCTTTGCCCAAAGGCCTTGGCTTCTCTCCTTCTCCTCCTCCTCCTCCTCATCCTCATCATCATCATCGTTTCTCCTTCACACTTTCACTCTCTCCCGCTCTCTTCTTCTACTCCTCGACCCCTCATCCTCCTTTACCTCTGTACTCACATCTTCATCCCTCCATCTGCCCACTATTTATTTTCCCCTCGCTAACTCACACTTTTGGTTCAAATTCAGACCAGATTTGATTTTATTAATTTAAATGCGAAGCAGCAGGTCGGGGAGAGGGGTGGGGGGGATGTGGAAAGACTCGTTGGCCGATAAAACGATCACAAAAGCGTTTCGTGATGAGACATGCCTTGGGTGTTTGTATTATTAAATATGCTTGTTGCAACATAATCTGTTTAACTACTCACCCTGTAGTATTTACAGCAGGGTTAATCTAGCTGCACAACTTCCTCTCAGAGGCTACCCGACTGATAACGAAACGAGAGAGAAAACCACACTATCGAGGCTCAAATCAACGTGGGAAACACGAATCAACCCGTCCATCGTCTGAAACACTGCTGTGCCAGCGAGCGATCAGTAAGTGATCAAAAGGTTATCACGAGAAATAATTCAAACAGGAGACAGAAACGATGTTAATACCCCAATTAGTGGTTCCTAACGTGGGAGTCACAAAATGATGTTTATATTTTCTTTTTTAAATATTTTCTTATCTCATCTTATCTTTTTTCTTGTGAATTTTCTTGTGAACTGCATAACTCTAACTAACTATTATGGGCTTTTTCACTATTTTCTGACAATGTATTAATCACTAGATGAAATAATCAGCAAAATAATTGATTTTGAACAGCATCTCAGCATCTTAAGGCCTCCAAAAAAAGTATTAATATGCAAGTAAAGTACAACAAAATATGAATATTTGATTGAAATGGTCACCATGCAGATATGCAACCAGTTTGCAGTTATTAACTGATACTATTGAATTGATATTAACATCTATTTGGTTGTTAAATGGTTGTAAAGACAGGTGAATGTTAATATTTTCAGGCTTCAGGCTCTATTATTTCATTTCATATCCTATAGACTTTCATTCAGGTGTATGACATCATCATATCGTATTAAAATCAGCACAGAAGACTTGAAAAACTGTACATTTCCTCTGTACAAACTTACATTTTTAAAGTCTAAACACTAACTGTTTCACAACCAGTATCTCTCTGCATGTCCAGCAGAGTCAGCAGCGTATCTTTTCCAAAACTCCCACTCAGAAAACCCACTCTGTTTCTATAAGTAGGAGAGAGAGAGAGAGAGAGAGAGAGAGAGAGAACTGCTTATAGTCCGTGAACCGACTACTAACATTCACACTGGTGGAGTGTCGACACAACATACCTCTGCTAACACACAACCAGCGCACACAAGCAGATACAAACACTGATCTCTATCTGGACGGTTTGGTGAGCAAAACACCGAAAAAATGAAAACAAAAAGTCCAAAGAAGGTTGTGGATTTTTTTTTTTTTAGTAGGTTATATAATGTAAGCTGTGGATCTATTACTGTCAATGATGCAGAGACGGATGAAGTGAAGGTTTCAACAAGTTAAAACCCCAAAGAAACTAAACTAGACTGATTTGAGCTCATTGATACTAAACAGCCTTTTATAATTAAACACATGTATTTGCTTCACTACAGTATCAGGAGTATAATTGGCAAGTAATGTTTCCAGGCCCCATGGGAGACCTTAGTGCCTAAAAA